>NW_022170819.1:29754161-30156926 GCF_008802855.1 Photinus pyralis | reverse complement strand
AACAAGTAATCTAACTCAAAATAGACTAGTGCCTGCACATCTACACTATAGCAGAAAGCTTTTAGTGAAAATTTGAATTCTCTAGCTATTGTAGTTGTGGAGATCTAACCTTAGACCATATAGTACATGGACTGCTAATTGTAACTAAAATATGGTCAAGGACATCGCCTGGGTATGTGAGTTTCAGGGTAAACGAGTCTGTCCGAAGTTGTCCGATGAGACACGATTTGAGACTGTCAACCTATAAATTAACAAACGTCAATTAATTAATCGCCTAGATATCCCAAAAAAACAAACTTATTCTTATTTGTGGACGTATAGCAAATAATGAAGAGCATTTAAAGCTTCCCGTACTACGCGGTTACTATAATGCTGCTCTTTAAGCGATCCTAGTGGTGTTTACACGACTTTAGTTTACCCTGAGATTCACATACCCACGACTACAGTGCCCTCTATCCGTGACCACCCATTTTGTATTGAAAGCATAGGGCGAATAGCAGTCCATGTACTATATGGTCTAAGGATCTAACGCGGACAGCCGGCCTGCCAGCAATAACGAATATAATAGCGTATTTTTTTCAAAAATGCGCTAAAAATTATTACAAATGTACAAGCGGAAGATTCCGGCAAATCAGGATTTATAGTGATGTTTTGATAAATAAAAAAATTCTATTTCAGAAAGGGAAGTTAAAAGAGACGAATTAACCCAAATTCAGCGAGTGGACATAAACTCATTTTGACCTTTTACTGCGCCGATAATAACATAATAGAGATAGATAAATAGATTCTCAATAGAAAGTTCATTAATTTACATACGAAAAGATAGTTGTAAGAAATATCAAGTAAACTGCAACAGTACCCTTTCTGGAGATTCAGGTGCCCTTCCGGAACGGCGGCACCATAGGAAAGCCGTCGATTATAGAAAATCCTATAATTAAGGTAACGTAATCCTTTTCAATTGTGTTTACTTAACGATCGGCTCCCATTAAGATATTAATTTAAATTAGGAGGATTCTATAAGAAGTAAGAAAATAAATGTAAGAAAACATGGAATCTGGATAGATTCTTATTTGGTCAATGTTTGTACGCAGTCATTTTATTTTAAATTTGTCCGGAATCGTAAACAAAATTAGCGTGTACGTTTCTTATTAAACCTTGAAGACAAAATGAAATTAACAATAAAATGGTAACAAATGTACACAATCATTTATTTGTTTTATTTTGATGTAGGATATCTAGATTAATGTTATTGATGTGATTATAATAAGATTTTTTTAAAAATGTTGTATAAATATATAAGGGTCGTAAATTCAATTGTTTTTCGTTATGCTCATTTGTTTGCTGAAATAAAAACAACTGAATGCTGCATTATTATGGAAATAAAAAGTTAATATAGAAAACTTTTATATACATTCGATATTTATCGAGATATATAGTATACTATATTCCGAGCTATATTCTATACATAATGGGCACTCTGTATAAGTTTTTGCTTTTCCTGTCATACTGTCATTTTAGTTAAATTGGTAGAGTAAAATCTTCATTTTATTAATTCATGCCTAGTACTAACGTCTAAGTGCTCCTTGGAGTGCTCTTTCTCTCTTGGTTAATTTGTGGGGCAATTTCTTTGGTAAAAAGCGCTATCGCGATTGGCATGTACGAATAAACTACATACGAAAAAAATCATCGTCCACACATGTGCGTAGACTTTTTGTTTTCCCTCTCTCTTTCAAAAAACTTTTCATTCAGAATCAGAAACTATCCCTTACTTTAAAATCTGGTAACCATAAGGACTTATTTCAATCTGTCAAAAATTTGATGTAGCGCAGAATTTCGCGTTAAGCACCCCCTTTTTCAGACAACTCTGATTCTTTAAGAATTCCACTAACAATTACTCAAAAAAGACCAACTTTCTACTCCGCGTCGGTAGTTTACTTAATTAACACCGCCGTCTAACTTATTGGTAGTTGACTTTTGCAAAATGCTCGCATTTTATTAAAAACTATATATCACCTTTCCCATTCAATTTGCAGCGCGCCTTCCATTACTGAAAAGTGTCGCCGGGAAAAAGTTTGCTTTAATTGCGCCGAAAATGGGCGAGAACAAGCCATGTCATAAGTTACGCTAGTTCCAGTTTTGTAAATCGACGGATATTCCGAAGCGTATGACCTACCCTTCTGCTTTGAATATGTATGAGCATAATCTCACAATATCGGGGATCTACAAGGTTTATTAAACGTGATCGCGTTTCAAAAAGATTAAATTGTATTGCATTCTAACAAGATCTAAATTCGGCATTAAAAATGTGCGTAAGGTGAATTTACGTCTACGCTTCTCAGATGAGGGGCAGCTGCTACTTTTGGCATTAGGTTCTCCAATTTATAATAAGTGGCGTTGTCAACGCTTACTCGTGGCAGATCACCTTGCATCTATTTTTCGTGTTTCAACCGAATTAAATAGTAGGGAACCTTCAATGGTGTATTGCCGAGTTTGCTGAAAATTCAAACTGTCATCAATCACTTATGATCACCCAAACGATAAAAGAAAATTGGTATATCCTCTGATGTATCTACTCCCAGGTTAAGGGTGACCTCGATAAATCCAAATTAAATCTGACAGTTTCCAATTGAAACAGAAAAAGAGGAACTTAAATTTGGGGGTTGACACGAACTTTTCTCCACATTATTACAAAGCCCTGATAGCTACGTGATATTATTTTAGTTTAAAATTAAACCAAACTCGTGTTAATCCCCACTCTTTTTCAGAAAGTAATATCTGCCAAAGCTTTTGTGGAAATACTTACTTTTGATACAATCACTCCGTATAGTCGCTGAGCTAATATATCCAAGCAATGAATTGTAACGATTCCCACTTTAATATCCGGCCAGCGCCCAATAGATTTTGAAATTTGGATTGTGAAAATGACTTCATGCAATGGTGAGTTTGAATTAAATTTTCCGACGATAATTGGCTGCTTAAACACATTGATAATATTTTGGAGCAAATCCGACCAACACGGCTTTACTTATTACGCCGGCAATAGACCGGATATCGGTGGTCGGGAATGGTTTACGGTTAGTGCAGGCATCGATCGGATAAACTGGAGTGCAAACAACCAAAATTTGCATAGTAAATCAAATCACCAAAGGTTCGTGCTCTTCATTTAAGACCCGACGGGGTTATATTAAAGCGGTAACGTTAACTTTATACGTAATCCAATAAAACGGATAAGTCACTCTAGCAGCTGTGGAGTGTTTTTGACGTCGCTAAGAATTGCCGATTTCGGATTTGCAGTCTAATTCCGCTGTGGAAACTTTCCAGTTGTCTCTTTTGCACACGCGGTAGAATGCAACTGCGACAATTGCCAATAGCCTATAATAAATTGGCGAATAAATGTAGATTTGGATTTATCTACCCAAGCAACAGTGGAGGATAGAAAGAGGAAAAGATTTAATTCCATTGTATCCACGCAATGTGTTTTACCGTTTCCGCGACGAAATGGGTAGTAAGTGAAGAATTTCCTTAAACTTTTATGTCAGCGCGAAGTAGCTTGGAAGGATTACTCCTTGTTGCACTAATGGGAAACCTATATCTATTAAACGACATAAAAAGAAACTTTGCATGACTTAATTAATTTTGGTGCGTAGAATCCAAAACAATTCGTACTTTTTCGATCAGGCTTCTCAATCAAAAGTTATAGACTAGAAACCAATTTCGAAAGAAAATTCAAAGGGCTGTAACTTTTGAACTAGTAGCCCAATCTGGGAACTGTTTGAAATTATGGATTCTACAGGCCACATTCTATAAGAAAATTTTTTTCCGGGTCGATCTGAGACAATTTTTTTTGGGGCTCAAAAAAAGGCAGTGTATAACCTTCCTTTTTTACCAAAAATCGACTACACCAAAATTTCTCGGGAAAACACTTTTTCTTATTAATTTTTGGGCGTAGAATCCAAAACAATTCGTACTTTTTCGATTAGACTTCTCAATCAAAAGTTATAGACTAGAAACCAATTTCGAAAGAAAATTCAAAAGGCTGTAACTTTTGAACTAGTAGCCCAATCTTGGAACTGTTTGAAATTATGGATTCTACAGGCCACATTCTATAAGAAAATTTTTTTTCCGGTTCGATCTGAGACAATTTATACTTCGGGGTTCAAAAAAAGGCAGTGACGCACCTTCCTTTTTTACCAAAAATCGACTACACCAAAATTTCTCGGCAAAACACTTTTTGTTATTAATTTGGATGCGTAGAATCCAAATCAATTCGGACTTTTTCGATCAGACTTCTCAATCAAAAGTTATAGACTAGAAACCAATTTCGAAAAAAAATTCAAAGGGCTGTAACTTTTGAACTAGTAGCCCAATCCTGGAACTGTTTGAAATTATGGATTCTACAGGCCACATTCTATAAGAAAATTTTTTTCCGGGTCGATCTGAGACAATTTTTTTTTCGGGCCTCAAAAAAAAGGCAGTGTATAACCTTCCTTTTTTACCAAAAATCGACTACACCAAAATTTCTCGGGAAAACACTTTTTCTTATTAATTTTGGTGCGTAGAATCCAAAACAATTCGTAATTTTTCGATCAGACTTCTCAATCAAAAGTTATAGACTAGAAACCAATTTCGAAAGAAAATTCAAAGGGCTTTAACTTTTGAACTGGTAGCCCAATCTTGGAACTGTTTGAAATTATGGATTCTACAGGCCACATTCTATGAGTAAATTTGTTTTCCGGGTCGATCTGAGACAATTTTTTTTGCGGGGCTCAAAAAAAGGCAGTGTATAAACCTTCCTTTTGTACCAAAAATCGACTACACCAAAATTTCTCGGGAAAACACTTTTTCTTATTAATTTTGGTGCGTAGAATCCAAAACAATTCGTAATTTTTCGATCAGACTTCTCAATCAAAAGTTATGGACAAAAAACAAATTTCGAAAAAAACTTCAAAGGGCTGTAACCCTGGTTGTAACTTTTGATCTAGTAGCCCAATCTTCAAACTGTTTGAAATTATGGATTCTACGGGCCAAATTCTATAAGAAATTGTTTTTTCCCGGTCGATCTCAGACAATTTTTTTTCCAGCCTCAAAAAAAGGCATTACTTTTAAGTTATTCTAATGTTTGAGAACAATTTAGAAATGTTTAGGGAAAGTTTCCATTGTCACAAAATCAAATATAAAAATCCGATACATCTGAATAGGTACCTAACTCGATAGTCTACGTAACTTAAAGCAATAGGGACCTTTCTTATATCCTTAAGACCATGTGTACCAATTTTCAAAGCGATCGCACGTTTCTAAACAAGTAATCATGCACACGGACAAACGGATGGCCAAAATGGATCTGTTCCAAAATCGCTAGGATTAATTTCAGAAAGGCGTACGTATCATGTGCACGACGTACGATCGCTTTGAAAACTGGTACACGTATTCTTAAGGATGTAACTGGTATAAGGAAGGTCCTGGTAGGTACCTCCTATATAATAATAATAATCATAATACGCTTTTACTCCCTTTAAATTTGTATATAACAATAGAAATATAAAAAAAAACTAACCCCATACAAAGTATAACTTGATTTATAGCGCATTTTTGAAAAAAATACGCTATTATATTCGTTATTGCTGGCAGGCCGGCTGTCCGCGTGAGATCTCCACAACTACAATAGCTAGAGATTTCAAATTTTCACTAAAAGCTTCCTGCTATAGTGTAGATGTGCAGGCACTAGTCTATTTTGAGTTAGATTACTTGTGAGATCGATAATTGAAGAAAATAATTTCGATATGGGTTCCGGAGGTGCTATAATTTTACCGTTAGATAGCGCTACCAGTATAAAAACTTATTATTTACTTTGTGATTTGTTTTACAAAATGAAGACGTACCGTCAATTATTGAAATTAAATAAAATTAATTATTTAACGCAGCCAAAATTACTCGTGAGATCGATAATTTTAAACTTCGCAAATAAACTACTGACCTGCATTACCAAAAATGCGCTTTAATCATGCATATGCTGATTTACAACTTGTTTATCTAGTATACTATTTTAAATTTTTAATGTATGTGAGTGACAAGTATTCGAATACTTTTTATAGTATTCCAATATGTTTGATAGTATTAGAATACTTTTGAAAATATTCGAATACCTTTGAAAGTATTCGAATACTTTTGAAAGTATTCGAATACATTCTAAAGTATTTGAATACTTATTTTTTTAAGTATTTGAATACGTTTCAATGTATCTGTATCCAGTATTCGCTTGTGCTGGACGTAAAAGTATTTAGTATTCAAATACTTTTTGAAAGTATTCTGCCCAGCTCTGTCTGAAACGGACAACTTGTAAGGGTTGCCGGATTCAATGGTTTCTTTATATGAAATTGAAAATTTGATTTTTTTCACAAAAACTTCGTACAGTATGAACTATAAGTAAGTACCAATAGCAACACTTGACCGTGTGAAAATATTTCGGCAATTTGTAATGAGAGGGTTATTTTTACGTAATTTTTTACGTTTTATTCCTTTAATAAATGCTATAGGTTAAAGGCAGTCAAGGTTTCAATAACATTCCACCACACAAATATTCATTATGTCATATTCACCGTTTTATTTTGTCGATTGGAGTTCACAGCTGGCGCCTCATTGACGGGAAACGTTGTCGTTTTACTTGGAAAAAAGAGGCATATTATGTTTCATATCTTACGTTGCAAGTCGAAGAGACATAAACCAAATTCCGCTGGGTCAACTTTTTTGGAAGGTGGTTCTAACGTCAGCGAACCAATGGAAATTAACTAAATACCTCTCCCATTGCCGTCCATTATCAAGTAGGGGTTTTAAGTTAGCTTAAGGTAGAAAGAGGGGATGAGCTTTTGCACGAAATTAGTTACTTTTGGTCAGTCAAGGCGAACAGACTTTGGTCAGTGAAAGTTTTCATTTAGTGGCCAATAATTAAACCCAGCATTCGGAATCTCCGAGGTTCAAAGAGTATTATTATTATAAATTCTGATCGATTGTGATCGCATAATTATATGTACCGATCAAAACATTAACTTACTCAATACCGATGCCAATGTGAACACTTTTTTGAACCTGCTAGCATCATTTCATATACCTAGTCCCCACGATCACTAAACCCACCAGGATCGCTAAAGCAAGTGCCACGCTAATTGATAATATATATTGCAATGTACAATACAAACAGGTTGAGGCTATTGAAACCGGATTCTCGGATCATCTAGCCATTCAGTTTATTCTGACATATAAAAATAAGTCTGAATGTTCTAACTATGTAACCACTCGAGTGTTCAACACAAACAATACGTCGACATTCTGTAACTGAATAGCTAACCAGTCTTGGGATGCGGTCTATAAGTCATTATGTGTAAACTCCAAATATGATACATTCTTAGGAATATTCCTTTCCTGCTTTCAAACAGCCTTTCCAAATAAAAAGGTCAAAATTAACAGATCAGGGCAAACGAGAAAGCCATGGGTAACACCAGAAATATCCAAAATGAGTACCCGACTTAAAGACTTGCACTCTTACTGCAAATTAACCGAAGACCACAACGTATTAAACAAATATAAGTGTTTAAAAAGCACGTACATTAAATTAATCAATCATTCCAAGCGTGAGTGGAATGACAATTTTATCAGAAACTCCAGCAGCGCGAATAAAGCCGCTTGGCAGTTAATCAAGCGATTATCTGTAAGTAACCATAACAGTAAAAATAACTCAGATATTAGGCTAAAACAAAATGGTAAATTGGTGGAAAATCTCTCCACTAGTTGCAAAATATTTAATGAACATTTCATCAATAGTGCTGTTTCCATCGCCAAAGAAATCGCCAGACCATCATCTCAAAATTCCAATAAGCTGCGGAGACGTATTCCACAATCCTTCTACCTTAAACCCGTGACCGAGCAAGAGCTTCTTCAAACAATTGCACCGTTTTTAAACAAAAATTCAGCAGGAGCGGACGGTATTCCATGCCACATCGTACACAAGGTAGCGGTCCTCTTAGTGAAGCCCCTCACGCATTTAATAAATGAGTCATTCCAATCTGGAACGTATCCTGATGCTCCCAAGATCGCTAGAGTGGTCCCAGTCCACAAAAAAGGCAGTACCCATGACGTAGCCAACTACCGACCCATATCCTTGGTATCTACATTCTCCAAAATTCTTGAAAAATGCATCGCCAATCGTTTGGTGGACTATTTCACAAAGTTTGATTTATTTGCCAAGACACAGCATGGATTTATCAAGGGAAAATCTACTATCAGCGGGCTCTTTGACTCGATAAACCAAATATATGATGCGCTCGATAAAAAGCTATATATCATGGGATTGACCTGTCAAAAGCCTTTGACATTGTTAACCATCAACTCCTATGTGAGAAACTGGAATCATATGGAATCAACGGTATCACCTTACAGCTTATCCGCTCATTCTTATCAGATAGATCTCAGTTCGTCGAACTTACCGGTAAATGTGGTGAAATCATCAACAATAAATTTAACTCAGCTGAGCTACAATACGACATGGGTACCCCACAGGGTTCAACTCTGGCTCCACTACTCTTCGCTATCTACGTGAACGACATGGATGAAGCATTTGCTGATCTCGGTGTTGCTCTATGCAAATACGCAGATGACACCTCCATGATACTTTCCGATAAAAATCTAGACAGCCTAACTGGGAAAGTCAATAATGCAGTGCTACGAATGATGGAGTGGTGTACTGCTAATAAACTAAAGCTAAATGACTCAAAAACAAGCGTAATCTTCTATCACAATTGTCGCACAAACTCGCCGAGTTACCCAACTATATACATAAACAATAAAGCACTATCATTCGACAGCAACGAAAGATTTCTAGGCGTGCACATTAATGAAAATTTAAACTGGACTACACATGTCAACCATATATGCGCCAAACTTAGTCGTGCGAGCTATACAATTTTATGTTTGCGGGATGTTGTCTGGTCATCCACACTCTTACTATATTACTATGCCCATGTGCAAAGCCACCTACTATACGCAATTATCATTTGGGGTCATGCGCCAGCTGAACAGAGTTCTAATTGCTCAGAAACGCATAATACGGCGATTGTGTCACTCTGGTCCAAGAGAGCACTGCCGGCCACTTTTCAGGCGCATGAAAATTATGACTGTCTGCTCTCTCTATATCTACAGATGTGTTCTCTACACGTTCGACAACCTCCATCAATTCAGTACCAACCAAGATGTCAGCAGCACGATGAAAACGCGTTTCGCACGGCAACTCTGTATCCCAAAACACACTACACATTTATATGAACAATCTCCCACATATAGGTGCATTAAATTATTTAATCACCTACCTATGCGGATCCAAAAATGCAAAGCAGCACAATTTAAATCCTTGGCGAAAAATTTCTTTCTGGAGCACCCATATTACACAGTGGTGGAGTACTTGGCAGGCTCTCCAGTATGATATCGAGAGTCCTATATGTCTCTTGTCTTTTGTTTTATACACTTATAAATGTTTTATATACTTATATGTTACGTTTGTCACTAACTAATTGTTTGTATACGATTTACTCTCCTGACGACCCTATATTACTAATGTAATCTGAAAGGGAAATAAATAAATATGAAATATGAATGTCTTTTAAGTACGAGTAAACAAATTTTGAACTATTAATAGACAAATTAAATTCAAAACCGGATCATAAAGGCAAAATTGTATATATTTTTCTATTCCCATCGAAACAAATCTCTGAGTTTGTGACCAGTCTTTACAGGCTCTTTCACATTTTTCTGGAATCCAAGCAAATTCCAATTAAAATTCATGTTAAGGGAATCGAATTCAGAAGGTTTCCAATACAGTACAGTAACCATTTAAATTTAAGAAAGAGATGGCTATTTCTCCGAATGAAATAATTATGTCCGTGCTAGGTAGGAATTTCATGCGTGAATTATTTAATTAAAAACTACTGTGTCTAAAGGAGATGCATACTTACTTAAGTGTCCAATTATTTTCTTGCCTGAATTTATTCCATTTAACCATTTCTGTCGTTGTTACTGAATTGGACAGTGCAAATTACCAGGATTCTACTGTATCTCTCATTCTCACGAATTTGAACCACCCTGTACATAGCAGTGCTTTTTATACTTTCTTGTGGAAACGAGTTCAGTTATTTTTAAATATCATATCTACGGGAGTGTGTCCGTGAAGTCAACGACTTTAAAGGTATTAAGTTCTAAGTATCTGGTAAATGTGTGCTGATTTTATGCTAATTTGTGCTACTAATTTAAAATTTTGTGCTCGTCATATTAATGACTAAATCAATTTTTTCAAATGACACTCCAACTTCAAACTATAGCGTCACTATTGACATTTTCAAAATTTTCTTTTACTAAAATTGTCTGATAACTTGTGCTGCTTATTGATTATTTTGTTCTCATCGCGGTAATGAGTAAGTAATGAATTTGTAGTGTCGTTATTTTAAACATTTTCTTCCACTATTGTGGCCACGCGCCGCATGTACATCCGGTAGCAAACTAAAACGTGTTGCACCCTCGTTGGCCAAAACGGTCCGCCGATGTGAGAATTCACAAACAAAAATCTCAATCATGGCTTTAAATTAATAATTTGAGGGACTATCCGTAGCCTCGGTCAACTTCCAAACATTTCAAAGAATAAAGTACACCAATTTTCATTAGGACTAGACGTAATTAATCACGTAATGAAAAATCTGGCATGAAATCTATCCGGGTCGCACAACGGACTCGAATGAACACACAAATGATTGATTGACAATGACAAGTCGTATTCTATTAATTCCCAATGTACCAGCAGAGAATGACTGCTTAGAGCCTAATTGTACGAACATTCTCATCTTCTGAAGGACATTTTTATAGGAGGTACTGTACTTTTATTTATTTAAAATTAAAGCTTGCATATCAATCTCTGAAAAACTGACGCTGAAGTCTTTAGAACACTTCCAGAGGACATCTCTGACGATAATTCTACTGGATTTTTGGTATTTATTTCAACTTATTCTTCAGATTTCAATTCTCAGAATTCCAATGAATCTTTCAGAAATTAGCTCAA
Organism: Photinus pyralis; assembly: GCF_008802855.1. Lineage (NCBI taxonomy): Eukaryota > Metazoa > Arthropoda > Insecta > Coleoptera > Lampyridae > Photinus > Photinus pyralis. The sequence goes on along the minus strand of NW_022170819.1, from coordinate 30,145,834 downwards.
AGATGTTAAAGGGTGCAGGATTTTGTAAGGATCTCTAAAGGGAAGGAAAAGAAATAGCACTTTTCTACTTAAAACGATTTATGTAAAACTTTGCTTAAAATTCGAAAAATTAAGGACTAATAGATGTCCAATTTGCTATAGCATCTCATCAAGCAACTCGATACGGAAATATCCATCGCCACTTCCCACATTTCACGTCCCATTCTTATTGGCATGCTGAATATCAGCAGATCCATAGCACAAGGAACGCAACCGTTCCTTTTGTAAACGTTTCAATAAAACTTGAAAATTAAAAATGTCACAAAGACATTCCTACGATCCCTTTTTGCGTTCGAGCCTCCGTTGCGTAAAACTATTGGAAGCATTTGCTCATACGGGATTAATATTTTCTAGTGTTCTGCTGTCGTACTTCAATCGCATGAAATTTCTCCCCAGTTCGGTTGCGGCGATCGGAGTTACGTCCAATAATGGCGTCTTTTCCGGTAGCATTAATAGCGCCCTTAGGTAAGCCGAATGCGCCATCGCTACCAAGTATATCGATACTATTAGCGATACGATCGCCGAACACGACGTCGATACGGCCACTGAAACAAAGAAAAACAATTAGACGGTCGTGCCTTTAATTTTAATTAACGCAAATTTGAAACGCTAGGACTTCAAAGGTTTCCCGCAGAAAAGCAACAAAAATGAAGGGCTTGTTATTCTCGCAGCATCATTATGGAAGTTTTTACTTCCGCTTAATTTTAATTTTTAATTAAAAAAAGTCCGTTATGACTTGTTAGTAAATCTGTGTTTGTGATCTCGGTGACGATTTGCAAGCTCAATCCCTAGAATGGGGATCTCCGAAACCATAGAAGATACGACGATAATCAAATTAGGGAAAAAAGGCACAATTAAGAGTTTTATCATGCTCTAAAGAAATCCAGAAAGTTCCGATGACCTCCGAAGATATGCTAGAAAAACTGAAAAATGGAAAATTTCTCCGATAGGTATACTAGCACGATTAGGGCATTGTGCGCGGGTGCACCGTCCTGTTGAAACCAAGTTTCCAACTTTTGTTTCTTTTTGTGTTCCGTACATCGTTGCATTCGTAATAAAAAGCGCTACTCAATACGGTATACAGTAAAGCATGATAATAACCTTTTAATTGCGCATCTTTTCTTTAATTCGACCGTCGTCTTATCTTCAATGGTTTCGGAGATCCCTTATCTTGGACACACTAAGAAACCAAACATATTTCTCAAACATTCTGAGCATATCTCGCGAAAATGTACAGTAGGACTTACATGATCATCATATTTATATATGTCGTAAGTTTACTTCACCTTGTTCAAACACTACAATCAAATTAATTGTTTGGGTATCTTGCTATAAGTTTGGCTCAAATAAATCCAATGAATTGCATTATGTCTATACTAATAGCAACATATGCCCTAAATTTCATACAAAGTTCTCCGTCGCCCGATTTCAATTAATAATTATTGTAAAAGTATTAATGAAGCGATTTCAGCGAAACTAACAACAGATAAAATCCTGGAATTTTATTATCGTCTGACCTGAAGTGTGCGCAGGGGCCAAACGAGCACAAAGTTAACCGATTGTAGACTAGAGCAAACTTTAGACTTTAAACGGCGACCAACCTTTGAACTTTACACCAAACTTTGGACTTTGAACGACGACCAACCTTTGAAATTAATTTAGAAGATCACCAAATCATTCACCTTCACTTCTACTTAGTTTTGAAAGTCATCATCAGGAGGAAAGCGAGATGACATTGACGGCACCTGAACTTCACCTCATGGAATGCTAAAATGCGGAAAGCTGTATAAATTAAATGGAATACGATGCCGCAAGAAATAAGGAAATTGAACTTTCGTACCTTGAAAATGAAATATGACACCACAACATTGGGGCCAACCTTTGGACTTTGAGCTGCGAGAAAACTTTGAACTTTCAATGTTTACCAACCTTTGGACTTTGAACGTCGACCAACCTTTGGACTTTGAACGACGAGCAACCGAGTCAGGAGGAGAGATAGAATAGCCCCCGAATGTAGGCTTATGGAATTAAAATGGCGTTATAAATAGATCAAAGCTATATATAATACAAAATGTACTCATGTATTCATACATCAATAAAAGTGGATCAAGGTTACGAAAGAGTAAAGTTCAAAGGGCAGAGTACATAACATTTTCGGGATGGACGACCGAACGCGGTCTTGATCTACTTTTCATCTTGACATTCTTGGTGAAAGGGAGAAGTGTCGAGGTCGAGGTCAACGACTGATCGAACAAGGCTTTGACTCATTTTCCGAAATCACCACGTGGGGTCCTAGAGGGAATAATGATTAGGGATGAATGACCGAACGGACCTCTGTTTCACCTTAACCTCCTTTTCAAAGGTCACCGCCAAGTGCCGAATTACTTTTAAACTTCACCCTGACCTATGTGGCACTGTAAAAAAATTGTACCATTGTGTTTTTGGAAGTGAAATATGGCAACACAAAGAAAGGGCTCATTGGTCACTGATAACCTTGAAAGCGAATGGCTTTGAACACATCACCTTGCCCACAGTCACCGCTACGTGGCACCTGACCTTTGAACTTCACCTTGACGTACTTTCCAAGGTGGGGAGCGATCTTGAACTGGTCCAAATGCGGTATTGTCGTGGCATTTGCTTTGGTTCCGTTTAGGTTTTTTGATTGAGCCAGTTCCATCGCAATAGCGTGCCAGTCCTCCGTTAAATTTTACGATCGCCAAATTTAGATCGCTCGCTTTTAAGAGAGATTGCCGTGAACCAATAGTACTGGAGGATATAAATGTGCTGTGGAAGTTTTTTGTGAAACGTAGAACAATTATAAAACGTCTGTGGTCTGTGGGGTTGGTAAGCAGAGACGATTAAACCGTATTTAAATTGCCCTTTTACTTACGCAAACGTAGCGAAATAATTAGTTCAGTATAACATTTCGTGTGCTTGGCCTATTGTTTAATTACGATATTAATATAATTGTGCAAGCGATTCTGAGTTAGTTTGAATGTGGTCAAGAGAAGTAAAAATTCATTATACAGAAATTTTCATACTAAGATAGGCAATTTTGTACCAGAGTGGGGCCCAAAGGTACAACTATATCACTCCAAAAGCGATCCAGTTTTAAATTATTCTTGGAGGGAACCTTTTCAAAAGAGTGCCGATTTCAGCGATATCAAGATGCCTTTGAATTTGAATTACATGCGTGAGAATCTTTGAGAACCATGAACCACATTTTACTCAAAAGTGGCACAGGCTCACATTTTGAAAGCTGCCTGTGGGAACTAAAAGGACTAGATATTTCATTATTGGGTGGTTACATAAAACTTATAGGCAAAAATCGCTAGGGCCTTATACGTTTTGTATTTTAACATTTTTAGGTACTTGAAGATATTTGAAAGTTTTAACACAGAATTACAAATTAAAGTGGATTCTTCTATGAATATTTATCTCTTACTTACCCGTAATTTCATACCAGTGTATCGCTAAATTGTGTATAATGTGGAAAAACCAGAAGAAAGAGGCGGATCCCGCCATTAAAATGCATATGATTAGAAAATGCCTGAACCATCCGGTCATGATGTCATGTGGGCGATTGGAAGATTCGATGACTAGCAAGCATACGTTGAATATTACTGAAAAGAAAAACATTATTATCAATTTATACGTCATACTTGATACTGCATAGCGTCATTGTCACCAAACCGTAACATGGCTCTATTATCAGAAAGATATATCCCAAAGGCGTTAGTGTCCTGTTACAAATTAACTCTTGATAAACTTATTATTCACTATTTAATTGCATAAATGTAAACCTTAGAAACGTGTTTTTGTTATTTTTCTGATACAGTTTTATAATCAACTTACTCATTTACTGTTGTTGTACTTTTATAGCAATTGATTACTTTTATGACGATTGAAAATGCATGTTTTAACAAATAAGTGTCACTGAAAGGGTGATATGCTAATTATTTCGTCATTTACGAGGTACTATAGGTACATATTGCACCCTCTGGAGATGTTGCTAAGGGATTCTTTACATTCTACAAGGGTAAGAGAGTTAAATATGGCTTTTGACAGTCATGATACTTCACCAACGGATACGAAATACCTTTAAAAATGACCCACTACCCTTTCATCGTCATATTTAGAGTCACTTTAATAGCAAGAGATGGTAAAACCCTAAGTTTTGAACATAACTGATACAAAAGGTTATTTCATGTAAATGTCCTTTTGGATCAGAGAAAGGTTTTTTAAACCTTTATCTCTTTGTGGTATTTTTTGAATTGGGTACTTGGTGGAAGACTGTTTTGAACAGATGTTTGCTTGCTATATGCGAACTGCAGTCGCATGTTTGTAAAAGCCCTTTCCACCTTTTGCAAAAATAATCTAGATCAATAAAAGCTGCGTTTATGTACTCCATTCTACCGGTGATTTATCCTCACACGTCTGAACTACGTTGGGAGCAGTAAATGTGCTCCGATTAGCTATCGGTTAGTAATCCTCTTCTGGCCGAGACCACTTCTTCCATGCGAAATTGAAATTGGCCCTCCAGCTGCGCTTTGCACGGACTGACTATAGAATCCCCTGAGTTACGCCGCTTAACGAGTGCTGCTTTCTCACTATTTGCTCTCATATTTATCGGTTCTCCGTTTCTATTTGTCGGCCTCATTTACACCTTAAGGCTGGACAGTACACCCGTTCCGTTGCCCGAAAACGCGTGATTTCGTTCCACGATATCTTAATTCTGAGTGAAGTTGAAGAAGGGGTCGAATATTCCTGTGAAAGGTGAATGCTTTAGCTAGACAATAACGCCGGGGTTTACTAAAATGTTTTAAAATAATCTTTTTTTTAAGGGCAACGTCGAGGGCTGTTAGGGTGTCATATTTTGGAAAAGAAAAAAGGAAATAAATTTTCCTGGCGTTATTGCCTAGATATTAAGTTTACGAACGTATCTTAATTTTGGAAATTGTTCCAACTTCATTTATAGATAAGTTATCTTGGAAAAACAACTTAAAAGTTTTCCTCAAAAGCGCGAAAAGATAGCTTCCGCCGCGTGGCTGGTTTTATACAGATAGAAAATGTGCATTATAATTGGACTAAGTTTATGTTTTTACCATCGAATACAAATTAATATTATAAATAACCAAATTTGGGGATTGACAATAGGCAACTTTACATACTCCGTTCTGTATGTACTGTCCAGCCTTAACTTATTGCGAGCTTTTTGTCATACTACATGGGGGTTCAGATAGACGTATTTAACTCGGATCTCCTTGCTTTTATTTTAATTACAACAGTCCGCTTCATTTACCTCATCCCGAATATACAAATGTAACGCAGTATAAATATGAATTTACTTTATTTACATCTGAAATATAATCCGATTTCTAGCGGCGTTTGTTACCTTATGTTGCTAATTCCCTTTTAGTTTTCGCACGGTTGGATGAAATAAAGCAACTTGGGTTGCGAATAAATGAAATAATTAGTTTCCTTTCAATGCTAAAAAAGACGTCAACAGTCACAAGATTATAGTTGCTTATCTACGAGCTTATCTATATTTAGATTTGGGACAGAGAGCGTACAGAAGCGAGCAACAGATACCGAATAATGATGTAGAAAGAATGGAAAGGAGAGAATGGAGAAACAGAAAGAATATGACAAACAAGTCACGAAAATATACAGAGAGGAAATAAGAAAAATAGAAACTGGGGAAAAACACACAGGACCGGAAGCAGCATTTTATTAAGGTACTACAAAGAAAGCGGGAGAATAAGAGAAGAGGCGGTGATAGAAGAGGTAGGAAGAGAGGAGGTGGAAGGAGGCGAGAGTTCAAGAGAGGAGTTTGAGTAGCAACAAGAGAGACTGAAGAAAGCGGCCGTGGTGGAAGAAATAAGAAATGGGGCTTGGATTCGCGCCACAGGAGAAGCTGACGAAACTCATAAACAAGATATGGAAAGGAGGGTACTACCAGAAGAATAGAAGGAAGGGGTGATAAGTGTCGATTCTCAAAAGGGTCGATGAAAACTATTTGGAAAATTATAGGGGAATCACGATAATGATAACGGAGACGTACAGAATACTTAAGGTTTAAAATATATCTCGTGTAGCGAAGGTTTGGCATTGCTGTCTCTTTTCGTTCTTGAGTCAGACGGGGAACTGATGGACAAACGAAGAAAACCATCACATAAGAGGAATATAAAGATAAGGGGACGTGGTGATGAGAGAGGTATGCATAATAGGAAAGAGGGGTTTCAAGAACAAATACAGAACAAGAATATCTGTTCGAGGCATTGGCGAGAGGGGTGCTGGATCGGAGTAATGGGGATGGAAGGGTGGAATGAACTAGAAGAAATAAAAAGAGGGTTATTACAAACATCAAATTAAATATTAGAGAAGGAAACGAAAATGGAAAAGATGAAGATAGCGTCGGGACGCTAAGCGGTAATATTCGAGAAAAGGGTTGAAAGAAAAAGGGAAGTAGTGAAAAAGTACTTATCAACAATGATGAAAACAAAAGGAATTTGGAAAGGGCAAAGAAAAAATACTATGAAAGGAATGGATATACGGATGGGGTGAGGTCAAAAGGAGGTGAGAAATAGGGGAAAGGATGGAAGATCAACTTACAAAAACTATGTGCAGTAGCGACAGAGAAAATCGAGAGCTCAAGAGGAGACACTATGTACAAGAAGCTAACAGGGGAGTGGTTTTTGAAATACCTATCGAAGAGAAGAAAGAATATCAAGGTTTGGATGCGGAAACGGGGGGAGAGGAGAAATGGAGAGAAGACAACGAATGGAAATGCACAATTTGTGAATGTAAAGATGAGTCTCAAAAAAATGGGCAGAGCAGAGTAGTTACGCAAAATAATTAATTAGGGATTAGTTCGGAAGCAAAGGCAGATGATATGAATTTGAAGTAAAATGGGGAAAACTAATCTACTTATTTAAATGTCCAAGGACATGACGGGAGTTTCTAGGATTGCAACAATTTTATGGTTCAATTTTTATTATTTATTGATAGTTGTGGTTGTTTATGTAGTAAATTGTTTAAATCAAACTTAACATCAAAACACAAATCGTTTGCGCAAGCCGGTCGTTTACATTCTTATTTTGTTTACTTCGATCTTAAATGTTCTCTTCTTTGCTGTATGCCAATTGCATCGCTGATTGACTAATTACACAATGGAGCAAACATGGCCACTACAAATGGTCTTGAGAACATGGCCATTCAACAATCATGCATATGATGTAAACTGTCTCATGCACTAAGTGAATGTAATACATTACATCACGTACTTCAACTAGAATATCTCGATTGATTGTAGAATTACAATGGGAATCCAATAGCATTCATGAGAAGGTACACGATCCTGGCGTTTTTAAATTCTAAGTCTTCTTTAGGTTTAAAATTGGATAGATTGTAAAAGGCGTATCAATAAATTTGGTTTCGATCACACGTTAACCAATTTCAGGTAAAAGTTGTTTTTCAACCCAAGATGAACTGACAATAACAAAAATGCTATAGATAACCCAATTAAATAAATCAAAGGGCACAAAACCCGAAAGCGAAACTAATGGAAAAATCCAAATTTGCGTATAAACCAAATAAAAGCAGTAAGGCAGCAAGAGGTCATCGATAATGTAATAACATGGTTTATTAATAAATCTATTTCTATAAATAGGTGGTTAATTACAAAAGATAATCTTTAATTGGCGACAGATATTATCCAATTGTTTTTCCGACAGTACCTTTATTATAGATACAATAGATAGGTCGTACCCAAAAATTATTTTGAGCCATTCGTGCGGACCCGCGTTCGTTAGTCTAAAACGTGATAAATAAATAACTTACGTGTCATTACAGCAGCGACAATATCCCATATTTGATAGTTCATTAGTAAAACACATAATATGGAACTGATGTTAATTAACCCAGTTAGAAGTGTTAGTTTTGCGACAGTTAACAAACCGTTCATGTTACAGACTGAGCATGTAACTATTAAGAAGTTCTTATCACTGCTGTAGTGATATTTATTTTCAGATACGCACAGTTAATTGTATTATATGTTCATTAACATACATTTTTCAGCTTCTTAGCTTGGTTTGTTTGACGACCAAAGAAAATTTTGTATTTCATATCACCTGACACTTTCACTGTTAATTTTATTGACATGATCTGCTGAACTGCCGAACACTCGACCCGGTGCAGCAAATTTTATCAGCACTCCAAAATTGCGATTAAGTATTGTTTACTTAGAAATCTATCCCATGCGATTATTGACCTGTAGAAATTCACGTAAAGGTCATTTTATGTAAATTAGTTTCTTTGACGACCACCCGTACATTCAGATCTATGGATAGAACCGTTCTATTTAAAAATACAGATTTGTGAAGATAAGTTTCAACAAATAGTAGTAAACCTAATGAGTGGAAAGTTACCACTATATATCAACATTAGTTGTAAATTTAAAAGTGATAAGGAGTCGTGACTGTGGGTATATTATAACACATATTCCAAAGGTTGGATTGATTTTTAGACGTACTAGAAATATAATGGAAATGCAATATCCTGTAACCTTAAAGAAAAAATTTGCTGACCCTAGCCCAGATATCACCCGCACAACTGCCCATGCGCGATTCAGCTCTTCTTTTGTCTGAGAATATGTGTACCAAATTTAGCCGGAAACGAGCGTACGAGCAGACAGGCAGACATACATTATCGAGATTCAGGATTCCTAGTGGTTCAAAACGTGTATTTCCGTCAAAAAAGTAGGAGGTTATTTTTTAACCCAACGCAATACCTCCATTGCTACCGTCCGAGTGATAAAAAATAAAACATCCATGACTTGTAAAAAATACTATGCCTTTAGGTACGGATGTACAGGATCATTTTAATAGGTTTGAATGAATAGGCTAAGCCGTTCTTTAATCGGGATAGATAAAGTGATCACTGTTAAAGTGAACGTAAGGGTAGATAAAGTGATACAGATGATGGTCTGTTAGAAATGCTCTTGGGAAATGGAGGTATTGTCAATAAACCGACCAGGACCGTAGCCAGATTAATAAGTAAGAGCGGGACAATAAATCTACAGAGCGGGCGGGCGAAATAATTTCCTGTGTCTACGCAAATACCACCCGCTGAAGTAATTCGTTATTCTTGGAAAATACAGTTACAGTATAATTTTCAAAAGCAAAAGCACACAATAAACCTTACTCATAAACTCACTTTCTTGATTAATATCGCCACTTAAAGTAGTTGACGTTCTTTTGTTAATTTTTTGAAGAATTCCAAAAGATAAAAAGATCAAATCAGCCATTCCTTTGCGACACATCATCGAAGACCTTTGTGGCTTTTTTATTCGCGTCATTGTTGAAAATGAAGATCATTCACAGCAGTCGAACAACCAAACACTGCAACTGTTGCATATGGCTCTTACGTTTTTTAAAAACCTTCTTTTTGACCATATAATATTTTGAAAACATTTTGATATAAACTCGATGTTGAAAACGAAAGTGGCCTACAATCTTTTAAAGCTCAGGTAAAGGAATTATCGCACCTAATCTCATCTTTTAAAAGGATTCAATTAAAAAAAGATTAGAAAGAAGTTTTTAAAGAAATTATTTGAACTTTTTTCAATTTTTACAATTTTTTTAAATCCTTTTGAATCTTTTCAATTTTTTGAATCATTTGAATCTTTTTTTTAATATCATCCTTGGTGTGCTATAGTTTTGAAAAGACAATTTAATATACTGTCTGTTTGGATTAAAATATATAGGGTGTTTCATTTAAAAAACGAGATCATTTTTAATTGACCGCGTATACTTATTTTGAAAACGGTAGATTATGCAACAATCATTTGTAATAAATAGCTAAAAAAATCGATATATCGATAGATCGATAACTATCTATATATCGATATATCGATACCTATCGATATGTCGATAACTATTGATATATCGATATGTAGAAAATGGATTTTATTAATAAAAATAGTAGCGCTCGTTGAAATCTCAACAATAACATAATCTTATCGTACCAATAGTAAGTTATCGACATATCGATATATCAATAGTTATTGACATTGATATATCGATATGTCGATAACTATTGGTACGATAAGATTATGTTATTGTTGAGATTTCAACGAGCGCTACTATTTTTATTAATAAAATCCATTTTCGGGTTTACTCTCGTTTAAAGTTACTATTTTTAGTTGCTCGACGTTTCGGAAACTTAACTTTGCTCCCTTTCTCAAAAGAAGCGCTAAGTCACATCATCATCCATGCCAAATCCACGCAGTAATAAAATCTTTAGAAATTAGATCTTTTTGAAGGTGAAAACAGTTATCGCCCATCCCTAGCGATAACTATTGACATATCGATACTTATCGATATATCGATACCTATCAATGTATCGATAGTATTCATATATCGATAACTATCGATATATCGATAACTATCGACATATCGATAACTGTCGATATACTGATACTTATCGATATATCGACAGTTATCGATATTTCGATAGTTATCGATAAGTATCGATAGATATCGATATATCGATAACCATCGATATTTCTATAATTATCGGCACATCGATAAGTAAAATATATCGATAGGTAAGTACCCGATACTTATCGATAAGTGAAAACAGTTATCGCCCATCCCTAGTTCCAACAGCGGACTGAGCCCGCTCTTGCCCCCCTCTGGCTACGCCCTGAAACCGACCACACGTACGTTATGGCTAAAACGTGTTTGTGGTCGCCGCGTTCTTGAAATTGATGAGGATTTTGAATTGATCAGTGTAGTGTTCATTATGACGATTAAACATTGCTGCATTTGTAAATTTACACTCTTCCGACCATATGACGTTATTAAGGAAATTTGGGTTTTTGCGACTGTTTACAAATGTACAAAAAGCTACCCGCCGTGCATGACCAAGGCCGATATTTGTGCTTTTTCAAGACTTCTCCAAATAACTTGATGTGACTATTGTGGCATCAAATTCAGATGAGCTGCAACTTCTCATGAAGAGACAGATGTATGGTCTTGATCTAATTATCACCACATCCATATCTTTTTTTAAACGAACCATATTCGCCCAAGGTTTTTGCTGCTCTGGATAACGCTGGAAATATGGTACAGTAGCCATATGTGGGCATTTTGATGTCACGTGTAGTAAATTTGTACCATGTTTCTTTGTTCTCCACTTGAAACAAGCTTTTCCCAATAAAGCTAGCACAAACATAAATGACCCTACCTGAAATAAGAACAAACTATCAAACTTTGGTTAACAACAAAAAATATTTTTAGGAAAAATGTGATACTGAACCACTTTTCACCTCTTCCTCCTCTTCCGGTACATCACTCTTCCTTCTCCCTGTCCTCCTTCCACCTCCTGGCAATTCCATAGCATGTTTTCTATCCTCTGAATCTCGCTATAGTTTTAACATTTTTCCTTCCCCATAAGATTTTGGTAACCATTCCCTTATCAGATGCTTGTAACTGCTCCTTCCTCGTGCGCCCCCTATCTTCACCCTCTGTTGTTGTATTTGTGCTTCCAGATTTTTTTTGGAAGTCAGCTCATGTTTCATTCATTCTCCTATTCCTCTCATTTCGACTTCACCCCGTCCGCAGCCATTTTTTTCATATTTTGGTTTAGTATGTCTTCCTTTTAAATTCACAATCAATATCAAGAGAAAGTACTGTACGAGGTGTTTTGTCAAATCTTTGTATTGAAATTCTAGATCCGAACCCAATTCAATAGATTCCCAAATTTACCTACAAATCTACCTACAAAACACATATCCAGCTATCTCAACACAAAACTACCTTTAAATGTAGAATTGTAATCATTTTCCTCTTATACGTTCGGTTCTTGTCGCAATGAAAAATTTCAATGTTGTTAATTAATTAAAAATTTCCGACTTCCGAAAATTTGACATGAAAACTCTATCTGGGTCAGGATCTGGGTCGAACAAGGAAAATGAAAAAACAAAATTAATTGTTTGAGAATGACAAAAATGTATTTCGAAATACATGAAAGAAATAAAACAAAATCCCTGTAGCAAAGAAAATATTACAACGCTTCTTGGATAAACTACCCTGCACTTTACTGTCGGTAATTAAAAATGAAAAAAATCTAAAATTACGTACAATTTGTTTTAAAATAATTTAATTAATCTGGTCGTGCAAGGTTTGCGATAATCAGTTACCGAAGACACAAAAACTTTAGAAAACTTTCACTTCTTCTTCAATAAATTAATCTTGAGAAATAAGATGAGAAATTGTCGGTGGCTACTCAGACGGTAGAAACAATAATTTAAACCTTTTATTAATCCCTCAATTACTATTGACCTAAAGCGGTTCAATAATTGCTACCGATCTTGAGGACACACTTGTTTTATTAATTTGAAATAACAAACATTTGAAATATTAATTCGTACTTTTGACAAAGAACAAATATTCTACAAAAATTTAAAATTATTTTTCAAAACACTTTGGGCGCCTTTTTTTACAACATTGATTGCAGATTGGTTTTTGTAAGAATTTTTGTCTTTGCTTGAAGGGCATGTAGCACACCTCCTCCTTTTGCTCTTTGAAGTGGGTGGGGAGTTTCTTTCTCAGCTGATATCGGTTCTCCCAATACTTCCCGTGCCATACTTATAATTTTCATGAACATCTTGTCACGTACTTACTACCGATGGCTCCTCCCACCCACTCTTGCTCAAAACGCAACAACAGTACGACTGGTTGTGGCGGAAGTACTTGACAATCAAAGTAGTTATTAGAGCGGGAGAATGCCATGGCGCACAGATACTTGCTCTAAATTCCCTTTCTTAATGAAGTGACTTGCGATCTCTCCCCGCTAATTGAGAGACTTCATCTATCTATTTTTTTAAAGCTGACTGGACCCCTCTTTAGTTACTGGTTAAATTTTTCACTCCCGCAAATGGCGAATTATCTTTAAAATGACGATGTCTAAATTTTCTATTGCTTAGTGTCTTTCTTACTACTAATCCTAGTCCCTCCCTCCCCTCCCCCCACTCTATTCCATTAAAAAGTTTACACGTTGACTTTATCTCATTATGAGCTATGAAGTACAATACTATACAGCCATTAAAAAGGATTGAATTTAGGTCTGTATTGTATTCCTGTAATTTTGACGCTAAAAGCAATTAAAGAATAAAAGCCCATTGAAAATGACTAGTTAGAAACTTTGGCGCTCTTTACAACTTTAAAAATTCTAACTTACTTATTTCTGTGAGAAAACGTACCCAACGGCATACATAACCGCGAGCGAAAACCAGCTTAGAATGTAATTTTTAATGCACCCAAATGGTACGTTTCGACTAGCAACATCAAGCAAGAATCTCTCGCTCTCCCACTTGTCTCGCTATTCACTTACGACAAAAACTGAACAGGAACGCATTTCTGAACATAAATAGAAAACCTCAATATTTTCGTTACGTGCTCGTCTTTAAACAGAACGGAGCCACACTTTTAGGTTTGAAGAGGTCGCGGAAACCGCGCTAGTTCTCCGCAATACAGTTCTTGTTATAGCTTGATATCGCCAGATATGCTTTCGTTCACGTTCGCTACGAAGCTGTACATTTTTAACATTCCTTATGTTAACCAAAATACCAATTCAAAACTAGATTTTTGAAATGATAAAAGACCACCTGTTACTGAGTTCCAAAAAAACGTTTCACTTCAAATGTAAAACAAGATATCATAGAAAGAACCTAAAATATTAATGTAAGCAGTGTATGCAGCAAACAGTTTCAATCCATAAATGCAAATTAATTGTGTATCTACTAAAAAATACGTGGAAATATGTCTTCATTATTTATAATGTACACATAGTTGTATATATTGTAATGATTGTAATTGAAAGTACGTACACTATCATTTGACAGTACCTTCCACTATAAAGTGTAAAAATTGCTGTTTTCCATACTTTTTTATCTTAATGGGTAAAGCGCAATCATTGAGTAAAGAATTTCCTACAATAAATGGTGCTCATTAGTTCAATCCAAAAGTATATTTATAAACAGGTTTACTCCTTGGTTCGAATTTAACTAATTTTGTTTTAAATTTCCAATATAATTCATAAATGTCTCAAGTGAAGGAAAACGCAGCTGCTCTACATTTACACTTCGGCAGTTACAAATGTGAAGCGATTTTCGAGAATCAATCAATGTAAAATTTTTAAAGTCGCACGAATTCCTACCTAACTCAGCAGAAGACTGTCTTGGACATATAGCATTCCATCCAATTTTTATTTTCAAGCGAGTGAAAAGCTACTAGCGTTCAAATTTTTCCTCGTCCATTTTTCTTACTTATTGGGTTAGATGTGCCAATTTCTTTTTTGTATCCTGCAATCGGCCAATTCTACCCGTATAGGAGTGGAGTTATAGTAACCGCAGAGGGCAGATGGAATGTTCTGGAGGGCACGGCGGATTCCTTACAGATCTTTTATTTGACGTATTCAGGTGATAGGGGGTGAGAACCATGCTCTTTTCACAACCTATTTACAGTTTGATCGTTTTTCTTCCTCTTTACTGTTTCTATTTTCCTCCCGTCTGTTGACTTTCATGTCCTTGAAGTCTAGCATGTGGTAGTGGTAAGCTTTCCACTCAACATTGTTACATATTTTGTAGCGTTTTTTTTCTCGTGGTGGATAAGTACTCTTTCTTCTCAATACAAGTTACGTATGAGGTACCGAAAACCAGGGTTTCATATGCGAAAAAATGGCAATTTTTTTATGAGCCTGCAATTGTGGTGATGTGATTAAATTTCATAGGTTCATAGAATGCAATGAGTTTCCATGTTGGTTATTTTTTATTTTTCTCACTGAATTCAAAAGCAACCAAATAGTGGAAAAAGTAATAGGTTAATTTTCGTGACAACGATCTTTTTAACCACCTTAATTCAATATCAAACCTAATAACAATAAACGGCACAATTTTTTTTTAATATTTCACCTTGTAAATTAACACATTTAAAGATTTTTTTCTTGAAATTTGAACGAAGCAACTAATAAAAAACGGATGTTCTTTATTAAAACCAATTTTAGTGGGTTTATAAATTGTGAAATACATGCAGTACAAACGGCTTCATTTTGGTCAGAGATTGATATCTTTAAGAACGCACAAGTCCAAATTTTCTTTGCCAATTTTTAACTTCCACTAATATAATTTACGAAGATTTATACAAAACACAAAATCCACGCTTGTTCCTAACATCACCAGACAAAATCCCAAAATAATCCAATTTCGAAATAGAAAGTACCGACATAAATATAAAAGCAACTGGATATACTTGGGTATCTAGGATACTAGAATTTCAACGGCTCTCCTGGTTCGTTTTCAAATATTATTTTTCCCTTAATGCGGGAAGCGTGGTGTCATTTTTCGTGCCTGTCGATGAGGGGGGTGACGTGATTCCTTCCGCTTATCCATGAATGATAGCTCGAGAGGTTATCGGGACATAAAAAATCAAAGTATTAAATCCTTCTAGCAAAAGAAAAAAATAAATTTCCTTGCACACGCCTTGAACTTTGCCCTCATTGTACATCCTTGGTCAACAATGTATCTATTGTTAAGAGATGAATTTTAGTTAAACTGACTCGAGAAATAAATCGTCCTCTAAGGATTGACACTATTTCGGAAATTACCAAAACTAATCGTTTGTTGATACTCAAATACGAAACTACGATTCACTAAGCAGATCAATATAATTATAAACAAATTGCAGATTAGATAATTGGCCACAAACAACTTTTGTTTTGGGTATAATAAGTTATTGATGGTTTTTTGAACGTGACATTGCATAACGCTACCCCCCTCCGTTCAAATCTTAGATTAACTGTGACACTTCGTGAACTCTATTTGTATAAACCAGTACGTTTTAATCTCAGAGATAAATTTAAAAAAACAATCTGGATTGTGTACGTGCAATAATGGACACTTTCATTTGGTAATTTTTTCAGGAGATTTGGTCGAAGTCTCTCGTCTAAATTTACTTGAACACTTGAACAAGACGCGGGAAAAGGTTTTGCGTAGGTATTCTCTTTTTCAAACTTACGAAGTTGAAAGAAGGCACGATGAACACAGAACACAGAATTGCAAATTACAATGTTTTACAAAAAAGGAACACTTATTTTGCTGCCTCTATAATAGGGTCTATAATTTGTAATCCAGTGTGTATTGGGTAGATGAAAATACGTAGCAAGTGGCACTTGGGACATAATCGTTGCTCGCAGGGGGTTTGGTCTTCCAAACTTTGGGGAGTTGCGACCCCACGAACCCGAGCAGATGGAGAGTGGCTAGTCCATCCTCTCTCCATTATTAGCTGTCCACCACCAAATTCCTCGACGCTCCTTCTCACTTGCCCATTTGATTTCACTTTCCTTCTCTTGTCTTCCGAAATCTCAAGCTATTAACCCTGGCGAATTAAATTAAATTAAATTAAATTTCCTGTTATTGCCCAACAGAAAAACAATCATTCCAATTACAGGACAATATGACGTTACAAATAATAGAGTGTGCAAAAGTGAAATAATAGCTTAAATCTTAATGTAATAATACCTTAATGTTCTATATAACAAAACAACCAAAAAAAAAAAGAGATGTATGGCTCGGCGGTAATGAGTCTCGAACGGTTTATCTATTTTGTCTTTTTTTCTGTGAGTGTCTTGGTACACCAGTGCAACCATGACTTTAGTAGTGGTTTGGCGAGGCTCAATTGTCATTTACCATTTCTTCTGCACTCTGCATAGCTGGGGGAAGCTATAAAACGTAGGTACCCATTTTTATGGGCAGTGTTGAAAACCCAAACCAGTGGAGTATATAGCGCTATGAGATGCTTTAAATGCCAAGGATATGGTCATACGTCCGCCTTCTGCAATAAGCCATAAACTTGTGTCTGTGGTAACTACATACAGATAAACCATGTGCATAGGGGAACTAAGTATATATTAATTAGTACACTGACAGTAGAAAATTTGACAATCCAAATAATGATTGCTCTTCTTAAATGTTGTTATAGAAGCGAAAGACAGAATTGGGAATTATGATAATTCCCTTGGAGGTTATAGGTTTAGACCTAAAAACTAGTCAATTATAATGTCATAATAACATACGACTAGTAGGACATAAATCAAATAGGGGTTGCGTTAAAAAATATTTCTTCAATTAATCATACTAAGAGTTGCTGTCGAAAGACCTTCATTTTGTACAGTTCTATTGCGACTTATTTTAACCACGTATTAATGTATTTGTTTAAATGGTCAGTTTTAGTGCCTTACCACCAAAAGGCGCACGTACCTTGCGCTAATATTGCAATTTTTTCCTGTAGTTTACGCGCGATTGTATGTATGATTCATTAAGGAGTACCATCCTTGTTTTTATTTCTACGCACTTATTTTGTAAATTGTTTCACCTAAAACGGTAAATATAAAACAGTACATACAAATTGAATATTAACACTTGTTTGAATTTGAAATGTGTTTTTAAAAGGTATACTCTCAGTTTCTAAGCGACTGCTTTGTTTCGTAAAATATAATTCACACAGCTATCGATTTGTTTCTATAAATAACAGCATTGAGAGAATAGCTTTTCAAATTTAATTACATCTTGTTATGAAGTAAATAAGGGTTCCAATAGCAATTACTTACCTGAAACAGAGACATAGGTAGCGTAGAAGGAGAATACAAAGGAAAACTAAATTTATAATTACTATATATTTATTTAAACACAAATCAACAGTATGTATCATTAAAAATGGAAAATTAATTTATACAGGGGGCACGGAATTTTGTCTTGTGTTATATTAAAATATAAGTACTTTCAATTTCAAAATCTGTCTAGAAATCATCATATTTTCTCAAGCTTTAAAATCTTGTGACGTTTAGAGACTTTGGTATATTTAGGGCTCCTAAGACTTAAGAATCCTAGAAACCTTCAACATTTTGGCTATTTCTAGGACACAACTTGCAAATCTTACGGGAATCTAGAAAGTTGAAAGCGTTTAGGGAGTTTAGACATAATGCAAGCTTAGCAACTAAAAACTAGAGAGATGAATCTGTAAAAACGTTTGAAACGACCTGCATCAGAATCGCCGTTTAAAGCTCGCCTGAGCGATTTTTCCTTCATATATGCCAGTCTTATTGATGCATTTGAGACTGTTTGAAAGATACTTCCTATTTATCTACGTCAACAAATTTCCTTATTCTTTATAATAGACTTTTACATTTGGATTTTGTAGGTACCATCCTTTCTTCTACTTCTGCAACAAGGCACTGAATGGAAGGTATCTTATCTTGTTCAACTGAAGTAATTTTATTTACAAAGATGGTGATTTTTTATGAGAAAAGTTCCAAGTGACATTAGCCATAAAGGAATTACGAATAACCAGCCCAATTAATTGGAAATGTATTTTATTTCCTTTATTTTTAAACTATATTGCAGGCATAATTTAAAAAAAATGATAAAGAAGCGGGTGTATAATTGGTCTTTAAAGCACTTGCAATGTTTAAAGGCACTTCGCTATTTATATTAATATTTAGTACTAATAAAATAACTAAAAAAGCCTCTTGAGATGATTATATATAGTTAGGAGTATGTCAAAGGACATTTCTAAGGTTCGTCAAAAGTTTGACATAATTCCTGAATATGCTTCTGAAATTTGGCTTTGAACATTTCTAGCAACATTACAGTTAAATACGTTGACATGTGGTTTCTGTCAATACCTATAAATAGAATGGAATAGTGATACGAAGTTCTGATTTAAGTGCACCAATATTAACAACCATAAATCGAAAACTTTCCATTTATTAATGGACATCCAAATAAGCGGCGGATTATTTTAAAGACTGCTGCGTGTTTTTCTTTTGATTTGGCGATTCTTTTAATTAAGGTTTGCGATTATTTACAAAAATACGGCTATTATTTGTGATATGATCGTGGTGATTGAACGGGCGAGAGGCGCGGGACCTCGACACACGAAATTCTACCCGCGTAGCTAATTTTCAAGCCCTAAAAATGAGCCCTATAAAATAAGGACATCCCGTGACATTCTAAGGCAATAGGGTACGGAATTTTATTTTTGCTATTTAAATCTTGTGCGAATTATGGGTGAATAACACTGAATCAAGTAAGACTTTCTGCGCATTAATAATTGGTTATTAAATAAGTTAGATTTTCTGATCTTATTGTTTACTAAGTTAAATTTAGTGACCCGGCCAGCAGGAATATTGTTGAGCTTCAAAAGACTTTCATTTCATTTCGTTTTTGACTGTAAGAATTGTTTTTGACTTCATTGTTCTTAGAAATGTATTCAGTTTGAGATAATTTCTTGTAATTTTCATGATTTTTAGGTATAACCTCTTTCAGAATGAGTAGACAGCTAGGTGCTAGGTCAGGAACACATTCCATCAAAGTAAGTCGGCGTGAAAGTAACGTATTTCATTCACTTGTCACCAAATTGAGCCGGCAGCAAAACGCACATGATAGATAGATAGATAAACTTTATTCATATTTACCGTAAGGTGTTGAATAATCTTGCACAATAAACAATTATTATAATACAGACGTGCACACACAAAAATTTTTTAAATATTACAGTACAAACAATTTAAAATATGTATAGGTAGTTATTTAAAAGAATCAAAAAATTTATATATAGAATAAAAAACAAATTCCCTGAGGTATGCATTCAAATTTTTTTTTAAACCAGAATTGTTACTTGCCTTTAAGGTATTTGGTATGCTATTGTATATTTTTATAGCTGTTACAATGAAAGAATCGTTAAAAATACTAGATTTTGAAACTGGGGTTCTAATAAACTTACCACGTCATTGTATTGTAATTGTGAACCTTGGCATTAGGAACAAACAGGTGAATGTTGTTGTGGACGTACACTGCACATTCAATAATATATAAATTGTATAAGGTCGCGATTTTTAATTCTTTGAAATGAGAGCGACATGACTCCCGTGGACCTATTCCAACCAATATGCGGATGGCTCTTTTCTGCAGCTTAAAGATACTGCTCATAAAGTTTGAGTTTCCCCAAAATAGTATACCGAATCGTAAATGAGATTCAAAGTATGCAATACACTCCTTAATGTATCATAGTGACGTACCTATGCGTCTTGGATGACGGAGACAGAATAACGCTTTATTCAGTTTTAAAATTAATGATGAACTATGCTGGCGCCATTTCATTTTATTATCAAATTCAAGGCCTAGAATTTTACATATATGAACAAAACTAAGTTTAACATTGCCAAAATTAAAATTTTCAAACTGCGTAATATCTTTCCCGAATACAATGATGTTGGTTTTATCGACATTTAATTGCAATTGATTATTTGAGAACCAACGATGTGCTTGAGATAATACTTGTATCAGATTATTTGAAAGTTGTGACTGTGACGTGCCAGTGACTACAAAGCTAGTGTCATCGGCATACATAGATACCCCGCAAACTGATTCAAGTGATCCAAAATTAAATGGCAAATCATTAAGGAAAAGGACAAAAAGTAAAGGTCCCAAGACGGAGCCTTGAGGCACCCCACTTGATACAAGCCGTCGGTCGGATTCAATCAATGTGTTACTGCCGTTTACGGTATGTGAAACTTGTACAAATTGCTCTCTGTTAATTAGATATGATGTTATGTTATTAACTCTAAAGCTATTCCTCTAATAGGTACCATAATGAAATAATTTATTCAATAGAATAGTATGATTAATCACATCAAATGCTTTAGAATTCAGGGGTTCCCAACCGGTGGTACGCGTACCACCGGTGGTACGCGAGAACGTTATAAGTGGTACGCGTTGCGTGGGTAAAGCAAGCGATTACGTGTAAGAACCTCTGTATGCGCGTCAGCCGTAATAAAAATGTAAGATGGTGGTACGCCAAAATCTTTAAACATTTTCATGTGGTATGCAGTTGCTAAAAGGTTGGGAACCCCTGCTTTAGATAGATCACAATTAACACTAGCTGTCCACGTCTCCCCTTTTAAACCAGTTAAAATATTATTAACATTAAATTATTGAGAGCTGTACTAGTAAATCTGCCGGGTGTGAACCCGTGTTGTTGGCTGCAAAAAAGATCATTTTGTCTAAAATATTCAATAATACGGTTTTTTAAAGCTTTCTCGATTATTTTTGAAAAAATCGACAGAATGGTAATGGGGCGATAATTTTCTACCTTCGTTTTATCTTTTGATTACCTTAATAATATTTTGTGGGACATCATCATATCCAGTGGATAATGTGCTCCTTAGAGATTTTATAATTGATTCCACTTCGAAGTGTGTAATAGGACTAAGAAACAAAGATATTCCTCTATTCGGCGGCATTAGTAATTTCCCTCCTGGAATAGGAGTTATATTCTTTTGGATGGAGACACCTACACCAGCAAAGTAACTGTTGAAATAATCTGCGACAACAGCAGGGTCATAATGTTTAATATCATTAACAACCAAGTTTAAGTTCTCCCTGGCTCTTGTTTTTTTATTTAAATCATTTTTAATTACTTCCCATACTGTTTTTATAACATTAGGAGATTTGTTAATTTCAGCGGCGATATAATTTCTTCGTGCGGCCCGTACTATTTCTTACAATATAACTTATAGTAATTTACTAAGGTGGGATCGGGAAAATGATTAACAATTTGCTTCAGTTCCCGTTTTGTTTTACTCGATTTTTTGATACCCTTAGTAATCCATCCTTTCTTATGTACGTTGGAGCGCAGGTTTTTTATAGGAAACGATTTATTAAAACAACATAAAAACTGTCTATAAAATATATCAAATTTGCCATGTTTAGCTGTGTACATTTGTGACCAATCCGTATTCGTTAGCACACTGCTAAAGAAATTATCTTACTTCTTCCCTTTCTGTACACGTGTTTATTGTAGTGTATCTTAGAGACGGCGCCTGTCATGTTGAGTATTAAGGCATTATGGTCCGAAAAATCGATGTAAATGTTTTTGGTTGAACAAAATGTATCAAAGTTGGTGTAAATATTATCAATGCACGTCTCTGATGTACTTGTGACCCTTGTCGGGGTGTCAAAGTTTGTGAAGTTAAAGGAGCTAAGTAATGATACAAACATCTTTACATCTTTTGAATCCAGTAGTAAATTTGAAATCACCACAAATGATAACCCGCTTTTTCGTAGAAAGCATTATCAGTAACTGTTCAAGCTGCGTCAAAAAGACACCCATATTGCCTGCCGGTGCACGATAAATTGATATTACACATGTAAAATTGGATAACAGTTGAAGACCACAACATTCGAAATCTTTTTCTATACTTAAATCAGTGACAAACTGTAAATTGGAAAAACTGAGGCTAGGCTTAATTTGGATCATTACCCCACCTCTTTGAAAATACTTGAGTAGAATGCCGACACTTACCCCCACCACTTTCTGTGACGTCACGGAGACCTTGGGTTTTTCCCAAGGTCGTGGCCTTGGGTTTTCCCTGACCTTGGGTTTTCCCAAGGTCGTGACCTTGGGTTTTTCCCAAGGTCGTGGCTTTGGGTTTTTCCCAAGGTCGTGGCTTTGGGTTTTTCCCAAGGTCGTGGCTTTGGGTTTTCCCCAAGGTCGTGGCCTGGGGTTTTCCTCAAGATCATGGTTTTGAGGTTTTTCCAAGATCGTGACTTTGGTACAGGATCATGGTCTTGGATCCTGCGGCAGGGTTGTGATTATGGATTCTGGATCAAGGTCGTGGTCTTGGATGCTGAGTTGAGATTGTGTGATTTGGATTCTGGGATTTGAGTTTGGACTAAAATTGTGCTCTGGGATTTTCCTAGCGAATTTAAAAGAGAGAGGTGTAGAGAAAAATAAGAGATGCTGTATTACAAACCTAATCTAAGTACATACTCTTAGAAAATGGTAATCCATACATTTCAAATTTTACAAAGAAGAAGAAGAGGAAAAAGCAAAGCGAGAAGCAAGCAAAACAAGAAAATATTTGTGTACTTACTTTTTCTTAGTTTTTGTTTGAAAATCCTTGTTTTTTCCAAGTTTATCCACACACACACACACACCCTCCCTAACACATAAGAAAGAGAGAGATGCACAGATTAGCACTGTATAATTACGTAAACTGCAGTAGATTATGCGAGGCTAATAAAACTTGTAACAATACGTTAGGTGATGTTAAGGAGTCGGTAGTCAAATACTAACTGAAATTAGAGCGTACATTTCTTATTTGGGTATTTCCCGAGGTCATTGCAATGGGTTTCCTCAAGTCATGGCCTTGGACTATGAACTTGTCGTAGCACTGGGTTTTTCCCAAGGTCATGGTCTTGGACTTTGACCTCGAGTTTTTCCAAGGTCGTGGTCTATTTTATTCAGTTTGTTTGCATACTTCGACGAATTTACAATGGAGAATAAGATTTATCACCCCTTTAGTGCAATCGTAAGTGGACCAAGCGGATCTGGAAAGAGTTATTTTGTTGTAAATTTTCTTGAAAATGTAGGAAACATCTGCAACGTAGTGTTTAAAAGAATAGTATGGCAGGAATTGTACGACGATTTAAAGGGTATTGAGTTTCATCAGGGAGTACCTGACATGTCTAATTTCGATGGTTTAAAACCAACACTGGTGATCATAGATGATCTAATGCGTGAATCAAATGGGTCCATGGTAGACATTTTTACAAAAGGTTGTCATCACCGAAATCTTAGTGTATTTTTCTTAACCCAAAACATATTCCATCAAGGAAAAGGCCAGAGAGATATTTCTTTAAACACTCATTACATAATTCTATTTAAAAATCCTCGTGATCGTGCACAAATTAAGCATTTAACTCGACAAATTTTACCTGAAAATTCAAAGTTTTTAGAGGAAGCATATAATGATGCCACATCTAAACCACATGGGTATTTATTATTCGATTTAAAACAAAGTACACCGGATGTATTCCGATACAGAACGTCGATTTTCGAAGAAGACGGCGCGTGTGTAGTATATACCCCAAAAAAGGGTATTAAAGGTTTAAATCTTGATAAATTAGGCATTATTAATTTATAATGTCTGCAAAGCTGACTAAACACGCAGAGTTGCTGCGTGCTCTCGCAAAATTGGGGCCTAAGGAGCGTCAAGCCTTAATAAAATGTTTGGATGATGATCAAATTCATTGCATATGTGAATGCATTTACAATACTTTAAAAGGTAAAGCTGAACTGACTGATAATCAGAAACGAAGTCTCAGTCGTCATAAGACTATCTTGAGACGTATGGTAAAGCCTCACGAAACAATAAGAAAGAAAAAACAGATCTTGGTGCAAAGCGGAGGAGCGTTCCTGCCATTTATATTAGGACCATTACTTGGTGGTATACTCGGAAGTTTGTTTAAATAATAATAATTATGGAGCACGGAAAGAAAATGTTACTCGTGCCTCAAGAAGTTATACAGCGGCTTAAAGCAAATGAGAATAGGAAAGAAGATGTTTTATCACGGATAGATGATGAAATGATGCAAATCTTAAAGTCGAATTTGTCTGATCATGATAAGTGGCAGCAGTATAATCAAGTTCTACAGAAATATTTACATTTTGCTGACCAGATGCGGAAGCCAGTAAGCATCTCAATTGATTCAAGGCCAGAGGGTATATCGGAGGTTGACATATTAACCACAATACCGCAACTTTTAAGAAGAAAGCCGAAGGATTTTTACGGATGCTCACGGCCTCAAGTAACATCGGCTGGGATAACAAAGGAATTGTCACAATAAAAGGTGAGGTTATTCCTTCGTCGAATATTATCGATCTGGTCCATGATACAATAAGACCGAGGAAGACATCAAACCCCGAAGGTTGGGAGAAGTTTGCGGCTTATGTTAAAGAAATCAATGTACCTCAAGAATTCGTGGGCAACGTGAGAAGACGGAATACCCCGCCTCACCGTACCAGCACGGTAAAACTTAATATAAATCGAGATAGAAGCTTTACCGATTACGATGCCGATTCCGAATTAATTTTACCACAACAACAACCACCCCAAAAACGCCGAAAAAGAACTAAACCTCTCAATATCTCTGAATCTCTGTGGGAAGCATTTGAACTTTAAGGATGGATATCATATATTACGATCCGGCCCATCCCGCAGGTTTCGCTGGAGCATCGTCCTTGCTAGCAGAAGTAAAGAACAAATACCCCGCTGAAGATATCAAGACATGGCTGCAGAAACAAGAGGCTTACACTATGCACAAACCTGTTAAAAAGAAATTTGCCCGAAACAAGTACATTGTCAATAATATGTTTGAGCTCTTTCAAGCCGACCTATGTGATATGAGAACTTTAACTAAGTTTAATGACGGTTACAATTACATATTAACAGTCATAGACGTATTCAGTAAAAAAGCGTGGGCAAGACCCCTCAAGCAGAAAACAGCATCTTCCATAATTGAAGCATTTGCATCAATCTTTAACGAGTGTGGTAATACACCTGATAATATACAAACCGATAAAGGGAAAGAGTTTATTGCCGGTGATGTTCAAAAATTCTTTAGAAAGCATGAAATAAATTACTATGTAACTCATAATCCTGATGTAAAAGCGGCCGTCGTTGAGAGATGGAATCGGAGTTTAAAGTCCAGAATGTGGCGATGGTTTACATATAGTAATACGTATAGATATGTGGACGTTCTACAAGATCTTGTGTCTGCGTATAACAAGAGTTATCATTCTGCAATCAAGATGGCACCGATTGAGGTGACAGATGAAAACATTTTAATCGTTTGGCAGAATCTGTATGCGAAGGGATTTGGTAAAGAGGCTCAACCTAAATATAAGGTGGGACAACACGTGAGAATAGCCAGAAGCAAGCATCATTTTGAGAAGGGCTATGAGAGCAATTTCAGTCAAGAAGTGTTTAAAATCGTCAAAGTTATAAATCGTCGACCTCCAGTTTATAGAATAGTAGATTTGAATGGTGAAGATATAGAGGGAACTTTTTACGAAGAAGAGCTGCAAGTTGTTACACTTGATGAGAATACAGTGTTTAAAATTGATAAAATCTTAGAAGAGAAAGGTCGTGGGAAAAACAAAAAGTATTTGGTCAAGTGGAAAGGATATAGTGAAAAATTCAATTCTTGGATATCTGCATCAGAACTAAAAAAGATATGACGGAGGAATTTTATGCAACCTTATTGAGCAATAGTTCCATGGAATACTTCCCCAGCAATACGACGTCAAACTTTGTAACACAGCTACCAAAACGTACCTATAAGATTAAATGGGCGGTGGTGCGTTGGTGTTTCGGAAATTCAGTACCCGTGTTCGTTCGCGTCAATAAGTGAGATCGATAATTTAATATATTATAGAGTAACACCTCCGGAAGATTTATCTGCAAAAAGAGTGTTAAAAAACGCGGCGGACTTTTTTCGTGATGACTCCGAGCAAATAACGTATCACGCTAACGGCTGGCATGTAATTCGTTTTGCATCAGGGAACTACGATACTGTCGAGGATGTAGTTAGAGAAATGAATAAGCATGAGATTATAGGAAGATTGGTGACTTTAGAGTATTACACTCTTACTAAACGTGTATCAGTTCAAATTAAGACAGAAACACTCTCGATACTGGGTTTTTCAGAGCGTCTTGCTTTACAATTGGGATTTCGTCCCGAACAAAACATTGTTCAAGATCCAGTGCCACCCCATCCCGCCAGCATTTGGATTGCCCTCACAAATGTTCATCTATTGCGATATTGTAGAACCACAAATCGTGGGGAACGTTGTATCTCCACTAATGCGAATAGTTAATATAACTGCTGAAAATTACAATTACGGCTGTCATAAGGATGTTGTGTTCTCCCCAACGCACTATATACCTGTGATGATAAAAGAATTTGAAAATATTGAAATAAACATAAGGACTGATACTGGACAATCAATGCCATTCGAGTTTGGAACATTGAGCTTGAAGCTACATTTTAAGAAATGGGGTGTCCATACCAACAGTACTACGTAAATCAAGCCGGTACTGGCATTGGTACGATTTATAGGGGGTCACCGTATCAAAGAGGTCATGGGATAGGGAGCTGGTTAGGTGGAGTGTTTCGTAGTATTTTACCATTGTTTAAATCCGGAATGCGTGCAGTTGGGAAAGAAGCTTTACGAACCGGTACGAATGTACTAGGCGATATAATCGAGGATAAGCCTATCAAGGAAGCGTTTCAAGATCGAATTCACGAAGCAGGAAGAAATCTAAAACGCAAAGCCGATGAAAAAATTGATACATTGATGCAAGGATCTGGTTATAAAACACCTCACATACCCAAACTTGATCAGTTTAAAATTGCAAGTCGTAAGAAAACTACATCAAGAATTAAAAAACCTACAAAGCCCAAATTTAGTGACATATTTTCAAAGCAATAAACATGGCATTCCTTCACGCGCAGTCTTGTGAGTGCATAAAATCAGAGCTGGATTTGTTCGCACTGCCAGCTACTCAAACAAGTATTGAAAGTGGCGAATGGGTTTTTTACAAACCTTTATCCTCGTTAACCGATGATGCTCCGATAGAATTCGTAATCCCCGGAAGCGGGAATGATTATTTGGATTTAAGTCACACTATGCTCTATATCACGGCAAGAATTGTAAAACAAGATGATTCAATATTGGGTGTTGGAGATGTTGTAGGTCCAGCCAACAATTGGTTACACACGCTGTATAGCCAGGTGGAGATATGTTTAAATCAGAAATTGGTGTCGCCACCTAATAACACATATGCGTATCGTGCATATATTGAAACTTTGCTAAATTATGGTTTGGAAGCCAAAACATCACATCTGGGGTGTTCATTGTGGCACAACGATACACCAAAAAAAATGGACACATTAACAGCAGATAACGTAGGTTTCACTATACGTCAAGCCGCAGCAGCCGAGAGTAACATGATAGAGATGATTGGACATGTCCATGCCGATTTGTTTAACCAAGAAAAATTTCTCATAAACGGTGTTGAAATGAAAGTTAAATTTGTGAGATCCAGAGATTCGTTTAACTTAATGGCTGGTGCAGGTGCAACTTATAAAGTAAAAATTGTCGATGCCAATTTGCTGGTACGAAGAATGAAGATAAATCCTACAATTCTTCTCGCTCACACTAAAGCATTAGAAACGTCCGCCGCAAAATATCCTATTACTCGAACCGATGTAAAAGTGTTAACAATACCAACCGGAATACAGCGTAAATCTTTAGATAACGTCTTCCTTGGACAGTTGCCAAAACGTTGCATAATCGGTTTTGTATCCAATAAAGCGTTTAATGGCGATTACGCGTCTAACCCTTTCAATTTCCAAAACTACAAGATTAATTACATGTCCCTGTACATCGACGGACAGCAAATTCCTTCAAAGCCGTTGCAACCTGATTTCACACGGGCAGGATTATACGTACGGGCATATCATACTTTATTTTCGGGGACGGGTATTCATTTTTTGAATGAAGGAAATAACATATCGCGTTTAGATTACCCTCACGGCTACTGTTTAACTACCTTTGACCTGACACCTGATTTATCCGCTAACGCCACAACACATTGGAATTTAGTTAGGAATGGTTCATTGCGCATCGAAGTTGGATTTCAAGATGCGTTAACTGAAACAGTAAACTGCTTGGTATATGCGGAGTTCGACAATGTCATTGAAATCGATAAACACCGAAATGTTAACGCAGATTTCAACAGTTAAAAGAGAAATCTCAAAATTGCGTACATTGCATAGTCTTACGCACATCAATAAGTTCGAAAAGCAGAAAAATAAATTAAGCTGATATCCTACGTATGATTTCACTAATAATAATAAATAAAAGATCAGTTTATACGAGTCCTTAGCCAGTTTAAATGTTTTCTGCAATGGATGCATACGTCGATATGCAAGGTTTCCGAGGTGCTCTTAATGAGTTTATACCCAAAGAAATTTCGATTGTTTCCTCGGAGGGTCCGAAATGCACAACTCTGTTAATAAAACCCCCTCAAAATTATAGTATTACTGCAACTATGAAAAAAAGAGATTCGATATTTAGAGGATTATTATCATGGCTTAAAGTGGACCTCCGGTCACATTCGATATGAAAATTTTGAAGAGGAACTACGTACCCTGCTACAGCCATTTAGCAAGATCTATGTTAAAGGACTAGAGAAGCAGTACATTCTAAATTTCCTAAACAAACCTATAATAAATGCAGAGGATTGCGGATGCCCTTCTTTAAAGAAGCTGAAGAAAGAATTTGGAGGCATTAGGTGCTTGAATCATAACAGTGAAACTTTAATGTGCTCGCAAGAAAACGCTTTAATGCTATACGAATGGACCCAAATTAGCTCCACCGATGAATTCCCTAGAACTTCAACGAGCCCTGAATCACATACAGGATTCTGTAAGGCCTGGTGTTTTTGCAGCTGATAAATTACCAAAATTTATTCGTCGTCCATATGGACTTATAGTCAATACAGATGTTTCCACCAGACCTGGTCAACATTGGAACGCTATCTACATCGATAAAGATGGAATTGGCGAATTCTTTGATTCCTTCGGAAGGTCTCCATGTGGCCTTCATTTAAAATTTTTGAAAGCCAACTCTAGACGTTTTACATGTAACTATAAAATGTTACAACATCCCCTTTCGACTTTTTGTGGCCAATATTGCTTGATGTACTTAGTTTTTAAAATGAATAATGTTGCCACTAGCGATTTTGTAAACATGTTTAATGATAACTTAAAGTCTAACGACGACATCATCCGTTTATTGTATACTGCTACGTTTTGTAATATAAATTTGTTTACATTTAAGGGTTGATACTAATAAAGACAAGTTAAAATCGTTTAAAGATCGGTTGATTTTTTATAAAAAAGTATCCCTTTTGAGTGAGGTTCATAAATATGGTTTAAAGCATAGCGGTCGACTACGTGACCACGACCCTGGAAAAACTCGAGGTCAAAGTCCAAGACCACGACCTTGGAAAAACTCGAGGTCAAAGTCCAAGACCATGACCTTGGGGAGGTCAAAGTCCAAGACCATGACCTTGGGAAAAACCCAATGCTACGACAAGTTCATAGTCCAAGGCCATGACTTGAGGAAACCCATTGCAATGGCCTCGGGAAATACCCAAATAAGAAATGTACGCTCTAATTTCAGTTAGTATTTGACTACCGACTCCTTAACATCACCTAACGTATTGTTACAAGTTTTATTAGCCTCGCATAATCTACTGCAGTTTACGTAATTATACAGTGCTAATCTGTGCATCTCTCTCTTTCTTATGTGTTAGGGAGGTGTGTGTGTGTGTGTGGATAAACTTGGAAAAAACAAGGATTTTCAAACAAAAACTAAGAAAAAGTAAGTACACAAATATTTTCTTGTTTTGCTTGCTTCTCGCTTTGCTTTTTCCTCTTCTTCTTCTTTGTAAAATTTGAAATGTATGGATTACCATTTTCTAAGAGTATGTACTTAGATTAGGTTTGTAATACAGCATCTCTTATTTTTCTCTACACCTCTCTCTTTTAAATTCGCTAGGAAAATCCCAGAGCACAATTTTAGTCCAAACTCAAATCCCAGAATCCAAATCACACAATCTCAACTCAGCATCCAAGACCACGACCTTGATCCAGAATCCATAATCACAACCCTGCCGCAGGATCCAAGACCATGATCCTGTACCAAAGTCACGATCTTGGAAAAACCTCAAAACCATGATCTTGAGGAAAACCCCAGGCCACGACCTTGGGGAAAACCCAAAGCCACGACCTTGGGAAAAACCCAAAGCCACGACCTTGGGAAAAACCCAAAGCCACGACCTTGGGAAAAACCCAAGGTCACGACCTTGGGAAAACCCAAGGTCAGGGAAAAACCCAAGGCCACGACCTTGGGAAAAACCCAAGGTCTCCGTGACGTCACAGAAAGTGGTGGGGGTAAGTGTCGGCATTCTACTTACTTGCGATTAAAATCACTGCCAACTACATAATTTTCAATCTGACAGGTAATTATTTGATCATCATGAGCCAGCCAGTGTTCATTTACACACAAAACATCCAAATTTGTGTACTGAGACAAAAAAATTTCAAAGTCTAGCATTTTGTTAGCCAACCCTTGAATGTTTAAATGCAGTAGACCAAAAGAATTCCCTATACCTAGTTTAGTGCATGTGCTTTTTGATTTAATTTAATTTTAATTTTAATTTTATCCCTCTCTTGTTTTGGGCCCTCAACAGGCATGCGCCCAATTACAGAGTGACCCGCATAATGCCATTTAGAGGTGCCTCTGCAGAAGGTCTTAAGTTGGTCTATACAAGTCCGGTATTTACCTTACGAATTAGGAAAACTGCAGGAAAACCTAATTCGGAGTAGCCGTTCACGAATGTAGAAAGATAGCAAGTGCATGTTAAATAATTGAATGGTATGGAAAAGTGACATTATCCACAGTCCATTACCATACAACGCTTAGAAATCGATTTCTGTGAAAGTATCTGGATTTGGTCATGTGATGCTGAAATTGGAAAAGTTCGGACGATAGTTTTACATTAAATCGTCTTGTGTGCTAAGCGTTTATTGGGTAAATTATATGCACGCTAATTTCGTATAACGTGTCTGGGGAAACAATTCAGTTTGTTGGCTAAAGTATAATATAAATAGTATGGTCAGATAACGCGGTTGTACGGCAAATTGCCTATAGTATGACATTAGCCATACAGTATTTGCAAGAAATCCATGATAAAGGTTATCGCATTGACACCTTAGGGCTGCATCTCAATTATGTATGGCCCCGAACTAATGCTATTCTTCTTCCCATTTTTGGAAATTGCTACTTCTCTACGTTTGTATAGATTGTGTGCAACTATGATTAGGCATATTGAAACCAAGAGAGGTAATAAGGCACCCATAGTATCCAAAGCAAAATCTAAAAGCACTCGCATTTTGGATAAGCACCAACGATGTAAATTACCTAGAATATCGTCCTGAAAGTTTATGACCGTGTAGAATAGATAGAAGAAACAGCAAAATCCCCCTGAGCCACCTAATACCATGAGGGCGGTAAGTTTCTTTTTAATTATCGCGTCTAACACTTGCGGCTTTAGAATCAGCTCAACGTAAAAAACGAAAATGCTGCTTAATGCTGAAACTATGCGTTTAGTTCAAATTTCCTACTACGGTATACCTACCCGATATACTAGAGGCGACTATATACCAAATCTCATAATACGAAACGATTACAAATGTAAGCGATGCCGCATTTGTAACCAATAGATAAATCAGTAAGTAGAGAATGCTGCGACTGCCCTTCATTTCACTTAGCTTCACTTTCATTCTGGTTTCACGGTTTATCAGTTATCATTATAGCCTGTGAGGAAAGTTCAATATTTGCTCGGGACGTTTTACAATACCTCATAATTTTTATGGTGAAGTATCATCAAATACGTGAGTGTTACATGGAAACGTACCAGGTTCATATTTTGCAAAATCCTTCAGGGCCCCAAAACACTGGGAAAAGACGAATTTGTAAAGGCAACTCAGACAAATATCGGCCGTGTGATTTGCGATATCGCTCAACATTTACTACCTATATGGAATTAATGTGAAGGTTTTCAAAACAATTTAAATTCATGTGGTATAAATAGGCAAACAGAAAGGTAATTACATAAAGTAACGAGTATTTGTTATGACTGCGCGTTTGCATATAAGTAGGTACATATGAAGCCCAGAAAGTTCATTTTTAAATGCTGGATCAAGTATTTGTTTCAAAATGCCCTGAATTTGAGTGTATTCAGCGGTTTGTAATCTTTATGGGACTTAAAAGTAAGTACCAGAGTTAACTAGTCCTATAAACGTACAGTAATGTTTTGCAAGTAGAAAGTCGGAAATGTATACTACCTACTTATCTAATTTTCATTGTTAATTAATTTATTATTATTATCCACGCGCATATAGCGTGAAACTCAGTAGTGCAATTGAAGCTTTGCACACTTGCTGCATTCATCTGATGGTCTCTCCACAAGCTGAGCTCTGAGAGGTACCTATTACGGGGGTAAATCGTAGATTTAATTGTTTACTTCAGGTTCCATATTCGTCTAATTAATTTACTTCCAGGTATACAATTTTTAAATAAGCGAAGGAAATATCAAAGTCTCGATAAAAATTGTAGGAAAATTCTTTCCGGAAAGTTTGATCCCATACATTTTTGCCTTCGGAAATGCGCCTTCAGGGTAGTCGTCCCAAAGATAAATCGTTTCCCAGTAAATTCCCCCTGAATAGTGCGCCCCTGCCTCCGCAATATGAAATCGGAACATTCGTCCCCGTCACCAAGAGGATTTCATCATAAAATGTACAAGAAAAACTCGAGGAAAAACTATGAATTTGCCTTCAAAGAATGTTTCCCTACTTCCAGGAAAATTTACCTTAGAAGACTGGCCGCTGATGAAATAGTCGTTCACCACGAACCCAAGACACAATCGTGTACGAGAGCTAGGCTCCAAGGGTCGAAATTAAGAAAGCTCGCCCTCAATCAACTACATCTATTTCTTTAAACCAAAATGGCAAGGTTATTACTAATTCTGAACACGTTGCTAATATTTTCAATGACTATTTTGCTTCCGTTGCGCATGAATGTAGAATAAACATACCTCCAACATACGAAACTACGAAAGTTATCCCATCATCACCAAATTCTTTCTATTTGCTGCCTGTCACAAAAACTGAATTGTTCAATATTCTAAATAATTTAAATAATACGTTAGCTTGCGGTCACGATGGTATTCCTATAAAAATATATAAAGAAGTGTTTGATGAAATATATCAACCTTTGATTTACTAATGTAATTAACCTTTCTTTCTCTTCTGGGACTTTTCCAAGCCATGGTAAAATTGCAAAAATTAACCCACTTCACAAATCAAAATCTAAATCAGAACCACAAAATTATAGACCAATTTCGATCTTAAATTCCGTATCGAAAATACTAGAATCTCTCATAAAAGTTAGATTAATTGCCTTTTTGGAAACCCATAAATTGTTTAATAGTTCACAACATGGCTATAGAGTAAATAAATCAACTACCACAGCTTTACAAAGTATGTTACACTACATACGCACTGCGCATAATAATGGCAAGGTTGTAGCATCGATAAGTTGTGATTTGTCGAAGGCTTTCGATCTGGTTGATCATGACTTGTTACTGGACAAGCTATACTCATATGGCATTAGAGGCGTGACGCTAAATTTATTGAGATCCTTTATTAGTGATAGGTCACAATATGTTGCAGTTGAGAAAATTTCTTCCCCGGGACAAATTATTGAAGTTGCATCCGAATTAAAACCAATCAAGTATGGTGTACCCCAAGGATCTATCCTTGGTCCTATATTATTTATAATCTTTATTAATGACCTATTTAACTGCTTCGATCCATCTTCATGTGATATCACCACATATGCAGATGACACTAGTGTGAGTGTGGCTTGTTTTGAAGAAGAGTTAGAAATTAATTTAAAACGTGCGTTATCAACTCTTATTAATTGGTTTAATGCAAATAAACTTTTACTCAATTTGGAAAAAACAAAAATTCTTCTTTATAAGAAAAATATGGGTTTGGATATCGCTCCACTGCGTTACCAGTCAGTTCAATTAGAAAGGTGTCAATCCTGTACCTTCTTAGGAGTTATTATAGACACAGAACTTAGTTGGAAAGATCACATTGACCATCTGAGAGCAAAATTACATTCATCGATTTTCGCATTGTCCCGTTGTAAAAATTTATGTGACCATAAAACCCTTTTGCAAATCTACTATTCAATATTTGAAAGTAAGGTGCGGTACGGTATCTCATTATGGGGAAATGCTACTAGTTATAGAATTGCTAGCATATTTAAGATTCAAAAAAGAGCAATCAGGGTAATGTTTTCGCTACAGAAACGGGAATCCTGCAAACCGTATTTTAAAAACTTTCAGATTGCAACCGTCTATTCATTATATGTGCTTGAATGTTTATGTTTCGTATTCAAAAACAAAAAATTATTTTCATTAAATTGTGATAACCACTCATATAATACGAGAACGAAAAATAACTTTTCTATAATGAGATCAAAAAGTAAGGTGCATAACTCGTCCTACCTACAGATGGGGGTGAGATTTTATAATGTCCTTCCGGCACATGTCAAATGTATTACAATGTTGGCTCCTTTTAAAAACCAAATTAGAAAAATTCTTCAATCAATGGTGCTATACACACTGGATGATTTCTTTACGAATATCAAAAATGCTAGTCATATTTAAAAAAAAAATATATATATATAAATAAATTTTAATATATATACCTATTTACATTTCTTTTTTATAGATATATTTATATTATTTATTGTACTTTATTGTGTTTTTTATTTATGTTGTTATTGTGTGACAGTTACACCACATTCGTGGTTGAAATAAATGCTCTCTCTCTCTCTCTCTCTCTCTCAACTTTAAAATTCCATCCTATTTCTGTGGACAGGGAAAATTGACTTGAGGGTGAATTTTCGGAATAGGGCTTCCGGAACAAATTTATACCTCACGTGTGTGTACAATTGTTCATCTTACGGAGAAAGGGAAAGTAGCCTTTAAAATATCGGGTTCAATTGTGGCCGTTTTTAATTGCTTATTGGGTTGGTTCTGTTTTCTAGTCGAATGGTTTTTGGCAGGGTTTTTGGGTATCCCTTTGCCGATTTTTAAGATTTTTGTAAAATTTCTAAAAAATACGACGGTTCCTCTGTTATTTTTCGTAATAGTAAACATAATTTAATTACCACACGTTGTTTTTCAGCTACAAAAATAATTAAACAAACAAGCGGTTAACGAAAAATCACCACGTGACCTCACGATCTCACGTGGCGATTCCAGTCGGCAAACCACTGCAGAAGCTCCAACAGCGGAACCCATCCTCTTAATGTTAAGGCGTAGCGCCACGCTCATCTGCCCCTGGAACCCTCGTTGGGGGAGGGAGATGAAAATGTTGGTTGGTAATGACTGGACCTTTTTTTTTTACTTTACTATGCTCCATTGTTGTGAAAACACGTTTAGAATATTTGGGGTCGGTTACAGACACACATATGGGAGGAGTTGCCTACAGATTCAGGCGCTAACGAACCAGTTTTATATTCGTATGATGTTTTCAGTGTTTCAGCTCTGTCACATACGTGTTAATGGCACTCAGTGGAATAATCTGGGCCCTTTCAGTGCGGGTTGTCTATCCATTTTTGTGCTGCTATGTAGCTACGTTAGTTATGGTTTGTATACCTGGACTAAACAGCCTCTCCATGCCCAAAACAGACAAATTATAGTTAACTGTTAGTTAATTGACTTCGGGGGCTATTAATATTCCTTTCCTCCGATACCAACACAAAATCCAACTTTGCGGCGGTTGCCTCTTGTGCTTGGGTTTCTCGGCCCATTTGGGCACCCACTTTTCATTTGGAATCGATCGTGCCCAACCCCACTTGGATAGATCGTGTACTGATAACTGTACTGTAATGAGTACCAAAATCCCTTTATTTTGGAATTAACATTAAAGGTATTTGTTATACAAAGATCTGGGATTTTGAACATACAATAACCCAAATGAAACCGCCCGGGTAAGCAGGTCGAAGGACGTGCTGCAAATTTTGGTGTAGTCGATTTTTGGTTAAAAAAAAAGGAAGGTTATACACTGCCTTTTTTTGAGCCCCGAAAAAAAAATTGTCTCAGATCGACCCGAAAAAAAATTTCTTATAGAATGTGGCCTGTAGAATCCATAATTTCAAACAGTTCCAAGATTGGGCTACTAGTTCAAAAGTTACAGCCCTTTGATTTTTTTTTCGAAATTGGTTTCTAGTCTATAACTTTTGATTGAGAAGTCTGATCGAAAAAGTACGAATTGATTTGGATTCTACGCACCCAAATTAATAAGAAAAAGTGTTTTCCCAAGAAATTTTGGTGTAGTCGATTTCTGGTAAAAAGGGAAGGTGCCTTTTTTTGAGCCCCGAAAAAAAAATTGTCACAGATCGACCCGGAAAAAAAAATTTCCTATAGATTGTGGCCTGTAGAATCCATAATTTCAAACAGTTCCAAGATTGGGCTACTAGCTCAAAAGTTATAGCCCTTTGAATTTTTTTTCGAAATTGGTTTCTAGTCTATAACTTTTGATTGAGAAGTCTGATCGATAAAGTACGAATTGTTTTGGATTCTACGCACCAAAATTAATAAGAAAAAGTGTTTTCCTGAGAAATTTTGGTGTAGTCGATTTCTGGTAAAAAGGGAAGGTTATATATACACTGCCTTTTTTTGAGCCCCGAAAAAAAATTGTCTCAAATCGACCCGGAAAAAAAAATTTTCCTATAGAATGTGGCCTGTAGAATCCATAATTTCAAACCGTTCCAAGTTGGGCTACTAGTTCAAAAGATACAGCCCTTTGAATTTTTTTTTCGAAATTGGTTTCTAGTCTATAACTTTTGATTGAGAATTCTGATCGAAAAAGTACGAATGGGTTTGGATTCTACGCACCCAAATTAATAAGAAAAAGTGTTTTCCCGAGGAATTTTGGTGTAGTCGATTTTTGGTAAAAAAGGAAGGTTATACACTACCTTTTTTTGAGCCCCGAAAAAAAAAATTGTCTCAGATCGACCCGGAAAAAAAAATTTCTTATAGAATGTGGCCTGTAGAATCCATAATTTCAAACAGTTCCAAGATTGGGCTACTAGTTTAAAAGTTACAGCCCTTTGAATTTTTTTTCGAAATTGGTTTCTAATCTATAACTTTTGATTGAGAAGTCTAATCCAAAAAGTACGAATTGTTTTGGATTCTACGCCCCAAAATTAATAAGAAAAAGTGTTTTCCCGAGAAATTTTGGTGTAGTCGATTTTTGGTAAAAAAGGAAAATGGTTTCTAGTCTATAACTAATAAACAATAATTTATTACCCCCTCCCTCTCCAACAAAAAGGTATAACATCGGTTGCTCAGCTAGGATTAGAACAACAAAAAATAAAGCAACCAGCCAGAAACTGGATTTTGTGTTGGTATCGGACGAGTGGGTTGGGGGTGGACTCAGGGGTTAATAATCCCATTTTATCCCTAACAATTAACCATAATTTTCCAGTTGTGCGCATGGTGGGATGCTAGATGTCTAATCATATAAACGTCTCTGCTTAGTAGAACCCGAAAGGATAGTTACCCTGCACTCAAAGGGCTCAGATTAAACCCCTGAGTGCCATAAAAACTTTATGTAACTTAATTACTTACCTTTGTGGGCTTGTTGCTAATTATGCAAGTTTGGAGCTAAAACACAGAAGAAATCAAGCAAACATTTGAAATCCGCTAGTTGGCGCCATGCCAAAGAACATAATCATTTTCTCTTCAATTTTACACTGAATGTGGTCAGTGATGCGGTCCCAAACAAGTTTAAGAAACAAATGTAATCTCTCCATACATAATTCCGTTTTTCTTGGGCAAGATCAATTTTATTTGAATAGAACACGGACTACAGTTACTGTTTCTCCATACTTGACACACTTATTTTAGCACATCTTTTCAATTTGTTTGAGGGCGGCTTTAATCTCACTTTAGCCGGCTGGCTGGCTGGCAGCAAATGAGAACCCGTAGAAGAACGCTTGTAGAAAGACGAAGAGTGTACTTGTACCAACCGGGACCATGTAATTAACAATTTTAGGGACGGGCGGCTCCCGAGAGTGGTTCATCAACGTGCTGATTTTTCGTTTTCTCCTAACTTCTTCTACAGTTTTAGTCCGATTATTTTTACATTGGTACGGGACGGGGCTACATGCTGTGGGGTCGACGACATCTGGGCGCCATCCCCGCGCGTGGTTTACCAACGTGCTGATTTTTCAGTTTTTTCCTATCTTCTTCTACAGATTTGGTCCGATTGTTTTCAAATTGGTGTCGCCGGAAAGATCTTGTAAATGCGCCCAAGTCTTGCGTGATGGAATTCTGCTTTATTTTCTAGGGGCTAAATAAATCATTTTGTGCCAGGCGCGCATCTTCGAGGGGTAGTCGACTTCGGGCGCCCAAAAGTTTCATAAATCTCGAATCGTGGTCTCTCTTTCTCATGTCACCAGCTCGAGCTATGTGAAGTGCCTATAAAATGGAGTACTATTTTGTGGAAGGATTTTAGCAAAATTCAGGTTATGATGGAGATGTATTAAATTCGGCCGCTATTTCCCTTAAGTTGCTTATGGGATTCTGCTTTGGTATTTGCCCTATATCAACTTTTTCTTCAGTTGAATACAACGCACTCTAGCAAAAATAATAATACGGAAGCCAAAGGTTTAAGACGTTATTTTGGTTGCATAAGATTAGGTGATTTTCAGAGATATTGCCATTTAACAGTAAATAGAGGGAGAAACAATACTCGCAAATCCCCATGTCTACTTCTTAATGAATATCACTGAATATTCAATTATATAATATTCAATATTTATTATAATAGTAAGACACATTCTGAAGAGACTGAGAGGTGCGAATGCCTTCGACCTGCAGTCTGAGGAGGCCATTAACGCGGACGTTGATGAGTCAGGATAGTAAGAAGATGAAAAGAGGTAAAAGAGGAGGATTGATTTGAAATTGTTTATGAATAGTAAGAAAGGAGAGCGCAGAATTGAAAGAGGGGGAGAGAGCGAATTTATGGGATGGGGAGTGGAAAACATGGAAAAAGTAATAGAAAAATTGACGAAGGGAGAAATAATAAGAGGGCACGGGAGGAATGGCCGAAAGAAAACCTACAGTACAGGAGTACGTAAAAGAGGATTAATAGTCGCGGAAATAACATGGGAAAAGGAGAGGGAAATTATGACGAATAAGGCAAAGTTACTGGGAGGCAGGATATACATAGATGATGGGTTGACTTATGAAGAAAGAAACGTGCAGAGAGAAAAGGGAAAGTAGGTACAATGGGAATAAGGGAGATAGTTGTGGAAGATGGAGGACGGGAAAGGGAGGGAGGAAATAGTAGAGAAAGTACGAGTGTTTAAATATTTAGCATACCAAATGCAACGAAATAATGAGGCAAACACAAATAAGAGAACTATGCAAAAAGGAGAGGTTGTGATAAGAAATGTGTGTATATGGAACGGAGATGTGTGGATGGGAAAAATGGAATGAATTCGAAGCAATGCAATAAAGAAGATATTACCATTGGGTACTGGGATTATAAACGGAACGACGCCAAATTACATATTAGAGAAGGAAATAAAAATGGATAAGATAAGGAATGAATCGGGCAGGTCGGTAAGATTCGAGGAAAGGAGAGTAGACGAGAGCGTGTTGAAAGAAGGGTTGCCACAAAAGCAAATTGATGGGAGCAAAGAAGAAATATTATGAAAGAAAAGGATACGGATGGGCAAAGATTAAAATGAGAAGAGGAGTAGGGGAAAGGATGGAAGAAGTACTTACAAAAAGGACCAAGCTATACAAATTCAGCAACAGAAAGAAAAATCTCTAGAATTCACGAGGAAACAGAAGATACAAGGAGCTAATAACGAAGGAGTTTCCAAATATCTAAGGGAGGGAAGGAAAAATAAACCATATAACTGAGATTTTATATCTATCTATAAATTAATCATTCTATCAATATTTTTGGCAAAGACTATAGTCTTGCCTCCAAAACATATAGAAAATCTATGGGTTATGTCGACAGAAAAATAAATATTTCTAAAAGTCACTATAGCATGAAGAAATAGCAGAAGTGGAAAAAATTACACTTCTTTGATTCTATTAACACATACATTGAGCAAACACAAAAAAATATAGCAAAGGGTATATTCGTGCATCCAAATTAAGTTCAATATCAGGAAGAACAGGAACTTTGCATATGACAGATCCATAGGTATGTTTCTTCGTTAGTCAAGAGATGATAATTTTGATTTTAACAATGAATGTTGTAGAAGCACATCGGTTGGCAACTGGCTAGTACAACACGAGCCTCCATTTTTAGTAATTTTCCATTCGCTTGTTTATGTTTCTTTGTAAATATTTACCTTTTAAAAATACCTTGTGCAATACTTATAATCTCTAAGACCATCTCCTACTCAGGCTATAATAGGAATTATGAGTTAAAACGTTAAACTACATTATCTCAGTGACAAATTAAACGGTATTTTGGACAGTTCTCACAAATCTCCTAACATTACTGTCTCAGATTGTATCTGGTGTAAATTGGTTTATTTTAAAACCGGATAGGCGCCGAACACAACCTAAGTTAATCCCATAGTAATTAACGTAAGTCATTTGCAAGTATTTACACTTTACCACCTACATTGATGTTATCAGCTCAATATTTGCTCTACGCCGACAGCCGCAAGCCTTTTTATTTCAAAATAGGTGTTACTCCTTAGTGATACGTTTGTAAATACACTGGCGCCACTAACACTATCAGCCCGTTTTGAAAATAGAAATGCAAACAGAGAGATAGTAGATGTAACTGCAACCAAGCGCCAGGTGTATATAAAGATACAAATTATACAGCCTTTGTTTCTGTTTTTTATTGGCGATCGCAAGGTTTTTTTCTAAAATTATGGATCTTTGTAGAGAAGCGCATTCAAACATTATGAGCATAGGGTATTCAAGTGGTAGAGAAAATCGCAAGGACGATGGATGAGCTTTTATTTGGTGAGGTGAAATAGGAAGGAGTACAGAGGAGGAGTAGAAAAATATGAGATAGGATACAAATGGATGGAAGAAATAAGAGAATTTAAATATTTAGGAACGAAGTAAAATATATTATGAAAGAAATTGTTACAGATAGGCTGATGTCGAAAGGAGGGGAGGAATAGGGTAAAGGATGGAAGATGAACTTAAAAAAGCAACAGAGAGGGTGAAAATTGAGAGCTCACGAGGAGCCAGTACAGGTGCAACAAATAAGTTAATAAGGGAGTGGTTGCCGAAATACGTAAGGTAAAGATGAAAAATATCAAGATAATAGCGAGGTTTAGATGTGAGAACGAGAAGAGAGCAAAGGAGAAATGGAGAAAAGAAGAAGGATTGATGTAGAATTTGTGGAGAAAAAGAGGAATATATAGAGCATATACTATGGGAATGTAAAGAGATGGAAAGAGCAAGGGAAAGCACGAATGAAGTGCTGGAAGAGGGGAGAAGAGGAGAGGAATGGATTATATATTTTTGTAGTTGATTTATCGTACAAAGTTTTTGCCAAATGGCGTCAATAAAGATTAATTGATTGATACACTTTTGAATCTCGTATACTACTTGACGCCAAACACTAGGTATGCAAGTTATTAGTAAAAATGTAACATCACACAATTGGGAAAAAACAATGTTCAAATTCCGTACGCTTGGAAACGCTCTTCGTATAAAAAAACTCTTGCAATTTTATTTTGAAAAAGTGGACTAGATTGTTTTTAACTTTTGATTTTTAAATCCGGCTAAGAAAGGGGTGGATGTCAAATCTGTTAACAGAATGTTATTTGACATCCACCCGCTTTCTTATCCGGATTTAAAAATCTAAAGTTACAATGTAGTCCTCTTTTCCAAAATAAAATTGCAAGTGCGCAATCACACGTTAGAAACTTATAGGTAAAGTAAACCAGTTTGCGTTGATAAGAAGGCCGAATTTTAATTGTGACTGGTTCGCGTTTTAGTGTGCACGTCAAATCGTACGATCGTTATAAATGTTCAATTGTGCTTTAAGTGGGTGTAAAATGGTTATGGACCATGATGCTACCCGGTCAATGGTGCAACAGAAAAGGTAAGAAATTTCCAATTTCTTTAATTATAACACATTTTGATCTACTTTTGGCCATGATTCATTGTTTCTTTTGGTTAAAGAATGTGTCACTG
Source organism: Photinus pyralis (assembly GCF_008802855.1). NCBI lineage: Eukaryota > Metazoa > Arthropoda > Insecta > Coleoptera > Lampyridae > Photinus > Photinus pyralis. The sequence goes on along the minus strand of NW_022170819.1, from coordinate 30,102,973 downwards.
CACAAACCAAAAGCGATGGACATATCTTATCTCACTCTTTACACTTCTTTCAATTACTTATTTCTGCTGTTTTAATGAAAGTTTTACTATGTCTTGATATTTATTGTTGGAAAGGGAAAGTAAAGTATGATTCGGATTGAACTTAGAAATGGAGATTCCAAAATTGATATGCAATAGTAGTTTTTTTTAAAACAGAGTTCTAATTTTGTTGGTCACGTTAGGTAGGTATCCACTTCACATATCAAGTTCTTTATCCATTTATAAACCTCCATCACGATTCACGCGGTAAAAATCCATTCGGTTCAATATGAAAAATATGCCATTTGTACAATGTGCAACTTAACAGCCAAACGTTCACGTACCTATCGGATGTAACATGTTGCAAAATAAATGACTCATTCGCTGCAGGTTTATGTATCATCCAAAATGCCAAGAAAATGTGCAATGAAACTACTCAAGGTCGATAGTATTTGAACGTTGTTATCAAAAGCAAGATAACAACGGTGACACATTATGCTTACATTTGGGGCATAAGGAATTACGGAACGAATTGTGGGATTAAATTTCTATCTTTATTTGGGATTTAGGTAAGACTTTCAGATTTAAGTAAAAAAGGCCAGTACCATAGAGTTAATCGTCGAGCTCTTTATGGGAGAAACAGCATTTTATCTAGAAAGCAAAATAAACATACTTTGTAGAACGAGTGGACCACGATTTATACCCTTAGAACTTAAAATAGCGATTAATTTTTGAATGTGTCAATTTATTTAATGCTTCAACGTTATGGGCCAATTCGGCAAAAGGTAGAGCACTTTTTATTATTTTAGGGTCGCTGTTGTTTAACTTCGAACGTTGTAAAATAATGTATCTAAACAATTTCGTGCTACAAAAAATGACAACGAGAGTGTAGATCTTTCCTTTCCTCCTTTTTCCTTTCCTTCCCTTTTATTTCCGCAATATTTAGAGATAGCGACGGATTTGCCCCTGCAAAAGGTACTAATTATTGCACATATCATTTTTACTTGGGTGTTTTTAACATTGTAGTAGAAACTTTATTAAACAAAACTCTATTAACCGTCAGAGTGACCGAAAAACATCAAATTATCATTCCATTTTACTTTATGTATTAAAAGGTCATTTTTAAAATTTTATTAGAGATATTTTTACCTTTCCTATGCTTGTTTCAGTTTGAATTTAAAAATAAGTTTTATCAGTTATCCGAAACGCTCCCAGCCCCCTTTGGTTCGTTTAAAGAAGCTTCCATTATTGTCTTTTGGAGCTACCCCATGAAGGGTATCAAACTGCGTTTGTTTTTGAGTGACAACAGTGCCATCAACCACCGACGGAAAATATGCGAACTAATTTTAAAAATAAAAATTCGTTGCTCTAAAACGTTAAGCCAATACCTGCAGTCTGTAACAAATGTACATGGCAGTGACAAAATTTATTTAAATGCATATAAAATCCGCTTGTTGCCAACACTTCTATCAGTATGACAACAAAAAAGAAAAAACCTGTGCATTTTTTGCTACGCCACTGGATTCTATTTAAAATATCGACGTTCTCCGACAGACGGTTTTGTTGTACAATGGAACAAAGTGCTTATAACTACTAATTGAATGTTGAAAACCGTTGCTGTCTTAAAATCTCCTTCAAATTTCACGCTCCGGGGAAAATTTCGGAGGTAACGAAACGTTGGGGTTTGTTATTGACCTTATTGAGCAGGAAATTTTCTTCACTGGTTGCAACTTTTAAAACTAACACGGAATTTAGTGAATACAGTCATAAATTTCACAGATAACTCTATTGATCTTTTTCAAAAAAGGGAAACTTTCGTTTCTATGTCGTATAACTTAATTGTAATTCATGAAAAAATGTTTTTTCTCGAAATATGATAAGTTTACATTTAACTTCGCCGTAATTGAACGCGCTGAGACAATGAGCCTATTTTTTTTGTTAAAAACTAATAAATTGTCCTTTTTACTTCACATTTTAACAGGATACGACAGTCGGATTACGTTTTTAAATTCGATTGTGCCACTGGAACTTTTATTATTCTTTAATTTAAAATAATATCCTCGTACCAAAATTTACAAATAAATACACGAATTTACAATTCACATTAACTTTTAACACGAGCTAGGAATTTTCCGTAAATTTCGGAACTTTCGATTCCCGGTTAAAACAGTTCAACCCTTTTAAGCGTGACCTTAAAATGTTGTTCAGTTCTGACCTCACCTCACCTCAACGACAAAAACGAAAATCACACTAGGGCCACTGTACTGGTCGCCTTGAATACCACAACGCGAATGCGTTCTTTTCTAGATCATCGTAGTGATCGCCATGAATAGCAAAAAGTGAATCCATGGAAGGTCCCAATCCCCCTCTCAAAAAATTTTTGAACGAGCATAATATTATGGATTACCACTGAAAATGAGGATCTCTAAATTTTCATTGGTTAGTGTCTTTTGTACTTCCAATCCTAGATGATCAAAATTCGTTTGGGAAGACACTTCTAAACTTGACACTTTTTACAGTTTTAACAATACTAATTCAGTTATTTCTGTGAGAAAATTTCAAAAAATTATACCCAAACCTAAATGCTCTCGTTACAACATATTACGTTGACGAACTGCACCTTCTGATTTCCCATTGCGACCTTAATCCCATCCATAAAGTAGCCATTAATAACGCGAAAACTAGACAAATTGACAGTGTTTTGTTACTTTGACACACTTGCGCATGCGCGATTCTGACCAAAAGCTTTTCACCCCTTCCTTTCATGTCTAAGAAATTAGAGTACAGACACACAGACAGACCGATCGACATAATCGAGAATTTGTTCGTTTCGAATTCCGGGTGCTACGAAACGTTTATTTCTGTTAAAAATGTGGGGTGTCATTTTACACTCCAATGCAATACCCCCCTTACCAACGCGCGTGTGAGAAATGCTGTAACGGAAAAGTACGATGGAGAATGAATTAATTAAACCGGGTGAACCATTTTAATAAATCTAACACAAAACTTACTTTAACTACTATTAACTTAACAGCTCACAAATTATTGCAGACACTCTGTTTGTGGTATAATTTTAGTTTTTAGGTGCAAAATTGGTGGGTTTTTGTATAAATAAACCAAAGTTGGTTTATGCCACTTGAATTTATATTTTCGTATTTGTTTTTCCTCTTGGAAGTTTTGTTAGTCGCGCAATTTTTTTCGTTTAAATTTATCACTTTTGTGGATCTTTAGATAGATCTGGTCGAATTTGCGTTATTTAAAAAAGGTTACATCTGGTCGTTACGTTTTATTGTTTAGGAGACATTTAATTAATGCACATGTGTGAATTAGATATGCAGGTGTTACAAAGAATTATGCACAAACCGGGTAAGTCACAATTTTAAAAGCTATAAGAATGATATAAAACTGGATAAGTTAGAACTTTTTTGAATAATCGAAATAATATTTTGGATTTAAGTTGATATTAGTACTACAAATCGCATAAAAAAGAGATTTTTGATTTTTTCGGAAAATATTACCCTAAATATTACCAGTGTGATTTTTTTTAAATTTGGCCCTTGCCTGGCACTTACCCCAAATGATGTAAATGAAAATGAATCACTTACTTATACCATATTTTTTTAAATTACAAAATGGAAACTAAGTAGTTACTGCCATAAGTAATCGACTACACGGTCTAAGTATAAACTATGCATCTTTGAAATATTAAGCTCCTGTGATAAATGAGTTCTTCCTTCATTTTTCCCGACTATAATTCGATGATCTCTTGGGAAAACTTTCTATGCAAGCATCAACAGTATGAATGCTATTTTCTAGTATTTTGTTTGGTCGATTGCTTTTCTTACCTTTCATGTTCGGAGGCGCTGAAATTTTTTGTTGGATGACGGTCAATACGAGGTTTTGTGATTCCATGGATACTACCGAATGCTTTTTTTTGCAAAAAAATGTACTCTTTGCCATCAGCTCGAAACTAAAAAATTATTAAGATTTAATTTTCTTTGAAATAAATGAAATAATAACAAGCTCTAAATGCTGTTCTTCCTTCCAACATTGTTGTTTTAATTTCTTTTATGTTTTGTGGAATAAATTCTGTCTTTGTCAGTTAATTAACTGGTCAGTTAATTAACTGTGCGTTTAGTCGAACCCGTTATCCGACTCGGATAGTTTTTATGTCAGATTTTTCTTTTTGTGCCGAAGAACTCTGTCAGGAGTTAATGAAAATTTGTGCCCCTAATTCTTTGAATGTTTTGGAAATTGATTGAGTGTCACAAGTTATGAGGAGATAATTACAATTCCAAATTTAAAGGTTTGCTTTGTTTTGAGTTAGCCGGTATTTTGTGGGTCGCTTAATGACAGTTTGCCATTGCACACAGCAGTATATTAGGTATACGGAAACGAAAAATAACGGGTCGCAATGGCATCGAACTTTTTTCTTAAAAACTTGTTAGGTTGGGTTTCAGATATTATGGTTTACTGAGGTAAGGTTTTACATAATCAGACTAATGACACACTGCCAGTCAAAATATGTCGATCCACCTGCATTAGTCGATTTGTTATCGATGTTAGTTACATAAACAAATATTTACAACCTTTTTTTAATTTTACCAATCTAAACCTTTGATCGTGTTCTAATATAATCAGCATCATAAAATAGTTTACTGATACCATGGGGTAAATAAGTACTCTATGTTGATACCGTTACTGTCGCGAAAATGTGATAAATATATCACATCCTGAAGTAGTTACGATTTATCAACACTAATCTGTAGTCACGATTTGATACGGTTGCGTTACTTTATCTACTACATTTCGATATGTCCCTAACATCTTTGCACATGGTGAAGGTAAAAAAATCTAAATCAATTAATTTTAGTGAGTTGTAGGTTGTAGGTAACTGGGTGTCCGTTTGTACTAAGGAAAAGATGAATCTATTAAATAATAATAAATATTTTTCGTAGAAATAAGTACAAAATAAACGTTCCGGCAAACCGAAACTAATAAATACACACTCGATCAGATCATTAAGCAAAACCACGAACGTAACCAAAAGTCATACGGGGTTGAGATTTTCCTCTACGGCATCCTTTTTGGCTTGCTTCTTTTTGAAATACTGCTGCGCCCATAGCGTTATTGACGCGTGCTTTTCACCTTCGACGTGATCGACGTGGTCTGCCGTTTCGACCAAGACGTACTTGGACGTTTTGTAGGAGGTTACCACCAAATGCATCGATACTATAAATGTCAGTAGAATTGTGGCTGACGTCCAAAGAGTATCTGGAAGTACACTGTAAGTTCCACTTTAATGGCTTTCAAAAGATTTACCTTCAATATCTCCTTGGTAGTGCCCCAGTTTGTGTATTAAATGAAAGAACCAGAAGAAACCTGAAGCTCCTCCGATTACTATACAAAGGGCGAGTAGCGGTCTCAGCAATGGACGCGTTGCATTGGATGGTGACGTTTTTAGTAACTCGATCAGAATTATAACAACGCTAAATGTTACTAAAATAAAAACAACATTTCAGGCGACGTTCTCGTTCAAGGTCATAACATATAAATAACCACTGTTTTTACTTACAAGATACAATTGTGGCAGCGACATCCCATTCATTAAACCTTAATATAACCAAAATCGTGATGGATGCGAAATTGATTAGCACCGAAACTGCAAGTAACCTCAGAATGCTGAGTAATTTACTCATTTTGTCAACTAAAAATTATCACTTACGCTTCACTTATATACATAGTATTCTTATCTTTAATCTTCAACACGTCAGATTAAGTTTTTTTTATCCTTTCTTAGTCCACATTTTTGTAACGGCTCCTTAGATTACAAAAATTTTGTTATTACCGCAGTCACATTAATTATCTTTTTCGTGTTTAATAATTATTTTCCATATTTACCGTTTAGTAGAATCGTTATTATAATTAGGTACACATTCGATAAGATTACTTTGTTTATATCGCTTGACGTCAGTTGAACTTTCAAGAAACCTGGTAATTGTCATCGCTATTGGGAAAACTTTACTCCAGAAATGGAAGGATTTTTCTTACTATATAATATTATCTATTAGATTAAATGGCGCTAAGCTATAAATAGATACTGGAGATTATGGCAGAGGTTTCTTAAAAAATTCCATTGAGCAAAACCGTGCTGGGAAGATGAACAACTGCTGGCATTGACTTTACCCTAGTTTGCCATAGAGAAAGTCCATGCTTTTGACCTCCTAGGTCACACCTTCACCTTTAAACCTTGTGACCCTGTCTGCAAGTTGCTCACTTGATCCAGTTTTACCAAGGAGATCAGTCGCACGTGTTCGAACCACGAGTACCTAATGTTTCACACTGTCTAAGCAATGGTCCTATCTTATATCTCTACCATTTTAGTGTTACTGTGTCCAAGACTCCTGGGTATGGATTGTAGCTGGTATGGGTGATATGGTATTGTCAAATTCCATTAGGTACTAATACCGGCTTTAGTAGGCGTGCAAAACAAGGAGCCCCAAGTGGCATTTATCTTGTTTTTTTACTTTGCCGATACAAAATATTGGACAAACAGGGGCGTTGTTGTTGTACGCAAGCAAGTGTCTCACAATGTTTTTTCATCACCCATATCTCCATCCAAGTCAGTTCTGCTACGTTTCCTACATACGCGTGGAAAATTGTGCAAATCACAGGCGCGCATTTTTATACACGGTAACCATGTTAACCGGTTTGATTCGCTATTCTAAAATAGTCAACGGGGGGCAAGCAATTAAATACTTCATTTTAATCCCTAAGTAAACCAGACAGTGGCAATATTTGCTTTCGTGTTACTAAATTGTGCATCTCGCTGAGCCAACAAGCTATATAAGGTTTTAAATTCATTATCAAGGTATTAAGCTGATATGATAGTACTTTTTCAAGTGCTTTTTAATTGTTAGCTCATTCCGTACTCATAATTTTTTGCCACGCTTACCATTAACGTTGTACGTTCCGTCCGTATTTATTCAGGTGCGGATGTTGTATCCAGAGAATCACAATTATCTTATCCCTCATGACGATCTGCGATAAGACTCAATTGGACAATATTGACTTGAAACTGGAGATATTTGCATGGGTTTATTTGTGTTTTTAGGGACCTGTACTCTTAGATTGATTAGAACTTTCCATCACGTTTTTCGTGTAAGTATACGCCTTTTCCATAAATACTTATTGAAAGGACATTACACTTCAGCGCAAATGTGATGATTTGCAAATATATTTTGTTTACATTTAAAGTAGTCGTGGCTGATGTGCCAGCCCGTCCCACATTCTCTCATCGTAGGGGCCGATTTTTGGGAAAAATAGCAATTATACCTAATCTTAATAATAATTCGTGGAATTTTGCCTCGGACGAATTGCTTTCGTGGGATGTTTCAGAATGAGACAAGATTCTGGAGAAATAAGTGATTGAACCTTCAACCTCAAGCTCAGTATTACTTGTGTGGAAAAAAGATGGATTCTACCACTGTTGCGTGGACTTGAGAAAGCTAAATGCAGTAACGAAGAAAGATGCATATCCTCTCCCTTACATTTCAACCATCATAAGCACAACGCTAAATATAGTTCAAGAGACAAATTAAGCTTGACCATACACGGCGTGGCCTGTTTCGTTTCTGTCGCATGCCCTTTGGTGTTCCAATGCCCCATACACTTGGGCAGCGCTGGATAGACAAAGTGTTTGGATCAGAATACGAGCCATTTCCCGTCAGTCTTTTGAAGAATGTAAATTTAACTGTCAATTTCGATAGCAGATTACATCATAAGACAACAAGTTTAGTGTAAAAACAAGTTACGGTCGAGTATTCTTGACCGTTACAACGATAAATTAGCACCCAAATTAGTTGGACCTTTTATTGTGGCAAGAAAAGTTGGCCGTTGGGACGTGGAGTTGAAGATGACAAAGGCAATAACAACGGTATCTATTTGACCCTATGTGGGATCATAAACTAAAATTGTAATTGAATTTTAAAAGTGGTATTTGAATGTTGAAGTCACCTTCCTGCGAATTGCTAAAATATAAAATATGAAATAGAGGTTTCATAGCACTCTAACTACGTACACAAAATCTGCACCCCAAATTATCTAAACACCCTGTATATTAATCTTAAATGAAAGCTACCCACTCCTGTGGAAGGTTTCACTACAAATCCCGACGTATCAAAACTAGAACATGCCCTAAATTGAATTAACTCCCTCTACTAATCTCCAATCTTCCCCTAACAAATGACATATCTAACCCGGACGCCAAAGCAGGTTAAAAATTCCTATAAACGTATGAAATTACCTCAACTGTTAACTTTTATTTTTACAAACCTTGCGCAATGTTTTATAAGACCTTGCAAATTCACACCTATAAAAGCAAACACACTAATAAATCGACATACAATTATCCGATGCTAACTACAGTAATTACAAAGGAAAGTCAATGACATATTTACCTATATATGCGAATCAAACACATACACTCCAAGTTACCATTATTCTCTGTTGCCTCAAATATAACTCATCAGCTTTCTCCTTTTCGCTCGAAAAAAAAAGCAAAGAGTGCGCACCCACTTGCGAGCGAAAATTGTTAGTCGAAGTTTTTCGAAGTTCGAGGCTACTTAGTAAAAGTGGCGATTATTTTTTATGTGCCGTTGAGTTCGAGATACGTTTTGACCCGTAAATTAGCGCCAGAAATCTTTGGCGCCAGTCTGTACGGAGTTATGCGTACATTAACTTCATCTCCATTAGCTCTATCTATCCAAAACTGCAGATTTAAAACTTTATGGCGTGTTTTCACCGTAGAATCCTGAAGAAAGTCACGTTGCAAATTTGAAATAGCATGGAATTGTGAATTATGGTTCTAGAGCTAAAATGGCGGATTTCATTAATAATGCACCATTACGGGGCGTGAATTAATCAGAAATGATAGGTAGAAATTAATCAGGTGGTGATTTTTGTGGGCAATCGGGTTTGGACCACCGATACGTTAAGTGTTAGGAGAACATCACAAAAAGAATTTCATCCGGAGCCAGACTTGTTTTTCGGGCATTACCAGAAGAATTTTTAAAGAAAAGTTTACAGTTAAAAACGGTGAAAAAAAGCTGCTAACGTGTTAAATATCTCCGGTCAACCTTAAGTCTTCTGACATGCAATAATTTAACAGTATATGCATGCCTAATAAGATTCCTAGTAATGACTGACTGAATCACACATAGTCTTCAAAAATTAAAAGTGTTGAGAACAATTTTATAATAGGGGCAATAATAGTAGAAATATTTAATATCGTCTGATGCAGATATTAAATAAGGAACGTATAATTTCCGCTTTACAATTTCAAAGAAAACCTTGACCCCATTAAATGCAGCCATATCAAATCTATACAAAGGGCCGTGCCGAGTTTGACTGTATGAAAAACCATCGTCTCAAAGGCACATTCTCTAGGAGGTATTGCAAGTTTCTATTTGTATAAAATGAAGTGCTGTATTTACGTAAAATATTCCAACGAAATTTTTGACCTTTTTCAGTTAAAATTGGTTTTTATTCACCCCATTTTTTAATCACCGTCGTAATTTTATTTTAAATCAGAATAATGAAAGGAATGTGGCACGAATTAGGTTTACTTTACTGGAATTCATAAGGGTTGTAAGTAGGTAATATGTTCTATCTAGTTTTTTTTTCTCGTCAATATAATGAAATTTGATGGTAATAATTGTGTTATAATGGAAATTGGTAACGTAGGAAATGTATTTGTGTTGTAAAATTCCTCCGTTAGATGTCACCATCCTTTGAAATTAAATCTCTTCACAGTACCCAATTTGCTTGTGATAACCGGAAGATTCATCCGGCTCCTAATATAGGTTGTTTTAATCGCTCGAAAGTTTCCTTTTAATGGACCAGTCAGGTAAATCCCGGCCGATCTTATATTTTGTACATTGCTACACTCTGACTGTACTTTGGCATCACCAGTAACTAAATAGCGTTCCTCCAATTTTGTGTTTCAAATCTCAACTGAAAGCGTGTACAGTGACAGCTATCGGCCGGTTCTTGCGTTTAAGGGAACTTTTTTTAAAATTAAATATGATCGTTCAGGAACCACAAACGACGGGCCTTTGTCTACACAATAGCCTAGTTACTTCGGCTAAGTGAGTCGCTGATTACTCCCATTAATAAAGCTTCATTGAAACAGCTTGCCTTCCAGAAAACACCCGAAACCAATTTGCACATTTCTTCAACTGACAATTAAACAAATTGGGTCAAGTGTTCATAATTCAAATTATCCCACTGTTGACCTACGAAAGTCAGCGCCTATGTCATTGAGGTAAACGGTTATAAATGGTGGTTTGCTCAACGCGAATAGATATAAATATGTTTCCGAGAGTTCCATTTAGAAACTTACCCTCATTTTTCAACTACAAAAAAATGCGATCATCGCTTGATGAAAACTTTCACCCATAGCATACCTTTCATTCAATTGCCAATTTGGGACTAATCTAATTTCAATAAAACTGCACATAGCGTTCCGTTTAAAAAAAAAACGATTTTCGACTAATGAAGGATTTTCAGCATTATCAATGTAACCGGATTAAACATTTCCGTTAATCAATTCTGGATTACATTACGGGAAATAAATTGACGTCCCTTCGAAATTCATGTAAATGCCGTTAGCCGAAACGTACGTTTCGAGCATAATGAATGTCCTAATTCTTTTTTGTTTGACGATCTGGGTAAGTGGCTAATTAAAATTGAATTGAGCGATGGCGAAAATTTTACGTACAGTGACACTTTTCGAGCTTCAGGGCTGGTTTGGATTCGAGCTTTTTTCAACGTCAATCTACGAGATGAGGGACAGAAATAGTTTCGTTTTTATTATGAAGCGGTTAAAGATCCATTGTTATTCAATCATTGCTAAGGTTGTTTGCCCCAAGTGGAGGTATACCAAAATTCAAGAGTGTTACCCTTGCGTAATTTTGTTCTCGTCTAGTACCCTAAATGCCCCTATAAATGCCTATTCACGCCTAATGAAATTTGACAGATGTGTTTATGGAAAAGCGGCTGAAAGTTTTCACGTTTAACTCCCGTCCAATAAGCTTTACCTATGAAAACGGTGTTGTTCTCTTCTTTTGTTAGCGTTTATTAAATAGGGGTGAAATTATCATTAATCAGGTCATTAATATGTGTTTTCGATTTTATATAAACGACTTTCTCAATGTCAGTTTTATAGTTTAACAGGATGGCGTTTGCAACATTACAATAAAATACGAATTTCTGAATGATGTTCATTTTTTATCTTGTCTCCCCTTCATACTTAATAACCTTGCCAAATATGTTAAAAACGTTATATTAAAAATAATTGTACAGGGTGCCACTACTCTCAGTTTTCAGAATGCAATTTTTGAATGGAAATACCCTTCTTCAATGAATCCTAATCTAAAAAGGGCAGTTTTGAATTAAATCTCTACATCCAAAAAGAACGATGTTTGTATAAATTGAATAGAAACATAAATTTGTGCATCCATTTTTATCATTAATAGTAGGCTTTGGCATTAAGAGATTAGGAAACAATAAAACTAGACTAAAAAACCACAATAATATTAATGTGTGAACTACGCCATATGGGGGGGGTCACCCTGTATGTGAATTTCATTTATTGTTAACGATATATTTTGGTTGGAATTTAGGATTAAGCACAAAATCGATCATATTGGTTGAAATCAAGGCAATGTTGATATTGTATCAGAATTATTCAATTATTTGATGTTTGGTTTTGTTTAAATAATACTTGTTTGACTAGATTTATTCAGTTAGGAATTATTTGCGTAGTATTTGTTAAAGCTTATTTTGTTTTGCTCCGGGCCTTGCGATAGGAAGTTCCGTTAATGGTTTCAAGATAAGCACGTGTTATCGCAAATGTTAATCGTTGCTCTTTGGTTAAGGTTTTTTCGTTTGGTGGTCGTTGAAACGCTGCCTTATTTGAGCGTATTTAAAAAAGACAGTCAGTCCTGTTTGATTGTAAAGTTTTGCAGAAGAAAGTTTTGGGATAAGACGTCGTTTAAAGTGAATCTTTAAGTCGAAGAAGGATAGGTGGAGTGTTTTGTTCTTTCGAACGTTTATGCTCATGGGAAGTCTTTCTATAAGGCCTTCCCATTAAAGGGAGTTTTCTTCAACATCAAAGAGCCATCAGTAATTACAACAAACCAGTTTCGTGTAAATCGAGATCAAGGTGCCACAATTGATGTCGTGAAATGAATTACCCGGTGTTTTGTGTTAGTGCGTATCTTTGTTGAAAATCGCCGTTACGACCGGAGATTTTGAATTATTAACACTTTCACATAATTAGATATTTCCTGTAATTAATTTGTTCAATCGATGGCTTGTTGCGTGGCATTTTTTTGGTCCTGGGCGTTTGTTTTTCTTTCAGTTTCTTTGATTGCTTTAGTCGAATAATTTTTCTTCTCTGGAAATGCTTGCTTTTGTGTTTAATTGAGCCCAAATTACGACCTAGATAAGAGTTTTGATGTTACATTTTCCTGAATTTCCTGAAGTGTCAATTAAAAATTTGTTAATTAATTCTTTGGAACTTTGGAGGGGGTTAAGGCTGATTAATTTCTCATATTATTTAACATTTACTATAATATCGAGATTTTCGTCGTGGCGGAGGCTGGATATGCCCTAGAGAACCTATAATTATTTCTGGTAGATGTTTTGTTAGTGCCTGTAATTAACTGAGCTAGCTGGACAGGTGTTTTGTGGGTGGTTTAGTGACCGGCTGTCATTGCGCATGGCATTTTCACTTGGCGCCCAACGTGAGGCACATAGGCACGTTCAACCAGCTGGAACGATGCGCGTTGAGGGTTTTGGAAAAAATATAACGATCCTGGAATTCGTGACCTGATTTTTATTGTTACACAATTTAAAATCTTTTGTGGACCATGGCAGGGTTTTTGTCCCGAAGAAGGTTTCCCTGATATCGTCTGGTTGTTTGTGTAATTGGTATGAAAATAACGGTGGCTCTGCCCGTAACTCAAGATTGCATTCACCTGCAGACTTTTGGTGCTAAAAGTCAAAGCGCACATGTTTAAAGTAAGAAAATAATTGTTTACGTGAACTAAAAACTGATGAACTCGACCTTGCCTTTCAGTATGGATTTAAAGGGCCTTTATATTAACCATGTTCGTATATATTTCGAATACGCGACAGAAACCCCGTTTACTCTTTTTTCAGATAAGCAGCTTAGAGACTGGTAGTTTTGCTACATTGAAAAAAAAACATGCTCGAGGAACATTTTAATGCAAACAGAATTCAAATTTTATGTAGGAATGCTTCACAAAATGGGCAAAATAGATTAACTAAGCTTACATAAACCCTAAACAGCTGCGGCACGGCTGGTAACGGTGTCTTATTATATCCGAATTACATTATGTTTAACGTGCCCCGAATATTCGAAATCCTTTATTAAGTTAACCGAAAAAAAAACGAAATCGTTGCGCGTATGCGTACAATGTACGTGCATGAATTGGCCTGAATAGTATAAATGATACTAAAGAGTGAATACGCCAAAGCGGATGTATCCCATGGGATTTGCAGGAGTTTAGTAATCCTAATATATGACGGAATGAAAATCTTGCTTTACGCGAATGTACGTTAAAGGCTTGTAAGGAAAAGGTTTCCAATATCCGATATGTATACCAGATTTAGTGGCGCAGAGATTTGGAGCGTTCGTTATTTATGGTTAGCGCAAATGCACGTAAGGTGGGTTTTTATTAAAACTCCTACGTAAGAACATTTTAAATGTTTAATATTACGTGTCTAGCCTTACCCCATAACAGTCTCCGGTGTGTGAAGGTGAAAGAGAAAGGTGAAAAGAATAGGGCGCCCAGAAACGACAGCGTTTTAAAATATTAACCATTGAAATTTAAGCTTCTCTTTATATACCTAGTCCATAATGCAAGTAATAGCAAATAACCAACGTATAAAAATGACTATTATGATACACTGTGCAAAAGACATCCTGTCAGATTCTAGGCATGGTCGCATTCGCCTTTTAACATGTTCATCTTATTTTCTTTTTCTGATGCATGACATTTCAAGAAAATCGCTCTATAATATGAAACTTTATCTAAGAGCCGTATGGTACAACGGTACATAATTCCTTTAAAGTAGTGCTTCTAAATGGTAATGCGCACTCCAAACACTGGAAGGAATCGGGAAGAGAAAAAGGCATTCAGAGTCTAATTTTACAGATAGATACCATGCGCGCAGGCGTTCGATAACAAATTAACCAAAGTAATCTTAATTACTTACAGTTTTTCAATAATCTTGCGATATTAAGGCGCTCTTGGAACTGACGCAAACACGCGCTGAGAGCTTCGGGGATTCCTTTTTATTAATCACACTCGAATTACTACTTTTTCCGTTAACGGACACAGCGCTTTAAAAATTTCGGATCACCAAAAAGCCTGGTCTTTCGTTACCTTTCCGTATTTAAAGAATCCATCACTTCTACTATACAATTTCCTTCTTTTTGAATTTTCACATAAACCGCCAATCAAGACTAGAGTTGAATAACGCCAGTTTCGACAGAACACGCCCCGCGTCTCAACTCACGCCGAGAAATGCGCACATCTTCGTATACAACTTCTTATCGCAAACGACCGGATAAAACCTTTTATAAATCACGACCAGATGTGTCTTACGTCTACTACCTTATCTAAATTGAATAATTTGCAAAAACGATAAAATTCAAACGAAAATAGTTACGCATCTGAAACACAAATCGCACCCTTACTTTCCACTGTAAAAGTGAAAACCATTTCCGATTGTAATTTTGTGTTTGTTAAGTGGAAGTTGTCGAAGATGTGAGAGAACTTGGCCCCAAGAAATTAATTATCTAAACAAGCTGGTGGGTAAATCAATATAGTGACAACATCTGTATCTGTTATTATAACAGACTTATCGCATATGGGACACAAAATTTTTCACGAAGATATAGGAATGCTTTCGTATAGTTTTGATGACGAAGCATGGATTCATTTATAAAAATAGTTTAATAGTTGGAAGTATCGCACGTGGGTAACTGCAAAGATCTCTACGGTGATCGTTTAATTAGAATGCATTAGCGTGCATTTCCTTAATTAATTAATTGTGATTATTGTTTAGTGATCCATTAAATTGATCCACCACTACTTCTAAATAAATGACATTTGGTTTGTTACCAACTTTATAAATGTTTAGTTTTGCGGGAAATTCAAACTGTCCACAGTCATTTTGGATCACCCGGTTTGCACATTTATTTACTATATTTTTTTCTAAATTGAGACCGACTTTTTCAAAACGTTGACAAATGTATTAAAATGTTGTTTAGATGTGAAGTAGATCTGCAAAATACAATTTACTAAGTCGAATGAAGAAGTCAAAGAGAGTTCTTTTTTCTTGTTTTACTGATTGTTTTTTCTTGGTTGTATGTTTAACTCTTCGCTTTATTTTTGAATTTATGTAATTATTTTTGATGAGGATTTCAGTAATTTTGTTGAGGCTGGATTTATGAAACTTGGAGCTGGAGAGTAAAATAGCTCGGTTAACTAGACTGTTCTTTATAACACTGGTTTTGTATTTGTTAGCTATTATATGGAGTTATAATTTAAATATTTGTCAGTTTTTACAGTTTTTCTAAACCAGTTTGTTAAAAAATTTTTGTTATTGATATTTTTCATTATAGTTAGATCTATGAAATTTAATGAGTTGTTGTTTTCTTTTTCTAGGGTGAACTTTAGTTTTGGGTGGTAATTGTTAAAAATTTCATAGATTTCAGTTATTTTGTTATTGTCGGCACAAATAATAATGTCATCAACATATTATCTTTTATAGAAGCTAATGTAAAATTTGTTTTTAAATAGTAAGTAGTTCAACATCCACTAAATTCAAAAATTTACAAGCTCAATTTGTAAAAAACACCCTATCACTTTTAATTAATGAAGTTTACTGCAATTTGAACTATTTAAAATAAAAAACCACCAACATAATTAATAGCTAACCATCACCATAAAAAAATTTCAAAATATAACTCTAAGAGACATTATTTCAAAAACACTTCACGAAAGAAAATTACAAAAATTACAACTACCAAAACAAAACCAAACAAATACATAACCTAAAAATATGTGATGTTTCATTATAAATTTAGCCAATATAAACATACCGGCAGAAATTTCCCATGTTCCCTGCAGTCTAGGCCCAAAATTTAACTATCACCGGACCTCTGGTAAAATCCCTATCTATGATATCATAGCGAAATTGGAAGTGGTATTGATAATATACCTCAAAACATTCTAACACAATTAAGATCTTCCATTGTAAATATTTTCACAAATTTTCAGACAGAAAAATCCTTAAAAAATAAAAACCCTCCAACTTCGGCAACGATTTCATTGATGATAAAAACATTTTAAAAACCAAAACATTTTATGGATTTGATGTACAAGAATATTGTATTTTTAAAAAATCATCCAGATTTAATTATCACTAAAGCAGACAAGACACAAAAAACTGTCATACTAAACAAATAAGAATACCAAAATAAAATGAACGAACTCATCAATGACAATATGACACTTACAAAAGACTTACAAAAAATCCAACATTAACTGGTTAGATCTAGGACACATTTCAAAAAAAAGAATATACTCGTAAACAACTTTCTACACACAATAGTAAACCCCCAAAATTTACGGATTTCCAAATTATTCAAATAAAGCTTCTCACTAAGACCAATTATTATAGTGGCCTCATACACTAACCTCACATATAACCTCTCTAAATTTCTTTCCAAAATCTTAACAAAATACAATAACAATAGATTCATGGAATTTCAAAAATTTTATTGCCACCGCAACAGATCATGAAGGACAGACCCTTTTTTCTCTCGATATTGTCTCCTTTATACAAAGATTTCTATTGAACTCGCCTACAGTTCAATTAATAAAAAATTGGAAAAAAAGTAAAAAATTTACTTCCATTAATAAAAATGATTTCATCACTACCTTAACCTTCATATTAGAATCAACATACGTTTCCTTTAATGACAATCTATTCTCAAAAGTCCCTATGGGCTCTCCAATTTCCTAATCAATTGCTGAACTTGTCATTTTTGATATGGAAAGTACTCTCCAGTTCCAAGTTTCATAAATCCAAACTTCACAAAATTACTGAAATCCTCATCAAAAATAATTATCCTAATCAATTACATAAATTCAAAACTAAACCAAGGGTTAAACATATAACCAACAAAAAACAATCAACACAAAAACCTAACCAAATTATAAACCTCCAACCTAATGGCTTGGGCAAAATTTTTAACAATGATTTCACTATAATAACCAACATTGAATCTAACAAATATATTAAATTACCATATATCCCTGAATTATCAACAAAAATCGGAAAAGAACTCAAAAAATTCAATATCAATACAGAATTCTATAATAACACTATAGGTAAAAAATTCTGGAGTAAATTAAGATAAGATAAAACTCCACAATCTCAAATGTCAAATCTAATTTATTCAATTAACTGTTTAGACTGTAATTCAACTTACATTGGCCAAACCAAACAACACCTAAACAAAAGAATCTCCCAACATAAACAATCAATTTAAAAAAAAACAGTTTCCAAACTTACCTAACACAGCCCTAAGTGAACACTCCGTATCCAACATACATACCTTCGATTTTGAAAACTCTAAAATTTAAAAACTGAACAACTTAAGAAAAAGACTAATTATATAAAAAAATTGTAATTCAATAAATTTCAAAACCGACAGTGAAAATCTTAACATAACTAAAAAAAATAAAAAAATAGTTTTCTTATACCTCTTCATTCACTTAAACATTTTTTACTTTATTCCCTTTATATACCACACAAATTACACCTTATAAACATTTTTAGATCCATAATCATAATCATAATCTTTATTTTCTCCCATTAATGTACAAAGTTATGTTAAGTAAATTACAGGTTTTGGAGAAGGTACACTTATTCTAATTATAAGCGCCCCTTCTTAATTAAAAATAAAAACAAGTTAGTTAATTCAAAATAAAGCAATAATTTCTAGTTTACCTACACACAAAGTTCTAATTAAATCACATAGCCGCAATGAATGGTGAGTTAGGAACTACATTAAGTGCTATCGAATTATTGATAGAGCTTTGTGTATATTTTCTTTATCTTTTAACAGCCACAATTTGATCTCTTTTTGCCTTTGCTTAGATGTTAAGTTGTTGGGATGGTCTAATATGAAGTTATGTAATTTGGGACCGAGGTACATAAATGTTTTCTGAAAGGTGGTAGAGTTAGCTTTAGGTAGTAAGAGCTTATTATCCAATGACAACACTTCTTAGAACTTTTGAACATAACATTTTTTGACAGATTTAACAAATTTCCGAGCAAATTTCTAACCTCACTTATGAAACAAACCACAATAACAATCAATGCTCATCTTCAATATTCCATTCGTCTTTTGCATCAACATAAATTAAAGAAAAATGAAAACAATATGGACCTGTTTAACTTTTTAACTTGTTTAAATCCTGGTTTAAGTCAATAAATTTACATCAGTTATGTATAGTTTCAATTTATCACAATTTTTGGTGAGTAAAAAAAGAAAAATTGTATTTTGCAGATCTCCTCCACATATAACACATATGTCAACGTTTTGAAAAGACGAAGCGTCAACAATTTTTTCAAAAGGATGTATTAAAAATTCGCCACTTCCTCCTTTTTTTTTCTTTGCCTGAATTATCTTCTACCGACACCAATTGCGTTAAATACCTATTGATGAGTTCATTTAGAGTTCCATAACTATTAATTAAACCTCCATTCCAACAACTACGGTAGTGACATTTACATTGTGTATTAAGGCCCAAAATACAGACTAGTGTTGGAAACTGGAATGAGGACACTAGGGTTGTGTCCCGGCCGTAAGGTCAGTGAGAAGAAATGGGTCAAAAAGATTTTGTATGGCGGAGTCTGAAATTGAAGGTTGAGTACCTGTGATTTAGTAGGGGTATACTTGATGAACCTAAAGGACTTAAATAGCTTTGGGTCTTATCTCAAAGCAGACCGAAATCTTGATAGGGGAGGACTTCAGGAGTGATGGATAAATTGGAAAGACGAGCGTTTCAGGAAGCAGGAAGGTGTTGTGGAAGCGCCAGGCTAGACGCATCAAGTGCATTGAGACAAATTTAAAATCACACGCACTTAAAACGGAACCAACGCAAAGCTCTGAAAGAGAATTATTTATAGTAATCGATGCGCTTCTTTTTGTCAGACACCCTACAATCCTTTTATGCTTCGGCCATTTCAACCCAAAATGTTCAATCGTGTTAAAAATTCATAAAAATGTGCCGATTTCAAACGGTACGGTCGTCTTTAACGGCAAGCTCGAAAAGGAATTTGAAGCCTGATGGCATGAATGAGTCTCCCCTACATTCAATGGATTAATTTAGAAAGAACGTACTTATAAAATATGAAAGAACTTAGTAAATAAAGTTGAAAGCTATCACCTTACAGAACTACTTTAGGTTCGCAGGAAATTCTTTTATTTAACAACTTTGTAGTAGGTGGTGTATAACTCACTCGATGCACCTATTTCGACGCTTTTATGTTCGACCCAGTAAAGAAACTTGAACTCCTCGCCGTCAAGTTAATCTAAGTGCATTTCGAAAACTTGCGAAGTAAAATCGATTTCACTTTATAAAATCTAACGTATCTAGTACCTATTGAAGATTAAATTGGCATATACTACCAGCGATTGCGGAGAGCCTGACCCAATTTGTTTTTGAGATGTCGTTGCAATTTACTCGAGCCACCGCTCTAGCTCTGATTATCACTCAATTAGGGAGGACGGATATAAACGTCTTCCTTTTACTGTAACGTTTTCCTTGTATCTTTATTCTATTCGAGTACGTTCGCTCGTAGAAAATTACGGCGTATTTACTTTAGAAAGTTTTCCTATTTTCTTCGAGTCTTTGTTCTGGTGCATAACCCTTGAATGGGAGGTTCTTTATTGAATTACCAGGTTCCAACAAAACGTGCATTTTTGATTTGACTTGCGTGCAGTGAAATCACCTTTTTCCATGTCTTTCGCTGACTTTACTTGATTCAGCAAAAGTTTCCGGTGTTGTCAACAATGTTCATTAAATTTTGGCAACACTGTGATGATCTCCTAAGTTTTACCCATAGACAGTCACACTGTTACAAGATAAAAAGTTTACAAATGATGGTTTACTTCCCTTATATTATGCAATTCAAAATCTAGAAGTTTGTCCCTCGTTTTAAGGGGTGAAATATTTAAATGTGCACAATCAAATATTTCTGATTTCTAATAGCACAAACTTTCCTGTCTCTAAGAAGTAGAGTATATTTTTATTTTCACTATATTATATACAGTACATGTAGAGAGTCCGTATATATATACAGGCTGGTTCACGTAAACCGTTACCTAAAAGTATTTAGACTCCCATTAATAATTTAAATCTGAAAATGTGTATACCAACATAGCTTTTCTTGATCTAGGAGAAAGAAAATATTACCAAAATATTACATTCGTATTTTAAATAGAACTCCCTATATTTTATTGCATTTTTGAAATCTACATAAAAATCTACGTCGTTTGATACCACATTTCCCTATACCTAGCATCAAAGGTTTTCAAGTTATTCATTTTTCAAAATTTTTGACGTTCGACTGCTTTTGTTTAGTGCCCTATGGCTCGGTTGACCTGAATTTCAAAAAGTCTTCCAAAATCAACAATACTGACGTGATGCTACATGCCAATGATTTAAATTTTGGTCGCCCTTCTACAGGGTGCTTTAAAATTAATGGTCAAGTTTAATAACTTCTAACCTTAAAAAGTTGATTTTTTCAAATGAAACCTGCTTTTTAGGAGGCCTTGAAATAAACGCGTTAGTAGATGTCATTGTACCATCCTTGAAAAGATTACCTTTTTTTTTTTTTTTTATATTATTAATGGGAATTAGGGAATGCCTATACGCACGCCCCCACTTGGGTCTATAGTGGAGGCAGTGTGGGGCTTGCACCCACTAAACCCCTTCTCCCTAATTCCTCTACATAACGTCCGGCCAGGCATCGCCGAGGGGCATTCTTCTGGCCATATGCATATTCGCGTCTTTACCCGTTTACCAGGCCTTCTTTCTCTCTGGTACCCACTATTTTCTGGCAGAGGCTATTAACTAAACGCCACTTTTCCTCGTCCGTGCACATAATGTTAATCGTGTTCTGCGGTGTTAAAGTTGTGCCTATGGCCCTATTGATCTCTGCCCTTTCACCATACCACCTCGGGCATTCGTAAATCGCATGCGCCTTGTCGTCCACCAATCCACAGTCTACGCAGTCTTCATTTCCTCTCTTCCCGATCTTGTGTAGGTATCTCCCATTTTCCCCGTGGCCGGTTAAAAATTGCGTGAGGGTGTAATTAACTTCGCCGTGCCCGCGACCTATCCATTGTCTAACGTCCGGGATGAGGGTTTTCGTCCAGGATGTCCTTTTATCCCATTGCAGTTGCCACTCCATGCATGTCCTCTCCTTTCCCCATTTGTTGGCCCTCGCCTTCACCGCAATTTCTGCCGGTGGTATTCCGGCCACTACACAAATGTCCTCGGTTGCAACTGTCCGGTACGCGCACGACACTCGGATCGCCAACTGTCTTAATATCCTATTGATAAGGTTCCTAGCATTCCCCCACGCCAGCGCACTCGCCCACACTTCACACGCGTAAAACAACACCGACTCCACTGCACTACACAGTACACGCCTCTTGGAAGCCCTAGCTCCTCCTTTGTTGGGCATTATTCTATTGAGGGCCGTATAAGTATTCATGGCTTTGTCGGTCACATACCTAATGTGCTCTATGAAAGAGCCGTTCTTGTCTATTACGACCCCCAATACTTTAATAGCCTTCTCCGCTTGAATCACTTGGCCTAGTATATTCAGCGAGACCTCGCCCAGCCTCCTCCTTCCACACAGTAGCGCTACCTTAGTCTTTTCCGGTACCATCCGCAACTTTTTTTTGTCCATCCACCTTTTAATTAGAGTTACCGCTGCCTGTAATTTCTGTACGGCTGTCTGCATATCCCTATCTGCTACCATTACTGTAATGTCGTCCGCAAAACCAAGTATGGACACTCCTTGCGGAACGCGCAGCCTCAGCACTTCATCGTACGCTAAGTTCCACAGTGTGGGCCCTAGTACTCCCCTCTGTGGTACTCCTGCTTTCGGGCTGAACTTAAGCAGGCCTCCTTCCGGTTTCTGCACCTCAATAATCCTGTTTGTAAGGTAGCTCTTTATAATCTTAATTAGGTACGGCGGTGCCCCTTTTTCCTCCATTGCTCTGACTATATCCGGGTGCGTGACTGAGTTAAATGCGTTTACCTGGGAAAAGCTACTGGTTTCAACTTGACGGAGCGCCGGCTCATTCTACCCATGATGCTTATATATGTATTTGAACATTTTTGAAGACATGTGGATTAGACCTACAGATCCGAGAGATGGGAATCTGAATACTTTTAGGTAACGGTTTGCGTGAAACAGCCTATATACATGGAAAATATGTCAACAGTTACAAAATAATGGCTCTGACGTGTTCTTCCTGGATCGTATAGGAAGCACCAAATCATGTCCCCCAGTAATTGCACTGTCACAACGGTCCAAAAATGAATCCTGCGTCAGGAAGTGAACTTTGTAACAACTAACCTACACGTTGACCAGCGTCAGAAATAAATCTCATCCTCTTTATCGGCAATTTAGGTGATAGTTTTCAATTGTAACCTTTACCTAGACCTAGAATCTCTAGAATGTTATCTACCACTATCATTGTTGGTGTAAATGACATATCATCTTTTTTCATTTCCTATGCTATCCTTCAAAGGTTTAATGCACTTGGTTTTCAAGTGTTTCGGTACTTGTGTGGCCCTCTTGTTAGTCATATAAATACGTGGATGACTTATTTATCGTGCTCTTTGTCTGTATTAGACGAGTTTGTTTCGCATGGACCTACTTTTTGAACCTTGAAATTCTATTTGCATTTAGAAAAAGAAGGAGCTACGATTGTGTGAAGTAGTTTTTTGCTTAGAAAACCACGTCTTGTAAGAATAACACCCTGTATATGTAATTTTATTTATTTGTACATGTATGTACCCATCTGTATGTACGGCACTTTTTTCAGCGACGTATAAACAAATTACGACCTTTTACAGTAATTGTATTAGGACAGAAGGGACAACTTATCATAATGCGTCATATTGGAGCTAAAAAAATTGTTTGTTTGTAGGATCAATAGGTATACCTTGTCATGTCAAATTATGACCGTAGAGCATCGAACAATATACTCGTAACTGGAAGGGAAACAAGCGTATTGTTAGTGAAGCCAGACGAGTGGTGGTATCTTTATCTCTCTCAGACTAGTAACATTAAATTCATGACATAATTTTTCTATTTCACTTAAATTCATAGAATCGTATTTCTTGCTTCTGCTGGAAGACATCAAAACACGTTGACATAGTCAACGGAGTACAAAAAAGCAATATTCGTGGTGCTTCAGCAATCATTCATGTCCAATCCATGCGTATTTATGATCACAATTGCGTTATCCATAACCTTTCCGGGTAAATTTGGTATAAGCTGCTTTTCTAACAAGTTTTCTATCTAAACTCATTGTGCCTGTTTGACCACCAATCGAAAACGAGTTACCCTGTTGGCGTCACTGTTCTAAATTGAGTCACTGTACCCGCAACTATCGACAGAATATTTGTTGAATTCAATTATCCACATTTTCGGTGGGGTAAATTGATCCAACGAATAACCACGTTTAAGGCAGCGCGCCAGGCGTTTTTAGTTATTTGGTCTTTCTTTATGTTTAATTCGATGTTCTAAATATAATACTTTTTGATAGAATTTGATTTGTTTTATAGCAGACATTCCATGGCATGACGGATATTGGCGTAGTTTTTGTATTATAAAATTACATGGCATCACTGATTATTGAAAAAGATGGAGGTTTTATTTTTCCAATTTTCCGTATTTATTATGCAAAAAATTGAACACTGACGTTGAAAATTGACGTAAAAAATGTTTTTCTACAAAAAACCTTAATACATTTTTGCTCTAAAATAATTTGGGGCGCGAATAATCGCATGTTATGAATTTTACATTGAAATCTCTATGATGCGTTACGCAAGTCACCACCCTGTATATAATTTTATTTATTTGTCCATGTATGTACCTATATGTACGGTACTCTCCAGATCATCTCCCTTCCTATATTATATAATCTTCGCTATCTCGCCTTTCTATAAAAGAGCGAAGTATAAACAAATCAGGACCTTTTACCTGACAACCTTTCCCGAATTTCGTAAAAACCGATTAAACTGAACATGTTCCAGTACCCGTTCCATACCTTGCACTGCCTGTTTTCCCGTTAATTATTTTCAACCCATTCATTTAATGGAACCAGTTTCCTCATATCGCTCCACCAGTCACCTGCCAATTTTGTGTAATTCGTACCGCCTCATTTTATTTAACCGGACACGAAAATATAGCTCCAAATCTTGTGATCGCTCCTCGGTTGCTGAGAAATTCAATCTGTTAATTTTTTCAACTCTGAATGATCCCCTCTAATTATTGAGTAAATTTTCTATTGGTTAATATCTTTTGTACTACCAATCACAGATTTTGTTATGATATAATGACTCAAATAAATATTATTATTATTATTATTATGAGCTCACTAATGTAATACTATATATACTATTGAAACGACTGACGATTAGTGGCATTGAGAAATAATGCCCAAACATACCCACGAGATTATGATAGTCAACCAGTTTGTTTTTCGATCTGCTACCCAAAACCAATATTCATCTAGAAAAAAAATTCCGCTTATTTCTGCGGGAACTTCAAACCTAAAAGTTCTCATTACACTAGTTCGAATACTGGTTCGTAGATCTTTTAAGTTAAATTTCATGAATTTTAATTTTTTATTGTATCAATACGTCTAAGCTTTTCTATTTGGTTTCTTGGTTTGGGAATAACTGTTTTGATGTTTTATATGTGCCACACTGTAACTAGCTCTAAATTTGCGTTTACATTTTTCGAAATTTCGTTGTAAAGTTAGACATTCTGGAACTTCCAAGAGAAGAGCAATGTGGATGTTACGTGTGGTGGAATTTTTATAATAAGATTTTTAAACCGTGGGAACGAACAACCCCTTTCTGAGGTACTTTCGTGGATATAACGATTTCAATTGTCGCAATGAAAAAACATGACGGTCTTAGTTGTTACACGTGATATCAAAAAGAAACAGTGGGAATTAGTTTTGGGGGGAGATTTTGGTACTCATTCGGGTTTTTGACTACCATTGTAATAGATGTGTAGTCTGAAAATTAAAGTTTTATTTCTGTTTGGAACGTAAAGTAACACAACGTGAGTTCCGGTCGTTGTTACGAAAAAATGCAATTGAAAGAAGTTTCGTGGTAGCGTCGAAGAGATCCCAATGTGCACCATCCGTCACCTACCCTTCCTAATTTATTGTCACCGAAGGAGGATTGTATCCAACCCAATTATGTATCAACATTGTGTAAAGGAGGGATGTTATTGGTAATAGGTAATAATTAGAAACGTCCCTTTGAAATATGTGCGTACATTCATAAGGGGTGGCATAGTAGCATTCACTCTAATTGGTCGTTTTTCGCGCTCGAGGGTCATGTAAACAAACACCGCGACTACTTACTTATCCGCACACACTCCGTTCGGTGATTGGGGTTGAATGCGTCGTTGGAGAAGATATGGCGAAGGGTTAAGGTGGCGCTCATGCCTATTTGAGAAAAGGTTACGACACACGTACCTGTATTGTTTAGGATACACATACCGCCTCGGCCTTTTGACTAGGTCTCTCATTGTTCTACCTGCGAACAAACCTGCAAGCAGAGCTGGGTTCTACTCGCGAGGGTTCCGCTTGAAAAGGCGCTCCAAGCGGAAAAAGGCTTGCGAGCACTTTTCGGAGCGGCCGCTTGGTGCTCGATACTCGAGCGCTTTTTTCTACCCGCGAGTGGTTTTTCCGCTCATGAGCGGTTTTTTTCGCTCGCAAGCTCGGTCGCGAGTGCTTTTAACCGTCCTCAAGGGTTGAATGATTAAGCATCTACTGTAAGGCGCTCGCGAGCGTTTTTTCCGCTCACGGGCACTTTTCCCCGAGCGTTCGCGATACACCGCTCGAGCACTTTTAGGAGTGCTCGGATCTCGCAAGCGGTTTCGCTTTGCAAAACAGCTCGAGCGGTTTTTTAGAACGCGCGACCCAGCTCT
Source organism: Photinus pyralis (assembly GCF_008802855.1). Taxonomy (NCBI): domain Eukaryota; kingdom Metazoa; phylum Arthropoda; class Insecta; order Coleoptera; family Lampyridae; genus Photinus; species Photinus pyralis. The sequence continues at coordinate 30,076,582 of NW_022170819.1, read as the reverse complement.
GCCTGCAGGTCAAGCTCTCCCCCGAATTATTTCTGTCAGCAACGAGGCCTTGTATTTTTCGTATTGGGTCTCCTTTGACCGCCTCAAATGAGCATGCTCAGTATGCATTCTCGGAGTCTAGGAATACACCCGGATATCTGCGGGGGGTTTTACATAACAATAGTTCAAGAGCAGTACCATGGCCAGCACGATGACCCGCAACAATTCACTCACCACCTACACGTGGTAATCACTTACATTACAGGGCTATTACGGCAAACTCACTAATACTTCCGATTCCCCCCTGCTTAGGATCCCATACGATCGTTACCAGTTAGCATCGTCACCTATAATAACGATTGGTCAAATGGTCACCCTGTTTTCACTTATTGTTAACGTTAAATATTGGTTAGAATTTGAGATTAAGAACAATCTCGATCATATTAGTTGAATTCTAGGTTAAGGTATTGTATCGGAATTATTTATTGTTTAAATAATCTACTTGTATTTTATTTATTTGTTCAATTTTATTACGGGTTAAAAGACTAAATTTAAGCATCTGGAAAGAATTGCGCAGGATTTATAAAAGTTTATTTCCGGTCGTAGATAAGAGGTTTTGTTATCGCGGTGTAAGCTAATTAGTTTTAAGATAAGAAAACACAGGTGCAGTTTATTACCCAACGATGCATTAATTTTGATAAAGAAGTTGAACAGAAAGAGAACTTGTGTTAAATAGGAGAAGAAGACGTCAATTCAGACTCTTTTCTTTGGATTTGTGGACCTTGAAACGCAGCCATATTTGATAAGACAGTCTGTTTTATTCAATTATAAAGTGAACGTTTAAGTCGAATTAAACAAGTTAATTTTGCAAAGAAGTTTAGTCTGAGTGGTTTGTTCCAACGATCAAAGAGACAATATTACATCTGTAATTACAACGAGCCCAGTCTCATCTAATTAAGATGTCTTTTAATTGTTGTTCTATCGATCGTTTGTTGCGTGGTATTTGTTCCTCTGCGCGCCTATTTTTCATTCAGTTAATTTGATTAATTTATGTCGAATAAATTTGTGTCATCTGTAAATGGCAAATTTTGTGTTTGATCGAGCCCAAATTACGACCTAGATAAGTATTCATCTTACATTTTTAGCGCATTTCCACAAAAAAAAATGCGCTATTGTGGCCACTTTGTCCGTCCGTCCGTCCGTCCGTCCGTCCGCTAACTTTGCGACGCTACTAGTTTTTTATCTTAAAGAGCTATTGTTCTACTTTTTTTCGCTATTTGGTTCGTTATGGTGTCGAGTCTTGTACCAAGGAAGGAATTTTTTCTGTACCGCTTACAAAAAAAGTTATTGTAAAAAAAAACAAAAAACCGTTTTTACATGTTCCATAATTTTACACTTTTGCCGTTTATTAACGATCCTAGAGATCGTTTATAATTTTGCATTGCTATCTGTCGCCTGCCGATTGGTCTCTCCGTCTGTTCCTTTGTCTGTCTGTCCATCTATCTGTCCGTGTGAACGATAACTTTGTTTAGAAATGTTCGATCGCGTTTACATCTCCGTTAGTTATGAACTGAATTGCATGAAATTCAATATGGGCATAGATTTAGCCATATAATACGCAATGCCAAAAGTTGAATCGAATTCACAGTGCCCATTTCGCATCTCGACCATTTATAAACCGAATTGCAAACTTTTTACTTATAAAAGTATTTGAATGAAATTTGATACATAGGCACTTGGAATAAAGGAAAATCAAACGCCAATTTCAAAATTTGGTTTTGCGCATGCGCAGTGCCAACTTTTTTTATTTATGGAAGAATTTAAACGAAATTTGATACATAAGCACTTCGAATAAAGGAAAATCAAACGCCAATTTCAAAATTTGGTTTTGCGCATGCGCAGTGCCAACTTTTTTATTTATGGAGAATTTAAACGAAATTTGATACATAGGCACTTGGGATAAAGGAAAATCAAACGCCAATTTCAAAATTTGGTTTTGCGCATGCGCAGTGCCAACTTTTTTATTTATGGAAGAATTTAAACGAAATTTATCCATAGGCACTTGGGATAAAGGAAAATCAAACGCCAATTTCAAAATTTGGTTTTGCGCATGCGCAGTGCCAACTTTTTTATTTATGGAAGAATTTAAATGAAATGTGATACATAGGCACTTGGAATAAAGGAAAATCTAGCGCCAGTTTCAAAATTTTATTTTGCGCATGCGCCGTGCCAACTTTTTTATCTATGGAACTATTTAAGTGAAATTTGATACTTAGGCGCTTGGAACAAAGGAAAATCTTAGTTTATTAGTTAGTTATAGTAAATTAGTTTTAAAATTTAGGTTTGCGCATGCGCAGTTCCAACTTTCTTATTTAGAAAAGCATTGAAATGAAATTCTTCTCATAAACTGAAATTGAAGTAGCACGTCAACAATGGATTGCCCATGTGCAACGCTATCTTTCATATTTGGGCCGGATTTTTACGATTTTAACAGAAGTTGCATCTTACAAATGGGAAATGAATGCAAGTGGAAATGCGCTTTATGTAAATCGTTTACGATTACTTTTTAACTTGTTTCTATTTCGTACCCAGAATTACACCAGGTACTAGTTGAAAATTTGTTATCTAATTATCTACTTAATTTCTCAAATTAGTCAAGTTTACTGCACATCATTCCAAAAATTTGAATTACCTCACAAAATCTCAATTAGGTAGCAAAAATTACTATAAAATATTTGGGATTTAATTTCTTCCCACAGTACAAATTCACGGACCAAAAGTCAGTAACCGCAAAGTTCTTATCGCCTCGAATAAATCTAGGACAAATAGCCTCACCGAGAATATAATGTTTCGTTATGTTTGTTGACGAAAATTGCCCAGAGCAATATCGCATTACATCCTAGTTTTTCCCTAAAATCGTGTAGTGCCCCGAGGATAACTGACCAAAGTAAGTGGAATGGCGAGCGCATCTGAATAACTCGTCGCGGCATTTGTTTACAAAGCAAAGAACGCGAAGCCTGAAATACTCGCCCTTTAATCTTCGTATTACATTTCAGAAGCAGACGGAAACCTTTGTTGAAGGGAAGGCTGAGAGTAGTTAATTTTATTATGCAATTCTTTCATATTACTATTACGAATAACTTTCGTAACGTTTCCAACGAAAATTAATATCGCGTGCCTTTCCTTGGAAACTGGAAAACGTGCGCGACGTTTTTAATAATATAGAAACTCAGGTATGTATAGCTCTAGGGCGACGACGTTCTCCGACAAATGTTTATTTTTATTATACGACTCTGACTAAAATTATATCATCCCCTATTGTAAACTGTACAATTCAGTTCCATTAACCTCTGTTATTTACTTTGGATTGATTGGAGAGGCGAACCAATTCCTATTTGAACTATTTCAAATTAGTGTTTACATTAACGGCATTTACGCCTGTCAGCACGTTGATGGCTATCACACTTCAATCTATGACATATAATTGATCGGTGCCATTCGGCGACAGCAAGTTGCGCGAAATTACGTTTGGGTTAATGGCGTAACGTACAAATTTATTTTCAGACCCCTAGATCGAATGTTATGAAGTGGCGGGTTTCGAATGGATTTTAGATTGATATTACTAGTCATGTACTTACACTCCTTTTTTTGTTGCAGGTACGTGCACAACGCCAGTTTATTTGCAAATCAAAATCGCTCGAGGTAAGTAAATATCTCAGATTGTGTACAATTTTCTGCCAATATCATTTGTCACTTTGTTCAAAAATTATTGGGTTTGGGAGGCTAAAAATAACAATTTACAGCTTTCTGTTGTCTGTTTTCCTTGCAAATACAATCAAATAAAACGCGAAGTCGAAGGCATCTGAGCAAGATATTATCTCGATAAATTCAACCTGTTACAGACCGAAGCCTTTACGTAGTTGTATTTGGATAATGATCTGTGTGTTCAAATTCGCTGGCGCATGTATTGAGCTTGTAGGTATTGTATCGTATTTACCCGCGCGTGTACGTGTTTCTTTTTAAACAAACTTATTTAGAAGGCAAAATATTTACGTTTGAGAGTGGTTTGTAAATAGCACTTCTCATAATTATTTAACGCCGAAACACGAAAGCTAAACTTGTCACTTATTCTGCTCGTTTAACGTTCGCTTTGAGTGATTATTTAGTTTAAATATTCACGAGTAACCACAGTTTAATACAAATGGGGGTGTTTCAGCGAGATTTTAGACGATTTCACTTCATTTTATACACATTAAACAATATAAGTGTACAAAACTGCTTATGCTACTACTTGTGATTCAACACAATATTAAGTTGAGTTGTCTCTGTCATCAAGGTGTGACATGCACTTTGAGCACACGCAACAAATTTACCTCTACTTAAGCACGGTAAGCTCAGATAAAGTAGAGATGTGTCTGAATTCAGAAGGGTGCTCTCTGCCAATAATCTGCAATCGCATGAAAACAACACAAACTGTGTATAAATGCGATTTCTATAGCGCATAGTTTTTTTTAATAGCTTTGTGAAGTCTGGCTCCAGATTGCCGGAGCTAAAATTATCTTAATGGGTTCTGGAGATACAAACCGCAGAATAGGTTACGGAGAAAATGCAACGTTAACTTGTACGTGGTGATGATTTAATACCGTATCTCTCCTTTAACTGGTAGAGCAGGACCGAAGGAATCAAAAACATATAGTTCGCCCCCAGGGTGTTCTTGAGGACGGATATGTATTTTTGTTTCCTCTAAAGCTATTGTTGATAACTTACTTTTGGTACACAATGGGATTACTATTAACGATAAATTTACCGAGTCGCGTCTGCGACACGTGTACCTAATTTTTCAGATTCATAACGAGATCTTAATGGATGAATAGATTAAATTTCAAAATGTATCACCAACCACCCTTCACCCTCATCGGCACCGGTCTGTCGGAGCTGGAATACAAACATGTATTAAGCTTTCGCATGTAAGTTTACATAGAAGCAGTAGAAAACGGCCATACCAAATTTTTTTAAAGTTTTAATTTCTAATGAAGAATATTGATCTGTTTCAACTGTAAGAGTAAAGGTCACATGACATCGCGATGTCGCTTAACACTAGAAGCTCCAGGGGGGATCAATTGACCACATTTAAGATTTCAATTTATATATCGTCTTTATTTTTGGCAAGAGGTTTGTGGTTTTATGAATTTTTCTTATTTGCGGACTAGATTACTATGGTAGCCGGCTAAGATCAAGAGACTCCCATACGTTTTTCGTTGGGTTTTGTACTGTATTGGATAACATTTGGTGTAACTTACTTTTGTTGACTTTACATAAATATTGTTTTTAAGATCTTTTATACTTACGATCTTTCATATACAGTGTGTTCGAGATAAGAGAGTTACCACAGTATCTCTTTTATTTACCGAGATTCGAAAAAATAGTCAAATATAATGTTGTATGCCGGTATGCGTCATCGCGATCTATCCGACCGCATATTGAAACTTCCGGCATAACTTCCGACCAGAAATCGATTCAGTTTTTGTTTTTCAAATACAATGCCTACGTGTCTTTGAAAAGAACAATTAATCTGCAGTACAACACCATCAAATACGCGTATGATTGATATACACAAAAATGAAAAAATTCCTGATTCAATGTTTGGAAAACTTGTGAAATCTAGCATGCCGTGTGCTGTCAGGATGCGTAGTGTCAGTTGTGTTACACAAAAAAGGCCTGAATCAACTTGTTCAATGTTTCGTTTTGATGATTTACTTTCACGTGATACGACATCCCCATGTCATACAACAGACACCGCACATCCTGACAGCACACGGCTTACTAGGTGTCATAAGTTTTCTAAATAACGAATCACGAATTTCTCCATTTTTTATGTAAACCATATGTATAATTGAGTATTTCAGGTCGTACAGCAAATTGATTGCTCTTTTCAAACTTCTTAAAAAAACATAGGAATTGCATTTGTAAAACAAAAGTTTCCCCAAATTCCGGCCAAACCGGAAGTGGTACAGGCTATCCCATTTTTCATTTTGTAGCGCAGTGTATGGCCCCTGTCTTTCTAAATTTCTTGAAAGAAGAATACAGATTATTCAAAATTCATGTGTTCGTTTAATTTATGGAATTAGGAGGTTTGAAAGGGTTTCTCACAAGTTAAATTGTATACCATGGCTAAACATGGAAAAAAGTCGACTTCTCTACTCTGCTACTGCATTTCACAAAATTATCTTGTTTAAATCACCACCTTATTTATATAATAAAATTACATTTCGAACAGATGTTCATAATATTAATGTTCGTCGGAAAGATTTGATTACCATTCCTAACCATAACTTAGAACTATTTAAAAAGTCATTTTCATATATAATATAGCCAAGATCTATAACTCACTTTCGTCGAACGTTAAACAATTAACACCATCTAAATTTAAACAAAAAGTTTACCACGATCTTTTAACATCTTATAGTTACTAATCTACTTTCAAGTTACTCCGTTTCTAAATTTTATTTGTATATTTTTTTTCTTGTTAATTTAGACCATCAACATTTTTTATTAATTTTAGTTTGCTATTATACGGGTTAAGTGGAAGAGCACAAAGGGCTGCATGCCTCTTAGTGAACTTCGCCTTTTGGACGCCAAGTTTAATGTATAATATTGGTATTGTTTATATATTTGTCATAGTGTGTCCAAATAAAGTCATTATTATTATTATTAAGTGGCAATACGAGATAGATAGATGTCACAAACAACGTTAAAATTTGTCAAATTTTTCGTATCTCGCCAATTAAAAGAAATATCTCGAACACACTGTATATGATAAACAAATAAATTTTAAGAAATGACAAACATGTAAGTAGTAAAGGTAATAAACGCACTACAATATAATGTAGGAAACCACCGAAGAACACGACCGGAAACACAACTTTCAGTTAAAATACATATAGGGTCAATTGACCCCTCGTGGGGCCCTTAGGGGGGTATCAAACCGTACAGCAAACAAGTACAAATTGGGCACAACCCTTGTGCAGGTAAAGGGCATATTTTTTTAAAACACTTCTACGAAATTTCTTCCATAAATAACGATTGCGATGCGCAAAACGAAATTTTGAAACGCGTTAAATTTGGTTTTATTCCAAGTGGCTATGTATCAAATTTTATTTAAATGCCCAATGGTTATATTTCTTCCAAACGTCCCAATCGCCCTTTGTAGGTACTTTCCTTTGACAATTCACTCTTAAGATATAAGGAATTATAACCGATCACGACAAGGGATCGAGGAGGAAGACTATGGTTAGTATAAATTAATTCCTTTCGTTGACACATTTCATTAGAGTACCATGAAAGATAAAACTAGTTCCGCTCCCCTCCCCCCTTCCCCTTTCACCCCATACTTTGATAAGATGACAAAAAGAAGGGCAGTAGTTTGTAGAAAACTGTTCCTTTCGTTGAGACCTTTAATTAGAATACAATGAGAGATAAAATTAAGGGGGGGGGGGACACCAGGATGCTGTAAATGATGTAGGAGATCGCATTTTTAAAGCAAAAAAGCCAGGTTCTTAACAATATGGTGGGATAACGGCTGTAGTCAATTTATTGTTTTGAGAAATTAAGCTATCAAAGATCCAATAGGCCCATGGAACCATCGAAAGTTATATTAAATTTCAGCAGACAGAAAACGCGACAGTTTTGTAAACCCGTGTAGTGCACTAAACAAGGATATCCAACCTAACCGCATGTGACTTTGAGTAGGTTTGGTGGCATCCAAAGTTATTTAGATGCCTACGATCAAAATTGGCTTCCGGGTTTTTTAAACAGTTGCCCAATCTTGGAACTGTTTGAAATTATGGATTCTATTGGCCACATTCTATAAGAAAATTTTTTTCCGGGGCGATCTGAGACAATTTTTTTGTCGGGGCTCAATAAAAGGCAGTGTATAACCTTCCCTTTTTGCCAAAAATCGACTGCACCATAATTTCTCGGGAAAACACTTTTTCTTATTAATTTTGGTGTGTAGAATCGAAAACGATTCGTACTTTTTCGATTAGACTTCTCAATCAAAAGTTAGGGGTAAAAAACGAAATTCGAGAAAAATTTCAAAGGGCTGTAACTTTTGATCTAGTAGCCCAATCTTGGAACTATTTGAAATTATTGATTCTACAGGCCACATTCTATAAGAAAATGTTTTTTCCCTGTCGATCTGAGACAATTTTTTTTGCGGGCCTCAAAAAAGGCAGTATATAACCTTCCTTTTTTACCAAAAATCGACTGCATCAAAATTTCTCAGGAAAACACTTTTTCTTATTAATTTTGGTGTGTAGAATCGAAAACGATTCGTACTTTTTCGATTAGACTTCTCAATCAAAAGTTAGGGGTACAAAACGAAATTCGAGAAAAATTTCAAAGGACTGTAACTGTTTGAAATTGTGGATTCTACAGGCCACATTTTATAAGAAAATTTTTTTCTGGGTCGATCTGAGACAATTTCTTTGCGGGACCTTCCTTTTTTACCAAAAATCGACTACACCAAAATTTCTCGAGAAAACACTGCGCGATTCTGCCTAAAAGCTATGGAACTCTTATGTGTACAAAATTTGGTTCCAATCGGGTCAGCCGTTTAACCGGGAATGAAGGTACTGACGGACAGACCGATCGACAATATCGAGATTTTATTTGATTCAGATTCGTGGTACTTCAAAGTGTGTATTTCCGTAAAAAATGGGGGGTCATTTTCTACCCAATGCAATACCTCCCTTACTAACGCGCGGGTGGTAAAAAAACAGTCGTAACCGGTCAAGCCCAAATTACCCTAGCGCGCTAATATATCTTTATGGAACAAATAACTATGGTTAAATTTTCGGTAAAGTTGTGCTGTGGGTGAGATAAAAAGGGGATTCAATTTCGTCGCTGGAGTTCGTATTCGCGAACCTCCCCCTCAGACGGAAAAAAACATTCATAAAAGTCGGGTGAAAAAATTGGATACTTAGTGAAAAGTTTCTACTTTTTGTGTGTCTAGCAAGCGGCCAAAAAAATAGTGTTAGAGCCCTAAATTTTAATATAATTTTACTATATGCTAAGGAATTTAAGTTACAATTTTAAATGTCATCGTCTTCCAGTTCTTTTATTTGAAGTAACACAGAGAAACCCCTAATTAATCTTTGAGAAATGACATTTTTTCAATTTATAGCTACAGAAACGTTTTACCGAAAGTGCGCCATGGAAGAGGCTCTTCCTTGGCAATTAGAAAGCATACAGGCGTTCCACAATAGTGAAATGGCATTGTATACCAACCAGAAAATGTTTTACTAAATGGTAGAACTAAAAGCTTTCGTCATATGGAAAACTGTGTGCTCAAAGGTATTGTTCAAAGTTATGCATTAGTAAGAACTGAAGAGAAAGCCTAATCGAGACAATACAACCGGATGACGGAGCCCTTAATGTTCGGTCTACTACCAACGAACGCATAAATTGCAGTACTCGGCACCGATTAGCCACAGAAACGCGAACTATGAAATGGCTTGCGGTTCGCAGAGCCAACGTGGGAGGTTCACTGACAGAATGATAATAACATCGCAGAGTAGATCAGAAACGAGGATCCCGGATTAGCTCAAAACATAACGCGGTTCCGAGATTGGCGTTGGGTCCGTTCCGGTTTTTCTGCTCGGCAATTATAAATATGTAGCTAAGCAAAAAGGTAGAATTAGGCATCAGTCGCAATAACGTGCCGGTCTTCCCCTCAGTTTGCGATTACCAAAATTAGATCCTGCGGTTAGGGTAAAAATATAAGTGCATGTGTGGAGTGAGTATTACTTGCATAGAGTACAGACATTTCTACGTTATTTCCTTTAAATTTCAGTGTTTCAGTGTCTACCAAAAAAGGATCCAGTCATTTCAGTATCAGAAACTGCGTATAATTAGAAAATGACAAATTAAACGTATACATCTCTAAGCTCGTTTCCTGATCTTTGAAAATGAATAGTGTTGATTTGCGATAAGGACAATAATATTTGGCATATCTAGCAGTATTGTGTAGTAATGATTCCTTCCTCTTTCCGTAATTCCCCGGAAATGAAACAAACCGAAAGTATGTGTGGTATTAATAACAAACTCGATTATTTCTACAAGCACAGCACTTTACTCAACTTCGAGGCTCCGACTTGAAGCACAAGAACTTCATTTTAATGAGTTAAACGTAATATCATTACTTTACAGCAATTATAAGTTAGTTTCCACATAATTATAACACAATTTCGATGGTCGTAAAGCGATATTTACACAGAAAAGAACACAAAAGTGATCTTAGTTTCTAAACTTTGGTTCTTATGGTTAATACGATGCCTGTTCTATGCGATGCGGCACATTTTTAATTACCCTTTTAATCTTTATTTTTCCAATGCCCAAACTTACCGAAACGTTAGGAACTACACATCTACCCTGACATCTACTGAATTGTTAGTGGTATTTGGTTGTCTATCCTTCCGGTATTTGTATGCATTTGGAGGAGGATTAGAGGCAGATTTATTATATTTTTCAACAAAAATGGTACAGGAATTGCTTTATTCAAACGTGTATCAACAAATAGCTAATATTGGGTTTTACAGAGTATGTAACAGGAACGTCTTAAGGGGCTTGATTTTTGTAGGGTAGTTCAGTGTAAGGGGTTAAATATTTAGTGGGATTGCCAAAATCGGTTATTCTGAACTTCCAGTTTATTCAGCAATTCTCCAAAATAATTAAACGTTATTCTTTAAGCCAAAGATGGGACGTTTTAATGACACATTAAAGTCATGGATGTGGGTGAGATTAGTAGCTGTCTAAGAGCTCAGTGCCAGTGTCTAAGAGAGCGGATTTTTTTAAATAAATTCGTGTTGAGCCGTCATAGTGCTCATTACAGGCATTTCGGGGCAAAGATCGAACGCGATTTCAACTGATCATGATTATGTTTTCGGAACTGTGCTCTATACGATTATTAGGTTCGATATTAAGTTGAGGTTAGTTAAGAAAATTGTGGCCATGACGGTTAATTTGAATTCATAGAGGAAAAATCGGTAAAGGAAAGTATAAATTGGAATTTTTTCACTATTTTAATTGTCACCAATTCCTAACCTTTGTGGTCACTTTGCGATTTTGTGAAAAAGTTGAATTTTCAGGAAATTAAGAAATGCGAAACTTTGCAGTCAGTCACAGTAAAAAATTTCATGTTAAGGGCTAACTGGAGGTCATTTTAAATTCTTGCCAAAACTTAAGATTCGTTTAATGAAAAATAGTCGCACAAATTTTCGTTTCGTGTCTTCTACCAAAGTTCAGGATGTATTTACAAACTGATCCTAATTCCAAAATTCTAAAGCGCGGTTTTAATTTTCAATTATTGTAATGCCAGTTGCAGTTTTCAGTTGGAGAGACTCCCTGCCACTTAAAACAATAAACGCTATTGTTAGAAAAATGTCCAGAATCTGCATTAGTTGATCATTAAAAGCGCCTTTTTTAACCTTCTATTGTCTACATCTCAAAATGAGATCAGAGGCGAAAGTTTCGGAATAGTTGCGAAATACTCTAACTTCAGATGTTACTGTCGCAATTTTCACGACCGGGAAACCTGAAGTATAATAATGAGAAATTCTGTAACGCACTTATGTCAAAAAAAGGAAAATGATAACGGCCATCTTTAATTAACAAGAAGTTCACTCAAAATTATTTAAGTCTGCCTCTACCCCATTCATTAGCACCTAGGTCATTGAACCATTTGTCTTCAAAACTGTGAAAAACCTTTTCTCATTTTCATAATAGCATGAAATTGAGTGTGGAAATTTAAAATAGCAACTGAGAGAAAAAATTAGTTTTAATGGGATTTCCGCAGCGCAGACGAAGGAAAAATTGAACAAAGGAGCTGCAAATGACATTATATTGTTTCCGGCACAATGAAATAGTTTCGTAATTATAATGATACAAGATTATACCCGACCGAAGCGAATAGTTTGTATAGTAATTTAGCGTGTACAGTGTTTTCCGTCTGTGCTTAAACAGAAGCGCTGATCACAATTAGGAAGATCTAGGACTGGGCAATTAGTAGCCGCGGCCTGCATATTAATACTTTTGCTTTGAACCGAATTGAATTGCTTGCGATTTAGTTTTGTTAGTTGTGTTGTGCATGTAAAGCCACCTGCACGTTAATTGGATGGGGTTGCTCACAGGGATGCATTTCATTTCCGCGAAACGGGCAAGCGGAATGCTTGAAAACAATTTTACACGAATTGTTTGAATGTCAACGGGATGTTCTAGCTTCTAATTTACAAATTGTACTGCATAGCTTTCTAGTGTAGTCAAGTTGTCGGAATTTTGTCCAAACTTCTGAAAAAATTATATACAAATGTTTTTTAGCGGGAAAGTACTTAAAATATGGTCTTAAATGACATACTAAAAGTCCCGTAGATTCTGGTAATGGCAAGTTGCAAAAAAATGGCCGCCATTTTGATTTTTTCAAATTAATGCCTGTATCTCAAAAACTATTAAGTTTACGGATAAATTTCAAAAGAAATTTATTTTTTTAAATGAAAAAATACATCGACTAATATAGTTTTGACACCCCTCTCTCAACTTATATTCAAATGCACAAAAAATATTAACAGTTATTAATAAAAAAAAAATCTGATTGTAGTATTTAGTTAATTACTTTAATGTCATAGCCGGAGTGGAAAAGGAATGTGATTGGATTTTATATATACGATCAGTGGTACCCACCTACATGCGTGCTTACAAAATTTCAACTATTTATACTAGTAGGTAGTTGAATTTCTTGAATATTCAATTTCACACCCCATTTCGCTTAGTCTAATAACAATAACACCGGCGATAACGCATACCTTGAGACCCTTCTATGTGTAAGTTGAATACAACCCTATAATTAAATCCTTCTATGCATTAAAAGTTGGAATCTCAACATTGATAACTGATAAGGGTGGTATTTGAAATCCTTTTGCATCAGTTAAACACTAACTGTAAAATGTGTTCAAAGGTCAAACATACTCCCCGCCTTAAAAGGGACAACTTTCAAAAGTAACAACCGAAATACACTTCACTGTTCTTTTATAGCAAGAGGACAGTGATGTTGGAGACTGTTCGACGAAGTGTCTTCACGGATTCCACTCCGGTGACAGTGACATCATCAGAACCAGGGTCAAGAAACTAACTCATTGTCGATAATTGTTTCTCTTTGTTAAGAACTAACGAGGCCAATTGGATTGGATGATTGTTAGTTCTCCCTCTGATCGATTCTGAAGTTCGGAGTTAAGGTTTTTAACCGGTGAAGACGGAACAATATTCGTAATAGAGTAATTTAAGGTTGTAAATATTTGTTGTATCTATAGAAAATAAACGGAGGTATAACTGTCTAGACGGAGTTTAATGTTTTTAACATCGTTAACTAAAACCCAATTAAGGGCAGTTTAATTTGAATCGCAAGATTAATGTGGATCATTATCTGCACCCACGGGGGGTTGTTACAGACGGATTACATTTGTTTTTCCTCATGAACTCACAGTAAGTTTTACTATACCGAGTGGTGACTTGAACAACGCACCATATCACATCAAGTGTATTTTTGCATTTTACAAAAAAGTTTTCTCTTGACTTTTCATCATAAACCTCATAATTTTTGAGATATTTGCAATAAAATGACAAAAACAAAATGGCGGCCGATTTTCGCAACTTGCCATAGTCCTTTTTGATGGGACTTTTACTATGTTGTTTAAGAAGTTATTCCTGGTACGTTTCCATTAAAAAATGCTTGTATATAATTTTTTCAACCTTGACGTCTAACTTTCCTACACTATTCGTGCACTAGGCACAAAAGGTATTTTGGGTTGCATTGCATGAGAATGTGAGTTTCCATACTACACATACAAATATTGCACCCCTGAAGTGTAGGGGTTGTAAGTTGCACATGTGTTCTAACTTTCGTTCTAGTATTAAAATTCTGATTTCTAGACAAAATGACAGTTCTTTATAGCAAATAATATTACTTTTCCGAATGGGGTGCTTACTGTAAATTCCTCCTCAAATCTGAAAAAGAACTTTAAAATCCTTGACTCTTTTCACTACTTGCTAATAATTCACAGACTCAGTGGCCATAAATTGATCCAATTTTTAAGGATTTCACAAATACATTTTTCTGTTATATGGATTTTTACCCATTATTATATTATACTAGAACTCGCTCAAATTACACCATTTACTTTCTTTATCCTTTTTAAATTTTTCTCAGGGCACAACTGGGTTTCGACACAACAAAAAATCCTAACATTGAAGGGCACGAATCAAATTCCGTAAATTCCAATGAAATTACTACTCAAATTTTGAATTGGGAATAAGATCCGAACAAAAATCTGAGAGAAAAATAACACTCCAACCCTGAATCTTAAATTGGGATTCAACAACATTCAAAGCATACATCCCTTTGGCAAAATCGTCGATTTAAACACAAATTAAGAGATTTAATTTAAGAAATTATCTCATCAGGACATGAGGAACGTGATCAACGGCAAACCAACTACACAGATTTATAGCTTTTAATAGAACTCATATGTATTTAACACGTAAATTTGGTAATCCATAACTGGATTGACGAGATTGTAGTGCCTGATCGGATGGTAAAATTTCAGTACACAACAATCGACCCAAAAACAGCCTAGTTACTTTTAGTTTTCCGTATTGAAAGAAACCGTAAATTTTGTATCGTTGTTCTCCCGATACTCAAATAGAATTGCACTCGGAATTGCATGAATTAAGGAACTACTAACTCAATGTGCAATAAATAACATTAAAATGACAAACAAATTTTTCTAATTCTGTGTCGATTTGAAAAAAAATCCGTAATCCTATGAAATAACTTGAATGATTTTACATACAGGATGGCTCGACTGCTACTTCCAAAACGAAAACCAAAATGCACATTTTTTTTCACTACAGGGTGGCTCGCTTATTCACAATTGATACTAAAAATGAGCAAAACATCCACCTACGAATTTTCCGTGATGAAATGGTAATGACATTTATAAACAAAATTTTAATCCCTATCTCCAAACAAATTCAAAAGGGTTAGACAGGGTAATCTACGATCTATACACAACCTCACTTTTAGTAAACATCTTTCCTGACAACTAACACATACTACTCCGCTAATAATAGTACATGCCTCATCATTTTATAGTATTGACGCTCGGCCTGAAGATGACCCTACGTGGTTGAAATCGATAGCCGCAATAGTACCAATAAAAACGTGTTTTAAAAAAGATTCTCTTTGATCCCAGTCTAATCTACGAGAACCTGAAGCATGCTCTGCGCTGCACCTTGCAAGTATTTGTGTGTTCTTCTGGGTGATACCAGTGACGCATACGTGACGACTGGTTTAATCGTTTTAGTATATATCCACTATCCAATGGGTCAGCTTTGGAGATAGAGCTCACTTGCGCTCAAACGCTCACCCACAGACCTTCAGGGACCTTGCGACTTTGTTGAATATGTTTTCCAGATGTGATCTGAAGATAAGCCCCTGATGCCCAAGTATTTCCCTTCTCTCACTACCTGTAGCTTGGTGCCTTTCCTATGCCATGTCATGGTGTGTATTCATGTACACACGGTATGTACTCTTTTGCTTCTAGAGTTGTATTGTCGAACTCTATATCTAAAAACTCCCTTAAAGTCACTTCCTTACAGGAGATCGCCCTTTCAACTACATCCAATACTTTGTGGATAGCAAGTTCATAGGATTTTCCTAGTTGATAGACTTTGATGGTGTTTACTGATTTGTCCAGCACCTCATTCCTTATGCGTCCGCTCAATAAGTTTTTCCAATAGTTTTAGGAGAAACGACTGGTGGCTCTAAACAACTTGGCTTGGGCGTATGAGTGTCACTCAGGTTTCGGTATGAATTCGACCTTTTCGTCCCTCCACGCCATCGTGTATCCCACACCCTTTAGTAACGTACCGGGTGACCCAATAAGATTGTTCCTCGGCCATATCTCGAGAACCGTTTGTCGTATGACTTTAGGGGTAAAAAAAATTATTGGGTAAATCGCTTAATATGAAGAATCCCTGGAAAATATTTTTAAGTTCTAAAATAGACCACCAGAGGGCGTAAGTGCCATCTTAAATTAACATTAACTAAACATTCTCTTTTCACATTTTTAAAGAGAACCAGTGTATCTATCATTTTCGTAAAAACAAAGATGGCGTAGAGCGTTCAGGTTCAATTGTTTTTGCAATAACCTGATTTAACTTCTTAACCGTTTGACCGATTGGAACAAATGTGGTATCGTTGAAAAGACCATTCCTTGGGCAAGAATCAACCTATACCTATAACAAATATAGTTAATTTAGTTGAATCCTTCTCCGCCAGAGATGACCCAAAATCCTAAAAAAAATCAAAAAAATCATATGGAATGATATTACTTTTTCTTTATGGAAAGTAGCCAAATAACACCCAAAGAGGCCAGTGAAAAATGTTTTCAAAATCTCGTTCCTAACCTTAAATATTAGGAAAAGGAGAAAAATTAATTAATTAATTAAATTGCTTAACTTGTATCTAATTTGACGTATTTCCGGTATTTGTCGATGGCGCGAAAGATTTTGAAAAAGATTACAAATTCAAAAAACTGAATGTAAACACAGCAGAATAATTTACAAATTACGGCTGTTATTATTTTGTAATGCA
Organism: Photinus pyralis; assembly: GCF_008802855.1. Lineage (NCBI taxonomy): Eukaryota > Metazoa > Arthropoda > Insecta > Coleoptera > Lampyridae > Photinus > Photinus pyralis. The sequence goes on along the minus strand of NW_022170819.1, from coordinate 30,059,898 downwards.
TCGTGTTTCATTTGTTTAATTTTCCAAGGCCTTCCTAAAAGTGTAGGATCCTTTTCCAAACAATCCTTCGCGCCATCGACAAATACCGGAAATACGTCAAATAAGATGCAATTTAAGCATTTTAATTAATTAGTTAATTAATCTCATTTTCCCAATATTTGAGGTTAGGAACCAGATTTTGAAAAACGGTTTTCATTGGCCTCTTTGGATGTTACTTGGCTAGTTTTTCATAAAGAAAAAGTCATATCATTACATTTGTTTTTTTGTTTTTTTAGGATTTGGGTCATAGTGTTAATACTAGTCCCTTGACGGAGAAGGATTCCACTAAATTAACTATATTTTGATTGATTCTTCATTGCCCAAGGAATCCTCTGTTCAACCATACCAAATTTGTTAAAATAAGTTGAACGGTTAAGAAGTTAAAGCAGATTATTGCAAAAACAATTGAACGCCCTACACCATCTTTGTTTTTGAAGTAACTGAGTTTTTATTTTCACGAAAATGATAGATAAACTGGTTCTCTTTAAAAATTTGAAAAAACATTTTTTTATTTATTATGCGAAATTTAAAGAAAATGCAATTTTAAAATTTAAGATGGCAGTTGCGCCCTCTGTTAGTCATTTTTAGAACTTGAAAATATTTTCCAGCGATTATTCATAACCGATTTACCCAATAATTTTTGACCCCTAAGTTATATGACGAACGGTTCTCGAGATATGGCCGAGGAACAGTCTTATTGGGTCACCCGGTACATAATGTGTAGGCTAACAGGTCGAGACCCTGTAGTAGAGCAGAAAATATTCCATCCATCCTTGGAGATTTCACTGCCCACCTAACTTTGGGTAGGTTCACTATATATACCGAGCCCAACCTCTCCGTTCCTCCTGGTCGCGTCATTTTGAGCGAGGGTCTTGAATCCCGGAAAGTGTGATTGAAGCTGAAGCTCCAATCCCCCTCACTCGGAAATCTTCACAAATGCCACGACCATGCACCACAAAACAGGTCGATATATAACAGGCGACTTATTAATGTAATTCATAAATTATCAACTTCGGCAGTGACCTTCAGTTTTCGAATTAAGCGATGCAGGAATAACACAATAGTACGAATATAACTCCGAAGCCCCGACAGTTCTACGATATTTTGTTGCCCGATTGATTTATAAAAACCTTAAAAGGCGCCCGACCATCCGACAGTAACTGAAACTATTAACTCCATTTTGAGAATCAATCATGCGCTAAACATTCTGTCCATTTTGTCCACATGTCCGAATGTTTGATGAATGCTAATTTTTTGAGCATTTGATTTCTAATTCTAAGTATCCAAATAATCCTAATTAGATATCCGAATATAAATTTGAATGCCTTATTATGAATTAAATTGGGGGTGGTTTTTGTTATGTAAATGTGCTCCGACTAGCTGTCGGTCAGCAGTCCTCTTCCGCCTCCTTATGAAAAAATAATAAGTCAATCTTTATTAAAATACGAAACGGTTCTTATTTTCTTGGCTGCAATATAATACATACTAGGCTCGCCGGGAGAGAAGGCCGGTCATAGAACACTTCATACTCGACTTCATACCGGTCTACAAACCTTTGGTTTAAATATGAAAAACATACGATTGTAGATCGGCATCAGGTGTTCTGTGACCGGTCCTCTACCGCCGCATCACGGTGCCAACGGTAACGTGTATATAGTAATCTACGTGTATTATAAGCATAGTAGTAATAAACATCTCGTAATTGTTCAGTACAACAGTAGCAGTCTGAGACGGTTTCTTCGATGTAGAATGAAACTGGTCCTACAGTTGCACTCTGCACGGACCGCCTACAGAATCCTAAAATTTTCAAATTTGTTGCTTTCGTCTCGAAATATACTGCAAAAATATTCATCTGCGGCACGGCGATGGCTTGATGGCTTGCTCTTGTTGTAAATTATTTCTTAAGGATCCACCTAGTGTACGATTTAACTTGAAAAATGCAGGATGCGCTCTGCGAAAACAACTTGCACAAATTTGGCAACGCGGACGAAGACCCTTTTCCCACTGAATGCACGCATATTAATCGGTTCCCCGCTTGTATGACCTCATTTATACCTTATGTTACAATGATGAATTGTATAAATACCTACTCCATACATAAGCTTTTGGTCATTCAACATTTGGTTACGGACTATGTACTCGGCTCTCCTTCTTCCTGACGGCGTAAAAAAACCACCTGGGGTTATGAGTAATTGAAATAATTAATTACCTTTCAATGCTAAGACACACATTCGCACACACAGGGTTGCAATTAGAGTTATGCATTTTTACAAAGCTCAACAATTTTGTGCATATGAGGTCGAGATAATAATACAATACACAGCAAATATATAAACTTTAGAACATATACATAAATTGTGTAGTAATAATATAATGTGGAATAATAAATTCAGGCCTAACACATTAAGAATCTTATTTTTTTGTAAGTTATAAGACGTTTAAGCACAAATTCAAGTGGGGACATTTCGTCTTTACCCGTAATGTTTCAATCACTTCAATCAATCACTTTCAATAAAGAAGTGGGATTCGATCTCGAGCCGATTTATAATTTACGATACTATCACGAATGTGTGTTACGTACTTATTCTCTCCATTCCAAATTGCAACTGATAACCTTAGAAAATTAATCACGAATTTAGTTCCTCGAAATTCTATCTTTGGCGGAAACAAAAACAAAATTATACCGGGACTAATACAATCCATGTCAACCCAAATGTACAACATAATCCATCAGAATCCGAATGCAGACATACTAAATTCCTATTCTTACGGCCGCAACGGAAATTACGTGGTTTTAGGTAAAATTACGATTTCCAAAGCTAGGCTCTATATTGTTTATTACAAATCGCGTCAGACTTGGAACAGTTTCGCCTTGTATCATTAACGTAGGATTACGCTAAAAAAGAACAGTTTAACAGAAATTATTGCAGCAATTTAATTGTAGCCCGCCGACCCGCTGCCAGTCAACTTACGTAGATGAGCGCGCCTTATTCGAAAAGAAAAACCCCTAAAGTATGGTAATTAATTTTAATTACTCATGTTTAGAAACGAAATCGTTAATAACGCTTAAGTATTGAAATTTTTTTGTTGCCACGTTGGCTGCCTAATTTAGCGTGTTGGGCAAATTACTGTCAGTTACGGACTAATTATTCTGTCTTATTGATTAGTAAACTTTACTATCTACTATATTTATGACTACATCAAATCAAATAACTGCCCGTATATGTCCAATAAATCCTGCCCTTTTCACCTTTGGTCATAGTGCTGGATTTCTTCCCAAGGCGGATTCAGTTGTGCTTATTTGAGAACAGTCTATATACAATAACGGACTAAAATGTATTTGAACCTCGAGGGCCCGCCCAGATTAAAAAAAATAATAATTCAAAAAGATGACTTGTATAGAAATGAACTCTATTTTTTACAAAACCATAATTTTAAGGGTGCCAGTAGAGAGCTATTACAATCAATGTTTTTCCAGTTTTAGAGTACATAATTTGGAGATGGAAAGCTGTAAAAGGAAAGGAGCTACACATTTTATGGACAAACCGTATACAGTTTACTCTTGTAAAGGAAGAGAAACACAATACACCAATCTTAAGACCCTTTTCTTACAAGCATGGTGTCGATGCTGTTGAAAGGATTTATTATTTTCATTAATAATCCAACCAATTATAACAAACTTGATTGGGGATCGGTGTAAGATTAATTTGTTAGTTCAATTAGAGAGGCAAGATGATGCTCGTTAAAGGGAGCATAATGCTCCCTTTATCCCTTTGAAGCTGTCAGTAGACGTGTGTACCGCATAATAGAATTCCAATTATTTATCATACACTCCGGAGGTACTCCGGTTCACACCGTCTTAACAGATCCCCGAAATGTTGGTTCGCGCCTAGAACATTAATTTCAGCATGATTTGTGGAAGCCAGCTGAAGGTATTAATGAAGTTTTCGTAACAAAGGAAAATCACGTTTCAATATTTACTCGCTGAACTACTGCCGTTGCATAATTTCCGATCGGTCACGTAACGAGCTCGACTGACAATGGAAGCAGCTCCGTATTCCTCGTCTGTTTCAAGTTGTCTCTTTGGAATACTCAGCTCGGAATAATAATAAAGGTTTAACATGAACCGAACTGACCTCAAAAATTCAAATCCTTTTTGACTGTGTTTTTGTCTGGATTCTTATTACCAACTAGGGTCGCTGACAAGTCTGGAAACAGTAGTAATTATACAGGATTGGTCATAAAGGTGTGGCACACCAATATTGGATTTTTTAAATGAGACACCCTGTATATGATTCGATATTTCAATTCTTCTTTCAATTTGTAAGAAGCATAATGTTCCCAAATGCAATCGTTTCCAGTCTGTCTCTAGATTATCTCAGGTTTATGATAAACTAAGTTACAGTAACGCTGATTCACATCCTATACTTGATAAAGAAAGGACACAACTGTCGATTTTCAAAAAAGTAGGTGGGAACGCGCCTGGGAGAAAGAAAGCAGAAAGGGGTATTGTTCGTTTAGCCACCGCGCAGAAAACCACGTTCAACTGTTTATACAGATTATAGTGACAGAAAATTTTGTATGCGGGTCGTTTTTAAAGAGAAATCGAGTTAGAACACGTGTATCGCACGAATTAAGAAAAATCGGATATGAAAACTCTATCTGGGTCGCACAAAGAATTCGAATAAATACACAACTAATTGACAATGACAAAAATTTATTCCAAAACACAATGAACAAAAAACAAGTTAAAAAGGTATTTGATGTGCCATCGCGATACTCCATCGCATTTTTAATGTGGCAGATCAGTAGTTTTGATTTGCATTTTGATTGCTTCCGCAGTGGTTTTTATGCCCAAATGTGCGATTGTCATTATCATCGAATGATAACGTTCTGGCAACCTGTGCGTTAACGCTACGTACGCCTAATCAAAAATCCGGCATCGCTCGACAAATCACGCTCATCTTGTTCAACAAGCGAATCGAATTCATTTGTTGATACATAGCGATTCCTTGAATCGAACCCATTATATTCATACGTACTGCAAACATTTTTCCATAAATTGGTCGGTGTTTGCGCATGTCGAATGTGAACAAAAACTGATCGCTCATAAAGCATTCTTAACCTCATTTCCAACAACGAATTATATAAAATTTTACTGCAATATCTGTACCCGTGTACTCAATTTACTTGAAATAGACCCATAGGTCCATAACCTGTTAGGTTTCGTACCCCTGAATTAGATAAAATCGGACACTTACTTTATTAATCGAAAAAACTGACATTCATACACACACTGATATTCCACTTCCATATTTTAACACAGTTAAAGGAAATTCATAAATGATCAACTTCAGGAATGGTTTTCAGTTTTCAAACTAACAGATTCAGGAATAACACGATAGTACGAATGTAATGCCGAAAACCCGAAAGTTCTACGAGATCTCGATTGATTTATACAAAGCGGTCGAACAGCCGACAGATGGCGCAACAATAAGCTCCTGTTTGTTAATCAAAAATGCGCCAAAAATTAAAACAAAATCCCTGCACGGTTACAAAGCTGGTAAGTAAGAGTTACAGCAGTAATTTTTGGCGCCCAATGTAGGGTATAGCAGTTATTTTATTAATGCAGCCGAAATGTAGGTGCCCACAGCATTATTAATTATCAAAGAGTTTTAAATTTTTGGGTAAAATAAACAGAAAAATCCAATGTTCCTGAGCAACTGGTATCAAAACCGGTTATTAAAGTGAGATAGCTGTGGATTTGTTAATTGAAGAAAATTTAACATTTTACGTAAACACTTACGGAGATTTACCCTGAAATGTGACCCCTTGTTACAGATGACCTAGAGTTTTCTTTATTTTAGTCCATTTCCTCATTACTTCACATGTGCTGCTATTTTCTATTCATTTCCTCTGGAATGGACAAGCACTTCCCCGTGATCAAGCAATAGTTGGTAAATTTAAAGCAAAGAATGAATTATGTATGCTATCGATTTATGGAAGTTAAGCTGGTGTCACATTTTGGATAGTTCACTGAATTGTAATTTATTATTAACAGTTTAAATTGCCTCTGACTAGCATAAATCGATTTATATTAGAAACCGTAAAAATGGATTACGCCCCATTTCACAGACTAAGATTTTCGTTATTACGTTGTTTTTCTTTCTTTCCGGAAAGTAAATTGCAGTGTTTTACATTTTCCCAATGTTTATACGAAGGAAGTGACAGTCGATTAAATCTTGCTAAAATTTCATCCATATTTCTTTAGAATTTTCTCATATTCATTCAGATTTTTCCCTGAATTTTTCGCTTATTTTTTAAAATTTTGATATTCTTAAAATCTTCTTTTTCGCACTAACTTTCTTACATTTACACTTCCCCGGTGGGTTATATTGTTGTGTAAACAACGTAAGGTATTTAGGCTGAATAATATCGAAGATAATAACGGGCCACCCTGTATGTGCCAATTTTTTAATTTAATTTAAATTTGGATGGTTTTATTACGAAATAATTGATTTTTCTCATCTGGATTTATATTGCTTGTAATGGGGGGATATTTTATATGACAACCGGGAAATCGGTAATTAAATTGGAGCCAATTGTTGGTCAGAACTCATTATTAAGATGCGACAAATCTACTGTAAACTCACCTTTCATTAGAAACGTCCCTCTGTAATCTACGCGTAAGGGGTTGGCATGGCAGCATTCAGTCTGACTGGTCGTCTCCCGCGCTCAAGGGTCATGCAAACAAATATCGCGTCTGCTTAACCGCAATCCTCGCCAATTAATTAAGTAACTCACCGGGGGGCGTTAGCCCCGAACTGGCACTAAGCGCTCCTGGATCTCCGAACACTCCGGTTGGCGATTGGGGTTGAATGCGTCGTTGGAGATGGTTTCCTGAAGGGTTAAGATGGAGCTCATACCTATTTGAGAAAGGGTTACGCCGCGCGCACGTGTATTATTTAGGATACACATCCCGCCTTGGCCCTCTGACTAGGACACTCGGCCAATAGATCAGTAACGTCGATCTATGTCACTCATTGCCCTACCTGGGAACGACATCCAGGTCGAGCTCACCCCCGAACTGTTTGTGTTAACAATGAGGCCTTTATGTTTCGTATTGGGTCGACACCATGATCTACTCGAGCGAGTAGATCACTCAGCGGTATAAAACGGGAGCTACCCGCGGGACCGCGTCATAGGCACATGCACATAATGCACTCTAAAAGCCTAGGAATATATCCGGATATCTGCCAGGGGTTTTACCATAGCCCAACAACAAAGCACGACCAGCACGATGGCCTGCACAATACACTCACCACCTACGCGTGGGAGACACTCACCACCTACACGTGGGAGACACTCACCACCTACGCGTGGGAGACACTCACATTAAAGGGCTATTACACCAAACTCACTAATACGTCCGATGCTCTACTTAGCATCCCGTATACGATCGTGACGAGAGCGCGTACGCAACTTAACTGCCTTAACACGATCCCTTAAGACCCTTGCACCCATATGTGCAGAATCGCGCATACTTGACCAGTCAGCTTGCCACATTTATCAAATAGGGGTTGCGTTGACATTTTACTTTTTCGTTATTAAGGACTACCCTAAAATATGGTTCTTACATGCTGTTGTGTTATGTTATGTATCATTGTCTTTATTTAAATTTTAAGATGTAAGAATTGCGTGCTAGAATGTAAGAAACATCTGGTCATTTTGTGATAGGGAATGCTATCGCGTAAGTTAATTTCAAGACGCACGTGTGTACGAAATTATAGGAAAAAACGAAGCCTTACGTGGCTGTCTCGCCGTTGTAGACTGGCCAAGTCAAGTAATTTTCCTTTCTGGAAGGTACAGTTTATTTGTGTCGACCAGCTGTGTGTGGGGTAAATGTAATGAGCTCCTCCTTCTTTCAAGTTTTTTTGTTTAATTTTCTTGCGTTTCGGAATAAATTTTCAAGATGTATTTGTTAGTGCAGCTTCTATTCTTTTGAGAAGGAATGCCCTTTAAAGTTCTCGTAGCATCAGGTTACCAGGGTAGTCATATATTTCAAACCTAAGCCCTTTTTTCGACCTTTCTGTGGTAAACTTTCTCTTTCTTTTTGATCACCCAATTGGTCGTTTGGGAAATGGCCATCCGTATCGTCGGTATAATATAAGGTATCGTATTCTAGGCCGTTTAAATTTTTCGAATTTTTAGATAATTGTGTAATTGCATATGTGCCGCTTTCTACTAATAGTAGGCGCGAGTAGGTTTAAAAGTGATAGCAGGCGCATTTTAAAAAGCGTGGGCTCATACTGAGATAGAAGTAAACCGTTAAGATCCGTTGGTTCCGTCTGTATGAAACCCAGACAACGTAAATGCGGGTGGCAAACGGCCGTGTTGGTTTTTCTACTCGGCAACATAAAAGACGAAGTTTATGTGAGAAAGAGGGTAGATAGACACTAAGCACTACACTAGCTACAACCATAAGGGCGAATGGGGTTCGGGAAACTGTAGTGGCGTGGAACATCAATGCGTCATCCAAGGACTGGGGGGGGGGGGGGGATCGTCGCGAGACCCAGTGGAAAGAGACTGGAACACTAAAAAAAACCAGTGGCGCTGAACAAGCTAGCAAGGGATCAAGATGGGGAACCCCCCCAAACGGCCGACATCATACCTTCGTGAGCATATGTGACAAGACAATGCCTCCGAGGAAGAAAAACGGATCACGAGGGGTGCACTGGTGGATCAACGTAAGGCCTGCGTTGCGGCAAGGAGGAGGTTCTGAGACAAGTTACGAACTTGGATGGCGGATGTGCCGCGCAGGAGAAGGCGGCTCTGAAAAGTAAGAGTAGGTGCTGGAAGGGGTTGTGCGACGAGTTAGACAAAGAGATCTGTGAGAAGGCGTACCAGACAGTGGCGTGTAAGATAAGAGCAAGAACAGTCGTGGTGGGATGGAATAACGCAACTTTCGACGCTACGATAAGGGAACGTAGATGGTGAGAGACCAAGCGTAGGAACCGAAGAGCTAAAAATAAGGTTGAGGTTAGCCGCTACCAACGAACTACACGTGAATAAATCAACGGGCCTGGACAATATCCCTGCGGTGGTGGTTAAAATTCTGACCCATCTTCATGTTTGGAAAGCAGTGAAAAATATGCGACATCGTAATCACGTCGTTGAATTTTCGAGAAAGCGGCATACGAGTAGTTTTCTTTCGCAAACTTGAGCAACGACAAATTAAATTGATTTATAACCGTACTAAAAGAAATTAAAAAACCAAATTAAAATATATTCAACGAGTGTAAGCTTTGAGCGTGCCTTGACATCAAGGAAGCCGACACCTCACAAATCCAGAAAAGAACCCTTTTAATCTGGGCGGAACGCAATAAAAATTCATCCATATAACAAGCGATCAAAAATGAGTAGCGGTTAAGTCGTCTTTAGAAAAGTTAAGTACGATTTCCAGCATCATTTTGATCGCCCATTGTTATAACTTCATATACTATGCATACGCACCTTGACCTAGGGGAACTCTGCATGTAGACAATTTATACGGGATCGACCTTAGGAAAATAATATTTACCACTACCGCACCAGTTTTTGGCTTCTTTGTTTATTCATTTCCCCTTGAGTGTTATTCATCAGCCTGTAAAAGAATGACATAACCGACAGAACAGCAAGTACCCATTTTTTAAGATACATTTAAAATCTACAAATTTTATAAGATTAATTACTTGTTAAAGATTACATTTGCATAACATGCTAAACAGTCTCGATAAAATTTTGGTTCGGCACAAGCGCCATGCCTTTTATAGGCGGATTCCTATTTATAATAAATTTACAAGAAACAAGATGCTTCGATACAGAGTGATTGAACCAATCAAGGAACCACCAAACCAATTACAAACAAACTTAGTTTAGTTACATACCACGAACACGTGTCAAAACTCAAAGTTAGGAAATCCACAAGCATCTCACTTTTAGGAATACAAGTTGTTAAAGAAGTCATTGTGCTTAAAGCAGAAATACAGCCAAATATGGTTTGACAACTCCTTTTAGGATAATTATAAAATATTGAATTCATATCACTCCAGTCGTTTGGCACACGAGGTAAATTTGACATTTGCGACGAAGGTAATGAATGTGTTAATTACATCTGTGCGAGCGTTGAGGTAAGAACGCGTAGTTTCGGGTCGGTCCATTGTTTTCGGTGATTGCGTTTACCTCCTTGCTTGACTTCCCTCCTATTTGTATTGTTATTAAACATAAGAGTATATCTCGATGAAAAGGATGTCTGTAAGTAGGATAGAGAAAACTCTACTCGACATGCATTAGTCTTTACCAGCAAGGGGACACATTAATCATTTAACAAAGAATTAAAATCGCCTGCTTACGACCACGTCATTCGAAGTGAACTTTTCTTCAATTCCACATCAATATCCTTAGTCGCACAATAATTCCTCTCAATCCCGGAATGCTATTACCTTCTCGTTCAGGAAACTTAAGCTTCTATTACTTTCTGTTTGAAGTGGATGCTACATTTCATTTTTAACATCAGACAGAATCTTGCACGATCTTAAATTATCCAGACCACTCAAGTAGACAATTTATGGCTTTCACAATCTAATTATTCTGCCTAAAACATTTTTCATTATTACTTTTTGGATTAGGTAATTATTAAATAATAGCGTTTCACATACCAAATGGGCCTTGCTATTCAACAAAAAGCTTTGTCTTTGCGAATTAGTTTCGAGGACATGTTTTCACTGCAAATAGGTGTTTAGCAAGTAATTTGCACTGCAAGAGTTCGAATTAGCCAATTATAATCATATGCACTCTATGTTTCAATGTTTTGCAGTACATCAGTGTAAATGGCGCGCTGAGTACACATGTAAATACTACTTTTCCTACAATAAATTGACATTCCGGCACTAGTGCGGGAATTGATCACTTTGCGCACGCGATTTGTTTAATTCTTAAACGATTGTAGAAAAAACGTTGTTCCTAACATACGCGCGAAGGTGATTCCGAAGCTTGGTCTTGAGGCTTCCACCAAGGAAGGAATTTTTTCTGCGTTTATTACTAAACAAGTTATAGTAAAAAGTCAATTTTAACATGTACTATAATTTTACACTGTTGTCGTTTATTAACGATCCTCAAGATCGTTTATAATGTTGTATTGTCAGTCTGTCTGTCTGTCTGTCCGATAAAATTATTTACAAACGTCGAGTCGCTTTTAAAAGTTGGTACGCATGTTCTTAAGGATATCACAAAGGTCGCTATTGTTATTCAGTTGCGTAGACTAACAGGCCAAAAAGTTGCAGCCCAAAAACTGACCAAACCTTCAAAAAATGTGGTTCTTTTATCATTCTCGTTACAAAGAACATATGAATGTCCGGTTTTCTGTGTTACTAAATATTTTCTTAAACCTCAAGCAACTACGCGGACGAAGCACCCAGTTTTGGTATTTGGGCAATCCAATTTTTTTATTTGTTAAATGAAATTTTGTGTATAGACATCTTGAATAAAAGTAAAACTAATACCACATTTAAAAAAAATTTCATACAAGCTATGCTGATTTGGTGCGACAGAATCAACCCCTTAAGGTGTGTAAAAATGATCGTCGCGTGAAGATCTCGAGGATCGTTCGGTTCAGTTCTATCAGATTATTGTGCTTATAAATTCTATACGCTAAGATGATTCTTCTAAAATCAATTGAAATGTCATGTCAAACAATAGGTTTGGGCATGCGCAGTTCTGTTCCTATTTGTGGACGGATTTTTTTAGTTACATTACTGGAAGCAAATTTGGCTGGAGTAACTCATGTTTCGGACAAAGACTGTTAATATGATAATGCGCTTTCTGTAAATCGTTTACGATTATTTTTTTAACTTCTCCTTTACTTTTCTTTCACGCTATGTCGACGCCTATTTCACCTGCCTACTAATGCTTGATTTCTTCATTCGTCATTTACGCTTCCTTTGGCTACTTACTTTATATTTCTAATCTCTGACACCTTCTTGATTCACTCTTTATAAGACGTTCACAGTCCCGCCCTGTGTGGGAACGGGGAAAGAATATTTCCACTGCAGAAGTGCACTGCATGCGGTAAGAGCCCGCTAACCAAAGGCACCTCCTCTCTAGTCCAGTGAATAGAGACAAAAAGAGAGGGGTTACCTTACAAACTGTCCGATAGTTTTATGTGCGTTTCCATATAAGGAGCATGCTTGTTCGATTCCTTGGTAGCGTACAACAAATATTGCTAGGATATGATCGTGAAGAACATTTTTTCTGAGAGAGATACTCAGATTTTCAGGGAAATCATTAAAGGAATTTAGCGCAAAAAATACCATTGTGGACAAATACTTTTATTAGAGTTTCCCTCAAAGTGCGATGTTTACTTAGAGAATATTTAACTTCCTGGGTAGTTTTCTAGTAGACAATTAAGTACCTTGTGCTTAAAACTGGTAACATTTTCTTGTACCGTTGCTGGAGAATTTTTCCCTGAAGGCGCAATTATTTTAGGTTTCGTTAGAGAATTATATTACCATTGTAGAATATTTGAGGCATTCAGGTAATACTATTACGAAAGCAATACATTAACTCCTATTCCGTCGCCCGAATTCTTATTAAAATCGGATACAATTTATGATATTACTGTGTGTGTAATAGTATGCGGTCAAAATACCACTAGCTCAAATTACGCCATTTAATTTCTTTTTTCTTTTTAGATTAACTAATAATAATTGTTGTGGCTGATCGGGTGAACTTCAGACACAAGAGCTTAAAATTATTTATTCGGCCAAACTGCCCTTAAAATTTAGCTCAGTTTTACAATCGACCCGAAAACAGCCGAGCTTAGTTTTCCGTTTTTCGTGTTTAAAAGAAGAACGACTTACAACCATTCATTCGATATCGTTGTTCCCCGGCGGAACTCGAAGCTTCGCTCCGTCCCCCGCATTGATAACCACATCCGTTGCTTATCTCGCACGTGGCATTGTTTATTGTAAAACCAATTAATGTTTGTCGGATAAGACATTATACTAAACACCTGACTTGCAACACAGTTTCGATTACATGTTCCCTTATTTATGCGTTTTAAATTAGAAATAGAATGAAGTGAGCTAAACAATTACTTACAATTCAACAATTTTGAGTCTTTTTGAAATAAAATTCCCCAGATCCTATGAAATAACCTGAATGATATTACATACAGGATGTCCCGACTGTTTTTTCCAATAGTTATATCGAAATTGTGTTAACAACCCGTATTTCTTTTCACTACAGGCCGGTTCATTCTCATTTTCGGCATTGTTTCAACGTATAGAAACGATACCCCTCTGTAGTTTTCACAAAAATATATTGTCATGCTCACAAAAAGGACCTAGAAAAGTTACTTCGCTATGAAATATTTTTACATGATTAGAATTCTGTTCGGTCCGAAAATAATTTCAAAAATGCACCTAGAATCTAATGAAATTAAGAAATAACCTAGGAAATTACACTGAATTATACTGAATGGAACTCTAGAAGAGATTATTTATATAAACGTACGTATGTGTAAGTATATCTGGGAAAATATCGGCGCTTTTACGCTGGAACGAAATAGGGGGTGAAAATAACCTGATAATTCTCTTTCATTTTCAGGTTGCTGATAAAAGATTAATATTGTATTGAACCCAGCTTTCTCTTTGGCACATTTTATGCCCGTTTTTTGCTAGTGCTAGAGATATAGTGTACAAATACCTCTTCATAGGAGACTTTGAACAAACATTGAAGGTAAACGTAATCACAGAAAACAATTGTACAAACTAGAAACTTCAGGTCTTTATACCACTCACAGTAAATTACAATTTACTTGTTTTTGTTACCTAGTTCCCAAATACCACATTCTCCTCGTTTAAAGCGCGGCAATACCAATACTTTTTAATTAGTATGCTTCTGTTATTAATCGAAAAATGGCCGTTCGCGGACCTCATCAGAAACAGGAACTGATGCCGTGAATGTTAATAAATAACAGTTACTGAAGGAGAAGGGTTACTTTATTAATGATATTAACTAAAATGTCATAGTCGCTGCTGACTCCTAAACCTTTTTCGGTTTATTCTTTTTGCTGTGAATTACGCGATGAGTGGTAATACTATTTCCAATTTGAAAGTTATTTAAAATGAAAATGTTCTTAGTAAACTAAAACTATATCCTCTATGGTCCCATTTTCTCGGTCTGTTTGGCGAGGTTCGTTGAGAAAAACTAAATGAAGAAAATGATTTTGCAAAATATCGGGTAATCCGTGCATCCGTGCAAAAATTAATTCAATCCTTTCTTCTTCACTTAATCTGTGTAGTTTCTAAATAACGTGGATCAAAGGGTGGAGAAGGGGGAAATATTTGAGGAAGATTTAAATACCAGAGCAGGAAGTATAGGAAAATGGGTAGAGATGGGAAGATAAACGCAAGATAGAAAGTCAAGGGATAAAGAATGTAACAAAAGAGGGGGAATTGTAACTGGAATTAATAGAAAAGAGAGGATGGAGAATATTAAATGCAAATATGGAGGGAGAAAAAACGAAAAAATACCGGAAGAAATAAAAGAATTTAAGGTAGAAACAAGGATGGAATCGGTTCACCGATCCATGAAAGTATCTAAGTCTAAAAGGCAGACAAAAAGATGGAGAAAAGTATAGATACAAAGGAGAAAGGAGATGCAAATGTTGACAAAAGGTACTGAGGAACTATAGAAAGAGGCCACAGGAGCAAAAAGAAGAAGTAACAGGAGAGAGCACATTGGAGTGGAAAAATATGGCGGAGAGTATTGAAATGGCAAATGAAGGAGAAATGAGAGATAAAAGTAAGGAATGGTGAAGAATGTACAGATGATAGAAACCCATTCAGAAAAATAATGAGAAAAGAAGGGAGAGATAGATGAGGAGTTGAGAGAACAGGAAAAAGTACAAAAACACGATGTAAAAAAAGAAACAGGAAGAATACGAAGAAGATAGTAGGGAAATAAGAAGAGAGAAGGACCATTGTAACAGAGAAAAAGGCAAAAACGACTGGAAACAGAAATTTTTTAAAATAATACAGGAAAAGTAGGAGAAAGAGCGTTTAAACAGACTGAAAAAAGAAGAGAATGTTTTGAACAATGCTTTTGTTTTAAACGTTAAAAATTGTAGGTACTGATTGTAAGCGGGCCGCCCTGAAGTACTAAATTCTGACTTAACAAGTGTTGCGTGTTGGGAGTAACTGGAGCCATGAAACCAATATCAACGTGGGCCATGAAGGCACTTCTAGGACTAGAGCCTTTACACTTAGGTATGGAGGCAGAGGCTCGGAAGGATTCCATGCGATTGGGATGAGTGGAAGCATCGAGGCACCCTTGAATAGAGAAATCCAGGTACCTGTCATATTTTCCACGGGCCCTCTAGCTTCAATAAGAATTTTTGTATAAGTTTGCAGTGGTCACTCAAAAAATCCCCTCGACTTTAAGGATTCGATTCTAAAGAAGAACACTCACATATCTTGAACGGTTTAAGGGATATGAATTTTTAGGAAAAAATAGACAAATGTCAGGAAAGGCGGAGAAGTGGAGTTATCCGAATAAGAAAGCAAATGCGGAAAAGAGGATAATGTTATCCGTGCATCGTTTAAAAAATGTCATTTCAATCCTCTCTTCGCTAATCGTTCCTCTGTGTAGTTCCCAAACGAAATATGTTATACTTCCGGTTTATTTGCCTCCCTCCCTACTTCCAAAAGGTCCCAAATTGCTACTGGACAACGTGAAGCATTGATTACTAACTCTTCCTTACAGAAACCATGCGTTTCACTTTTTTAGCAAAAAGAGTGAACAATAAATTTAAAAAATTTCAATATCGTGGATTAGATTCCCACACGATACAACACAACAATATTTGAATTATATTGTCTATATTACACAACATAAACGCACCCTTGCATAGGTACTGACTTTAAATGTCCGCCGTGTTGCAATACTGTATCCTGATATCATAGTGTATTACAATACACCGCAACATAGTAGTAAGATTGCATGATAAGATAAAACATGAGTATTCAATTGAGAGTTATGAAATTAAAAATAACTTAATATCATTTTTAGCCATACACTCGACCATACATCAAAATTAGTTGCTATGTGATTATTTATTATTAGGTACTTATAAATTTAATTAGACTGGCGACATCAAAGGAAATGGGAAATAACCAGTATCTCTACTTAGGGTCCGTGAAGTTAGCAGAACATTGTCGGCACAAATCTCCGGACAAGGTGGATTGGTTAGTGCTACGTTTGTGCCGGTTTGTGCCGTAAAAAGTTTGGCAACAAAGCATACCGTTTGGAAATGATTTCGATTTTTAGAGGTTCTGATGCTGATTGGCCAGTCATTGAGGATTTTTACCTGGAAATAACTCGGGAAGTACTGAAATTTTTTAGGCTTGGGTGCGTAGAACTAAAATCCGTAAAATGCACAATTTGTAACTTACCACCGGGGCCGCCATCTTGCTTCACCAAAAGAAATTTCCCGCAGATATCTCCAGAACTGTGCATTTTTCGAGAAAATATGTGGTGAGCAAAATTAAAGAGAAGAAAATTCCTATAATAAATGTAGTTAACATATTTTCCCTAGCTAGCCCTTAAGCAGAAAAACAGAAATTTTTAATAACCAGTGGTGTATATTTTATCCAAATAATTCATTCATGATTTAATTAATTAATCAAATTGATTAATCAGTTAATCAATCAATTAATTTTTAGATTTTATTTTAGTCTTCACCATCTTCTACGGTGATAGACATGTCAATTTTCAAATTTGAATAGTTAAATTAATTGGTGATATTGTGACATTTAATCCCTTTAAGCCATCACTATGGGCTTTATTTCTTTAGTATGTAATTAAATTATATATGTTAATTGTTAAGAGCGCTATAGCTATAGTACGTGACTAACTGATATGCAGCGCTAACTCCACCACGCTCTCTCGAAAGAAAAGCTTGCGCCACTGTTACTATTCCCAATGACGGCCACTTAGCATTTAGTTTTGGTTAACTTCGTTAGGCGGCATCACTTCACAGTCGCTTGAAAGGAAAATTTCTTTTTTTTTTCAATTGTTTTATAGACTAAAATCTCTAAAATAAATTACTATGGCATGGAAAGTTCACGCTCTCGGTAAATAAATAAACTTACAAGTTTAAATTATTATTTTTCCATTTATGGTCAGAATAAACACTTTCCATCATATATCATAACTTACAAATAACAGTAAAAAATGTCCTGATAATTCTATCAAAGCATTTGTCCGTCACTTGCAAAGTCCCATTACCTTCGGTGTATAGTCCTCTGAAGTAGGTACTGCTTCACCGGTTTTTTTTTTTTTATGTTGATGTTGAACCCTGTGATCCACCGGCAAAAACACCGTTCGGTTTGGATTCCAGTTTCAAGCCCTTAAATAAGTATTGAAATCTGTTGTGACCCAGCATTTTCCTTTTATTGTATTTACTTCTTATGCATCGCTTCGCCTTTTATTAAACGAAGTACCTACCTAATCGATGTAGCAATTAACTACATGGATGTTCAATTTGCTTGACCGTTAAAATTAGTCAAATAAGAACTTTACCTTTGCACATGCGCGAAAGATGCATTGGACATGTTTAATATAATCAATCGATTTGCCTTTATTAAAAGGTGCTACTGTGCACATTTCCGTAAAATCGGTTTAGAAATAAGAAATTTACCTCTGCGCATTCGCATATTTGTAAATGTATAGTGGGTTGGGTTTGTAGAGCGGGTTTGGCCCACTCAAAAATTAAGGAAAAAAATAAGAATAAAATAAAATAAAAGATTTAATATGCTATCTTTTGAGATTAGCATATACAGGGTGTTCCACTAAACAAATGATATTAAGTTCGATATGTTTTTTTTCCTAACTCCTTACACTTATCTTGTATATTCAATGGGGAAACCTATCTTCAGGAATGCTTACCTATTTCATGTACCGCTGCCGGATTTAGAAGATTGGGAATTGGAAGCAAATAAGACTTTGTTTTGACTCGCTAGCCAAAATGCATGACAAACCTACAAATGTGGGGTGTGAAGCACCATTAACAATGCTGTAAAAGCTAGTTATTTTAACAGCTCGAGAAACCGTGGAAACCTTTACCACTAAAATGGCTTACATTGCAATAATAATATAATAATTATCCCATGAGCTCTTTACCATTGGAGACCCAATCTAACGAATGACTACGTACCCCACAGACAAAACTAATTGTAACTTCAATTGTTTTGCATTAGGTACAAAACGCGCTTAGTGAAGAAACGAAACTGACACACACGTTCTTCTTCAACACAAAGAAGATCTATTACCTTATATAACCATAGATAACCATTTGCAGATGTATGGCATACAATTGCCACCGACAATAAAGTGTCATCAAAAGCACCCTACATTTATGTGAAAGCTAATCGCTATAATATTAAAAACGTGCAGGGATTTTTTGACACACTCCCTTTTTTTGGTCAAAGTTTTTTCTATACACTGCTTAGATAGAGCATGTAATTTTAGTTACTTAACATTAATTGTTTATAAAATAATAATCAACTTGATGAATTAATTAATTGATTAAACATTATTATTTGGATAAAATATAAACCACCGTTTCTTAAAAATTTCCGATTTTCTGCGTAAGGGTTAACTTGTGAAAATATGCTAACTACATTTTTTAGCGCATTTTGGAAAAAATACGCTATTATATTCGTTATGGCTGGCCGGCCGGCTGTCCGCGTTAGATCTCAGCAACTACAATAGCTAGAGGCTTCAAATTTTCACTAAAAGCTTTCTGCTATAGTGTAGATGTGCAGGCTCTAGTCTATTTTGAGTTAGATTACTTGTGAGATCGAGAATTTGAGAAAATAATTTCGATATGGTTTTCGGAGGTGCTATAATTTTACCGTTAGATAGCGCTACCAGTATAAAAACTTATTTATTTACTTTGTGATTTGTTTTACAAAAGAAAGACGTGCCCTCAATTGAAATTAAATAAAACGCAGCCAAAATTACTCGTGAGATCGATAATTCTAAACTTCGCTAATAAAATACTAATCTGTATTACCAAAAATGCGCTTTAATCATGCATAATATGCTGATTTACAACTTGTTTGTAGGAAATTTCCTTCTCTTTCATTTTGCTCACCATATATTTTTTCACAAATGCACAGTTTTGGAGATATCTGCGAAAACCCGTTCTTGGTGGCCATCTTGGCAAGTTGCCGGCGCCGGTGGCAAGTTTCGAATTGTGCATTTTACGGATTTTAGTTCTACGCGCCCAAACCTATAAAATTTCAGTACTTCCCGAGTTATTTCCAGGTAAAAAACCTCGATGACTGAACTACTAGCAGAACCTCTAAAAAAAGAAATAATTTCCAAACGGTATGTTTTGCTGGCAAACTTTTTACGGTACAAACGCAGCACTAACCAATCCATCTAGTCTCGAAATTTGTGGCGCCAATGTTCTGGTAACTTCACGGACCCCTCCACTTATGTTAGTGCAATTTTCTTGATAATAAGCACACGATCATCGCCATTTTTTTAAGAATGGGGACTGCTAGATAGTAAAAACGTTTTGTTTTGCCATTTAATTTGTAGCTATGTACATGAGTTGGTACTATATACACTTCTATGAAATAAATTATGTACCTACGTTTTATTCAAATAGGTGTTTCATGCAATGATGAAAACCTCCAGAAGCTTTCCAAGAATGTTACTGGACTGATTCTGTCCATAGTGGTATATGTGATCCTTGGCGAGGATAGCACCAACTTTGGTAAGGTAAATGGAAAGATTTTCATTTGGTAAAAACGTTACCGTTTTCTTCAAATGACGTGGAGATGGTGAGGAATGTGCAAAATAATAGATTTTAATTTTACAAATAAATACGATTATGTAGTTAATTCAAAACATCGAATCAGTACCCTAAAGCCTGCTATAGCTTGGAATGGACGGACTGCTATAGCTTGGATTGGATGGCAGCAATCCCTCTCGTTCACGCCAATTTTCGCATTGCCACCTTGCAGCCTCCTCTCCACGTTTCATTATGACGCACCACGTACCACTGCTATCAGTTATGATCGAATTCGCATCATTTTTACATACGCATGTTGGTGGACTTGGTACAGCTTCATTGCAGGGCTTTAAATCTCGAGTCCTTATTCCTGCGCACATATACTCCCTTCCAGAGATTCTTTGAGGCGTGTAACCTTCCGGGCACCTGCATTGCGCTTTGGTCACTGTCACCGTCGTGAAAATGACTGTTAGGACGAAAATCACCGTCTTCATTGTCTAAATGTCTCTTCTACGCTGAAGGTAACAATTACACTAACAATGTATTTCGTTGCGGCTTTATATACATTGTCTCTCTACATAGCAACCAGAAAAACCTTTGTACACGTACGTATATTAGCGAAGACCTTCGTTTTTACAGGAATATATTTGGAGTTCGTCCCAACGTGAAGGTCAGTAAATCATATACCGTATATCATTATACCTGTAATATTAGCGCAATTTGCGTCATCACGAACTCAATCGAGACATTTTGGGATAATCTTTGATAGAATACAATGCCGGTAAACCCAAAGGACTGCATTGAAACGCGCCAAGGTGATGATGATGGTTATTTTTTAATTACATTGGCGACGCTTAAACATTGGGCACGTATCTTTAATTACCCTTTTGATTAATTGCAGTAGCATTCAAATTAGTTTTTTTCCCACAGTCATTTGGTAATTTCCCCTTTTTTCAAATATGGTGGAATATTCCTAGTTTTTGTTTCATTTTTGAAATTGTCCCGTTTAGCTGGACCTTTTCGAAAAGGCGGATTTGCGCAAACTGTGCCGAGGAAATTCAGTATGGAAATTGGTCGATCTGAATTTACACCTTCTTTACCGCAAAAAGTACATAAATCTGATCTGTTGCACTATAACTGAGCATATCCAGTTAGAACTTGATTAATACAATACACCATTACAAAAATAGGTAAACGTTCTTAGGAATTACTGCACTACAGTACTAAAAAAATAGAAATATTGAATGCGTATATAGAAGTTTGTAACTTAGTAGATGAAAGTTATTTATGACGCGCATTCATGATAAACCTTGGTTATTACTAATATGCGTAACATGCCCTTTTTCTGAATAAACCAGTTTTTTTTAACAAAACAGTCTCGCTATCTTACGATAAACTAATAATAATTTATGACGTGGTGCACAACATTTACGTTTTTAGCATGCCTGATTGTTTATGTTGTTCTTATGGAATTGATAATTAACTTTTAAGCGTTCGGGAGGTAGTCAAGCGTACTCGTTTATAGGTGAAAGATGTAGAAATATGCATTTGTTAATTATATTCAGTGAGAATTCACTATAGGAATAATTCACTACAAAGTAAATTCTTTTCAATTAAGATTAATTGATTGAATTAGATACGAAATATTTGCAAGTAGCTATAATCCTATATAAATGTACGCGTGGTCTGATATTAACAAATGCAACGATGGGGGCTTTGATTATGGACAGACTAAATAAATTAGTTAGGAGTTCCAATTTTTTTTTAATTTCGTTTAGCTATTAACAAGTAAGGTCATTGCCCCTTTATGAGGTACAGATCTACAATCTACACCTGAGGGTATATAGTTTTGCTGTCTTTACGAACCTTATTACCCGAGACACTCGTATATAGATGCTGAAGTCCGTTGGTCACGGTAAATCTGACAGTTGGTTAAAATGTGGTCCACTGTTAGCGGCTCTTTGCAGATTTGGCAAAGTGGAGAAGGTGGCCTGTCCGAATGCGTGTAAGACCAACTTCATCGCTGCTCTAATATTTTAATGCGATGTAGCCCATTTCTCGTAAGTATGTTTTGTATTTCGCAATTTGTTGTTGCTTCGATTTTTCCAGTTTAATTCTGTCTTCTTCCTTATCCGCTGCTTAATTATTTGAAGAATGTCTCTTCTTGTTGTGAGGTTGCATGGTTCATCGTTTTCATGAGCGGCCTTTGCTGGTAGGTCATTTCCGGATATTCCCACGTATGAATGAACCCACATGAGTGGGTCGGGTTGGTGGTTTGCACTGCGAGTAGTTTTTTTTTATGGATTTTATGAGTCGTTGTGGTGTTTTCAAAAAAGTTACCCTGGCTGGACGTTGGTTTTAAATAATAATAATAATAAATGACTTTAATAGACAATTTCTATACAGAGCCTGTCTAAATGGCGGAATTCAGACAGGGATATCATCCGTGTCTGCTCTTCCACTCAACCTTTGATATTTTATGTTAGTGTATTTAATTAGATAGGTCATGATACATACAAAAAGTGAAACAAAAAATGGAGTAGTACATTTAAAACGCAAGAAACAAGACATTGACAATTAAGATGTGGTTTACAAAGTAAGCTGTTAATTGTTTTTAACACGGAAATATTTTACATATTTATTATGTTTTTAGGAGTCGACGAACACTAACCCTGAATTTATCTGGTTGTTGTTTACTTAATTAAATTGTTTACTACGTCTGACGCTAAGGTCAAATAGTGACTTCAATGTTGGATCTGTAAGAAGCAGACTTAGGCTGAACTACGCGTATTATAACAAAGACATTAATATTATTCTGCCGAGCCTCCAACTTGGTTCTGTAACCCACTGTCCATTTCAGCCCCTAATACTAGTCCGCGTTTTCGAAGTTAATGGGCCAGGAGTACTGTCATTTAAATTTCTTAAAATCTGGTCAAAAATATGAAGTCGGTTCGATTCGTTGCGGTTCGGTACGCTCCATTCGGGTAGGTGGCAATAGTGTTGTCTACATTCACCTTAAATAAGTGAACCATTATCTGTAAAGTAAATGTTTGGTACAAGAAACCTAACACGCTTAGTATTTATTGAGTAACACATGAACTTGGATTCTGTGTTGGAAATTGATAATTTTGTAAGACCGTGAGTCGATGCAGTCCTTATCGAGTTTAGTTTAACCGCAGTTTGTTCATATTATGATGTTCAGATAATGAGCCAGGAGAGTTGATTCTTACTAATTTATAACTTGAGTACTATCTTTTGAGCATAAAGTTTTCCAAATGACAAAAGCTTGAAATTCTTTAATTTATTATGCTGGTATAAAATGACATTTTACTATTCTGGAATATGGCGCTTGTATGGATTATAAATAAAAAAGAGTTTTTCTACTCATATGTGTTAATGAATACATTAAACGTTCCAATTTTATGAAATAAGAGTATAAATTCCTCACATTATTGGATAACAGCAGCGAGTAATAATTAATCACTGGGCATGGCTTTAAAAAAACTCACCGCAACCAGCCAATGAAAAAGTTTCATAAAAAACAAAGAATCAATCTGTCAATTTATCTGGTTGTAACTTCCCTTTGTATCGAAATATATATAGGACTTGCCCAAATCTAAGAATTAGATTTAATAACACAAAAAACAAAAATGTGAATGCAAAATTGTATAATTGAAAATCAATATTAAATTAAATAAAACATCCCATGCTAATTTAGACCGTTTTTAATATAAATTAAGTTGCTGAATTGAACTCAAAGAAAAAGATCACTGTATTACCGACGCAATTCGAATTTGAAAGTGTCAAGATGGATAGCGAAAATGAAAATAATTTAAGTTGTACGCCGCCAAATATGACAGAAACGGCAAAACAATTATGTTTAAATTTATAGCCGGAAAAGTCTAAATATCTTAGATCGATCTAAGCTAAATATAAATATGACAATTCAACTCATGTATAAAAAATCACATAAGCCGCAGTGTAATTGTCACTTTGACAGCGGCAAAAGTTACCTGCAACTTTTCCAGCGACAAATGCACTAGTGGTTTTTTCACTTATTCATTTTCGAACCAATAATCGCATTATCCTTACCCATATGACTAGTTTGACGTCTGTCAATAATTGATTAGTTTGGTGAATTTCTTGTTCGTTAAATTGTCCTGCCGAATTACACTCGAGGTTTGTATTTAAACCGAATAAATTTGGGTTGTGGCAATTCAAATCTGTTTCCTTTTAGCAATTGGACTCGAAAAACTGTCAACCTAAAAATGCTCCACCTGCGGTGTCGCATTTTTATTAGTTGACAGTTTTTCTCGTCTAATTGCTAGGCAACAGATTTTCATTACCTAAACAACCCAAATTTACTCGGTAAAATACAAACCTCTTGTGCAATTATAAGTGAACATTTGAATATTTCACTCCCATTTTCTCGACCTAAAAGACAACTACTTACAAAAGGATCTTCAAAGTGTAAAAATAGGAAGTGAGGTTAAGTTTTCGTACAAATTCTGTTACTTCGTAAGTCGCACATGCCTGTTATTTTGTCGTAGTTTTGGTAGTACCCGCATTATTCAATGTTTAGGCGATTAGCTATAATTACATATAGCAATAAACCCACAATTTAAACGATCAAATTTTAAGAAATGAGAAACGAAAGCTTGACAACCTTTTGACATCTCTGATATCATCTCAATTGTCACACTGTCACAGTATGACCAACTTTAAATATTTATAAAATAACTCAACTGCAATTGGTTTGGTAACAAACGATAAGTTTGAATATTTTCATTAAATTTTGCCAAATATTCGTAGAAAAAGTATAGTATTCTATTCGCATGTAATGGCCATTACTCATGAGAATGTGTTTGCGGCACGAGCCGAGGCTATTATTTCCAAAATTAACCCTTACGATGTCTTTAATTTACTTTGTCTCTGTGGTCCTTCAAATAAAAGAGCTGGCAGAAGACGACCTCTAACATGATAACGTAAAATCGTACAAGCACAACCCTAAATCTGGAGTCCTAACCCTAATCTAGGAGGTCCGAGTCTCGAAGAAGATCCCTGTCTCATTACAGTACATTGGAAATAATTTTTATTTATAATATAACCTTTTTTCTCGTTTATTTTAGGTGCATATTGGCGATTATACAAGTAATTTGAAGGATACTTGTCGCAAATTAGTTCTGGTGTAAAAATGTGGCACCGTGTTGATTTTTTTAACATCTTACTTCTTTCTATCACGTTTGCGAGACACCCAGAAATTTTTTGTGGTAATTAAATGCGCATGTAAGAAATCTCGCACCTGTAACAAGTTTGGATCAACTCAGCCAGACATCAATTTTGAGGAAGTCAGCGAATTAGTAATTAGAGCGTACTATGCGGTTGCTTACTCACACCTAACCTACAACACTGCTTGCTGTGAGCGAGTATACAAACATAAAATTTTTACTTTGCAAAAAACGCATTGATATTGCTATGTGCAATGGTAAGTGGTCAATGAACCACTCACAAGAACCTGTGTTTTCTTATCTTGAAACTAATTAGCTTACGCCGCGATAACAAAACTTCTTATCCACGACCGGAGATAAACTTTTACCATTCCTATGCAATTATTTTCAAATGTTTAAATCTAGTCTTTAAACACGTAATAAAATTGAACAAATAAATAAAATAAAAGGTAATTACACAAAGTTAACCATTAATAACTCTGATACAACACAAAATTGACCTCGAATTCAACTAACTCAGATTACAACCAACTTTTAACGTTTAAAACGTCCGGATGGCAACAATATGTAACCTTAACTATCTGTAACTGGGAAAACACCTTCAGAAAGCTTAGGATTGTACCCCTGCCCTGCATTTACATTCTAAACCCGCTCAATTATGTGTATAAAAACATTTTATGGGGTAGGACAAACGCGTGAGCATGACACAAGAGAAAAGGACAATATCACAATTCGTAAACACTACCCCGCATATGATAAAAAAACCTCCATTTCATACAGCTTCCGACTTACGTACGAAAAACACTTCACGAGTGTCAAACAACATCGGCTCAAAGGTATCCTTAAAAATTAAACCAAAAAGAAAAGGACCAACTTTCTATTTCCACCACTAGTGGTGATAAAGATAGATGCCACTTATTTTTTCAACATGATCAGATATCACAATTATTTTCACAAATAAGTTATGAACAAAAAAACTGTTAATGCCCTAATACTCGAGAAATGCGACCGAAAGCAAAAGATACCGACAAACGTAGTCTACATAGTATTTCCTTTTTGATTGGTCGGAGACTCCAATGCACACGGCGCTATGTAGGAATTTAAGCTAACTCTTGACAGAGGAAAGCAAATCGAAAATCTTATACATGACACAAAGTTCCGAAGCAGCTCGATATTTCCATACACAAACAGTCTCTTCTATAGATTTGAGTCTACGATACAGGAACACTACTCACTTGGCACACCCTGGATTGTTAACACTGTAGTGTGCTTAACCCTCAGGTTCTACGCTAACTTCACACTACAAAAACACGGAAATAAAGTCAACCCGGCAACGTTTAAAAATGGCCACCAGAATGACTATTCCCTCCAAAACTAAACAAGATCACGCTTAAATTTGAAAAGTGGCACGTGATCAAACATCTAAGGCAGGGTCCCTTGACGCTGTTGTAAACAACGCTATGACAGCGAACTGGAATTACCCATACATAATTACTCTACCAGATGGAAGATATCCAATAAGTGTAATGTACCGCTTACAAAGAAAAAGATTGGACAAAGAAATTTTTTATTCAATGCTTATAAAGTTTTTAATAAGATACAAGAATATTACGGCAATGACTTGGTAACTTATTCATACGAATCATTTAAAAGTAAAATGAAAAATCTGGTCCAAACAGTGTCAGTGGAAAACATTTTGTAATTAAAATAAATTAAAAAAGATTATTTTATTATTATTTTATTTTTTAAACATAAATTTTAAGGGGGGTGTCTACGATTAGCATGATGTGCATGCAACAAGTTATCATTTAGCGTGCACATCTTGTCTCTCGTCGACTATCAGAAATGATTTAATTTTGTGGGTTAAGTTGATTTAATACAAGTAATGTATTTTTTTTTCCGTTAAATTTAATTTTTAGTTTTAGCTTAGAACATGACATTTAATTTCAATCTCTTTTTATTTTTATATTTATGAAGGTGGTTTGAGTTTAAAATAAAGGGATATTATTATTTATTATGACCTGAAGCACAGTAGGGAAGGAACGTTAAATAAAACACTGAAATTGTGAAAAGTTTGTTTAATAATGATCGTAATTATTAAGATTGTGAAAGCCCGGAAATTTGGTTGATGTACATTAATATAAACAAAGTAAGCAAAGCCAAAATGTGTCGTACTCTCGCAAAAGTAACAGCAAACGGTAAAAAGTGTACGACGTAAGAAAAACCTCGCAATTTGATTAATACAGTCCAAAAGTTAATTAACAAAATATTTTGTAAAAGTTTAAGCAGTATATTTAACAAAGATAGTAAATGCATATACACAATCTTGTTTACACTCAAGGTTAAAAGCAAGTTTTTGAGAACAATGGGCCAGGTAGGAGCAGGTACCTAAATTCTGTACAGGATGTGACTCATCTTTGGTGCAATAAAGTCCTTTTGTTAAAAGCGAGTTGGAAAATTACATGGCCTTGTAGGCAAATTTAACTAAAAACAAAATATGTGGAAATGACGAATCGTAACTCATTTATCACACGTAGATTCTAAACTGAAGAGCTTTGATTAGCGTAATCTCGCCTCCGCAAGATAGGTAACGTCGCCCCTCCTTCGGGGTTTCGAGCCTACAGTTGAATGTCGAAGACAATCACGGAATTAGGTGTCGTAGCTCAATTTTGACTACAGTTTTTACCATCCCCGTGACTGCTTCATTCACGGAGAAAATTGTTAGTTACAAACAACAAGTCAGTACATACATCCATCAAACGAATCTGTAATTTCCACATATTAAAATAAAATGATCAAAACTTACATGAAAGTTACTTCAGGGACAAGACAACATCAATAAACATAAATTAAGCAAGCATTACCCCAAAAACGTAAACAATTATAAACAATTTAATTTTTAATAGCTTTTTTATAGCAAAGAGTGTTTACCCAATGCAAATTTTCACATTAATGTTCAATATAAAATACGAGTATTTCGTGAGCAGTAACTTACCTTAAATGAGGGTGTTGCAGAAGTAGGTAACAGGTGCGTGACTCCACAGGGCTTAGATGAATTGGATAATGGAACTGCTTGAGTTTGAGCCAAAACTGTCAAACTGGCGTAGCAAAACTAAAACCTACATTCAAGTGTCGGTTGATGTGTCTGGAGGACTCGGGATTATTGATTAAAGCTCAATATGCAAGTTTGATACCTAATTTACAGTAGCGATATATCAAGCGAAATATCGCTTAACGGAAAAGTAATCCATCATAATGTTAAATACAATGTCATAAGCACTCCGGTTTCGTCTTTGTGGGAAGAGGTAAATTAAGGAACATGAAATGCGGTATCAGATATTCTTACCCGGCGCGCGAATGTCGATGAAATATGAACGAATAGCTTTACAAAAATAAATTAATATACCGAACAGGTGGCGGTGACGGCGAAATTGATGTTAAAAGTCCCAACAGAGATATAATAAAATGCGGGGTATGAAGTTTTCTTAATTTTGCAATGCTGCCTTCGGGAAATTGTAAATCTACAAATAGATGAGCAATATTGTCAATTGATAGTCAATTTCCCTTTTGTCTTCGAAGAGGGATTTCAAGGATTTCATTTTCAGGCGCGATTATAACTTTAAAAAACGTTCTGGAAGATGGAAATTAATGCAAGATATTCGAAGTGATTGGTAATGTTAGAATGAGGTACTTTAGAGACGTTTGAAAAACGATCTAAAAATAAATATACATAAATGATATAGAAAAAGAGTAGTAAATCGTTGAATCGGGGTATTTCCTACGCATAATATAATCATCGTACACGGTGAAGTACAGATTAATTAAAGACGCTGGTGTTTTTCAGCAGAAACTTATTTCGCTTTACTAGAACCGAAGGGGATTGAAATTTGTCGTTGGTGTTCGTAACTGTAACTCCAGAACCACTCTTTGTATCACCATTTATTTATGTCAAATTAAGGGTTATACACCGTCATAATTTCAAATAGATTGACTTTAAGAGATTATTAAGAAAAATTTGGTTTTAAACGTTCTTAAAGGTCTTACGGCAATTTCAAGCCGTTGGTATCCCATTAATTTTTGTGAACTCATTGATTTCGGAATCGTAATTAAAAAAATAGTTCTGTAGGTATCTAAAGTTATGGCTAATCCAATAATGAAAAATTCCAAGTGAATTAGGTCTTATGTGCAGATTTTTGCCTTTAGGTTACATTAGATTTGAATTTAAATTAGGGTTAGTTCACAAAATTGGTGGCCACGAATTGTACTAATTATTTTGAAAGTCCTAGTGAAAGTTACAACATTTGTAGAGGAAGGATATTTATAATGGAATAGACTGTATATAAAATGTAATTGCTTACTGTGCTTTTGTATGAGAGGAAAATGAATGAAAGAATATCGATACGAATTATTTAACGTGTTCCTTATTTAAAAAAATACAAATAAAGTAAATCGATTCTAATTCGTGATCTGGCAATCGGTAATTACATATTACAGCTTACAGGGCGTGCTAGGATATTTCCTTTGACGGAACTTTCAAAGGAAAAACTAAAGCATAATAATTCTAGTTTGAATACGCAGGAAAGTGTAAATTGGATTATTTAATATTATCGATGAATTGCTCCATTTAGAATTATAAGGATGCTATGAAATCGATAACCTACTAGATGAATATATAATTATAAGATTACGGCAACACTATCGTTTTTATTAATGGATTATTTAAATTTTTCGTCAATATATCCAAAATTTTACGGTAATTTTGTGTATAATTTTTGAGAACAAACAAGTAAGAAAACCAAATCTTGAAGTCAAGTTTCATGAAATTAGAAAAAGAGGGATTTTCCAGGATGTCACCGTAAAAAAATTATATTACCAGATCTAGCCGTTGGTCAGTTAATTTTTTGCAAGTTCATTTAGAAACTAAGTGGATTTATAAAGACACTAAAACTTCCCCATACTTCTATTAATTATTTCAGGTATTAGATTCAAGGCATTAGGTGACAGCGACTATAGTTTCGACCCGAAGGTCATTATCAAGCTGAAATATTATAATTTGAAACAATGACTAACCTTAGGTGACCTACCTTAAGTTTAAAGGAACATATAAAGGTGGTTGAAAATTACATATTAAAATGGTACATTTGGTTATCAATATGCTGTAAAACATGTGTTAAAAACGAGTCTAGAAAATAGTTATACTTACGGGAAAAAATTACTAATTAGAACATGGGAACAATAACAATATTAACAATTTAAAAACTTTCATTAAAAGAAGTATGGGGAAGGTTTAGTGTATATATAAATCCACTTAGTCAATATCACCCCGTTTTGAGTCGTTATAAGATGGATAGCTACCAATTAATTCATTTAGAAAATTGATTTTTTTTTTATTTTATTTGCATGAAGGAAAGTTCCGCCCCCTTTTTATGCAACCAAGCGTTTGATCTAATGGCCTTTCTACTTGTCTATGAAGAAAGCATTGCGGGTTCGAATCTGGACTAGTTCTAACGACAAAGAACAATCACTTTTCAGCGAACTTCAGCAGTCCGCGCAAATCGGTGGCTTTAAATCAAACTGTGAGAGCTTAATAATTAAATTAACCGAACATAAATTATAACTAAAGGTAAATGCAAGCTAGTCGTCACTTGGGTCTCCTTTTTTGAACAGAGGTTGTACAATTGCGGCTTTCAAATGACTGGGAAAACAACGGTTTGATAACGTAAATTAATTATGGGACATACGGGTTTAGCAACTAAATAGTTGGTTCATTTTAATAATTTTTCTCTTATTTCATGCCGGATTTTGTATATCTCCCAACGAACGAGTATGAAAGCGCTCGAAGTTTAAACTTCTTTCAGTAATAACTCGGTCCTTCTGCTATAGTCAAAAAATTTATAATAATTAAGCGCGCTTCATTTGACACCAAACGCAACCTAATCAGACGCCGTTTGCTGCAACACATCTGATTAGCTACCTGTAATTAATAATTAGACTTGCTTATTTGGCCAAGTTGACATTCCAAAGTTCGGTAGGCAAGCTAACGCCCATTATTGATTGAAATTCTCGGCTCAAGCGAGAGGTCTGCTTATCTATCGTACGTAACATAGGGAACTAAAACTAATGAAGGGAGCTTAAATCAGACAATATTAATTTTCTCTCGTCTTGCAAAGAACGAAAGCTCTCGGAGGCTGAAATAATAATTAAAATATCTTGATGGGGAACGGATACAAACTGTAAATTAGTTACAATATCTTGACTTCCTTGTCGGCGGCTAAACGACACTGCAAATTAAAGCACTTCTATTTCCAACTTCTTAAAATAAAAATAGGTCCAGAAACGTCCGATTGAGTACATCCATGTACCGGGTGTTCATTAAAGCTTGTAGAAAACGGGTGCTTCGTTGCAATTTTTTGTTTAGTTCACGGCGAAACAACTTCAACATCAATTCCCTGTGAAGAATACACCGGCAGGTTTTATTAATTTTGTCTTGACCGAATTTGGATGGCGACGGAACGCGTTCATTCGACGTTAACTTAATATTAACTTTTACACAGCTACAACACTAGGAACGCAAAAAATCTGAGGATTCCATACTTTAGACTTTCCAAATCCAAAAATAATAGCCCCCGCTTAGATTTGTATAATGTACTACCACTGGCTGTGAAGCAGTTACCTTTCATTAAGTTTAAAAATGTTATAAAAAATCATTTTTTAGCTTATTGTTTCTACTCCATAGAGGAATACCTCAGTACACCTATTGTTTTTAATTTGTGATTTTAACTTGTATTTTTATTTTTAATATTGTTAGTTTTTTTATGAATTTCTTTGTCCGTTTGTACTTTTATTGTATACTACTTATTTATGCTGTAATTTGACCTGTCGCAAGCACTGAATGTGATATTACGACAAAAATATACAATACAATATATACAATATATATTTTAAATTTTTCTTTTACTTGCAGCACAATCCGTCTTGGTTTGGATACCACCGACACGTTTAATTAATTTCGTTTTAAAGCAACAGTTTTATGCGTTAAGTTCACTTTGGGCAAATATAACAAAATTACCTTGAGATAAGCACTCGATAAGCTCAGGCAAAGTGGAGCTGGATCAGAGTGAATATCGGAGTTCTTGTTCACTAGCAAAAATAAGCAAAAGGCAAATGTAGTAAGAGTAAAACAAAAATCCCTTTGAATTCTGATCGTAGCGGTCGTCTGAATTCAGAAGAGTGGGTTCTGCAAATCTGTAACAGACAATAACACAACAAAAAAAACAGGGGTAGTGAATCGCGCTGCACATAAAATATTACGAAATATTAATGCTAACTTCTGACACGGGGGCAATCGGATATTAAAACTGTAATTAATACTCAAAAGAATCAATAATTCGAATGACTTTACACTAGAAAACGCAAAATTTTAATTGACTACGGATTATCCTTACAGTTCGGGTTTAACAACATAAATGCGACGTTAAGTTCAAGAAACGTGCTTTACGATGCACAAATAACCAAATTTCTATTCAACAGCAGTGCAATCTAATTAATTCAAAATGCAAACAAGCAAATTCTTGCGAGTAAACAAATTACGTAACCAAAAAAATTGTAGATATCAGCTTCGGACAAAGGCTCGGTAACTTCAAAACTGATCCACAAAGCATCGGTAGCTAATATCTCAAATAACACAGCTACTCTGAGGGATACAATGCCACCAAATTAACAGAAATGAATCTTCGTAGCAATCAGAGAGCGGGTCTCGATATCGGTAAAGTGAAATCTTCGGTAGCGTTAAAAACAAAGTACGTAGTATCAGGTATAACGGAGCGATTTACAAGATCATTAATCTCCAAAGGGGTTTCGTTATACTTGCATACGAGCTATCTTGAAATCTCCAGGTAGAATCACATGTTTAATTGTTTAGCTTACCTGAAATGGCGATGAAATCTGCCGGTAATGTAGAAACTCGTCTATCGCGTTGTTTGTCACTCTCAATCTCGCTAAAGTGGCGGGTCCAAGTAAAACTGCTATATCATCCACGTACTGCGTAGTTAATGCGTAATACCTAAGTAAATACAAGGGAAAAAGGTGATCCAAAAGAAATGTCTATGAGATAAGGTTGAGGGTTGAGTGAAGGTCCGTAAAAACGATTCAATGGAGCCACCCCAGACATCTCTCCGCTACGCATCGTGCCTTTAAAGATTTGATTATACACTTGTGTCCTAATAAACTATTAAAAATGTCTAAACATTTTCTACATATCAATTTACAATCTATGTAGGATCTCGGAGAGGTCTTTAAAGAACACATGAAGAACTTCTGAGGGTTGTCGAAATGCATCCCAAAAAGTTCATAGAGTTCAGTCACATTACATTGTCTTTGTATTCAGTAGCAAAGCTTATATGACGTGTAAAACCATATAATTTATCTCAAAAGGGCAAAAGGGCTAATTAGATTTCCGTTTGGTGTCTAAATTTACCTCGCCGCAATATCGCCACACTCATCTGAATCTGCCACATCAATTTAACGACTGTTTCGCGTTTTTAGAGGGGTTTTATTTTACTTTATTTTTTTTTTTTTGAAAGGGTGTATCTCGTAAATTTGAACTGGAACGTGTATGTTTGTGTATCCATAATAAAATTTAGTGTAGCGGCGTTTGGCATTGATATGTGACGCTGATATATTCAGTCCGGTTACGGTCATTTATGCTACCAGCAGGTCCACCCGCAATTGCTCTTTTCACTATCCTTATTCCGTAGATATTTCAAATTACAAACATGCCGGAATTATTGCGAGGTTTAACAAAGCGCGCGCGGTCATTGATTTACGCTTGACTCTATGTACAGCGCGTCTATAGGTCGGAATTCGTTAAACAATCTTTCCATCAGGGAAAGGGTCGGTTTTATTAATATTAATTAAATTGCGGTCTGGATTAGAAAATTGTCCTTTATTTTACGCTTTGATAAAATAAGGCTTATGTAGTTTCGGGTCATAACGGAAACCATAAATCGGGCAGAGTAATCTAACTAACGGCATTAACTTTGATTTATTTCGTCGTTCTTAATTAATCAATTTTGGGGTCTTAAAAAGTATTTAATCCAACTCAATTTTGTCATCCTTTGTCTCGCAAACAAAACTTCTTTGTGTCAGAATTTTCGTATTGAAGTTTGGTATACAACGTGGGGTAGATATTAAGGGTTGCTATATATATCTAGCGCGCCAGCAGTCGAAGATAACGGAGGTTTTCAGTGCAATTTAAGCGGATTCTACGAGCCGTTCTCTGCATCGTATTGTCACGGTCTGACAACCTGCCAAAACGGCTTACTGACGATTATTTCAACCACACGTAATACCTCCACTGAAATGGCTTTCCGTTAATGTTGTTCGACTTTCCTTTCCTTTATCGTGCTGCTATCGCTTTACATGCAATGGTAAACTGTTTTGTTGTCATTCTTATTCGTATAATCTCGTCGTAAACCTAATACGCGTGTAAAAGCTTTAAATATTCAAACCTTCCAAAGCTCTAAGGTCCTTATTTTAAACAATAAACCTCTAACTTAATTAATATAAATTCGTTTTGAAAGCGGGAAAATGCGTCCTCGGGTGGATGCGGTAATGGCTTTAATGTTCAATCTCATTAAGAAATCCTTTGGTGATAATTATACAGGGTGTTCATTTGAAAACTTCCCACCAAGGATTTATCGAAAACCACTGATTTTAAAAAAAATGCCGAGCCGCGTCACCCCCTTTCACCTTCTGTCCTAAAGGTTCATTACGGTTTTTTAATGAGATTCTTGGTTTTTGAGAAGTTTTGAATTGAATAGTTAAACTATTTATTTTATTTTTCTAAATTTGCATTTTTCTGGAAATGTAAGCGTCAGTGTGAAAAATGTTAATCTGCAAAAAAGTCTTATACGCTTTTTGCGTTAGGTTCAAAATAATGGCGCCAGGAGGCGTTTTCTAAATGTTATACTATGACTGAACTAGTTTTCGTCTTCAGATATCCAATTTTATCGAGACAAAACTTTGAGGTAAGAATTTTGGATAAAATAGAAAAAAGAATAAGAGGTTGATCCTGCAAAGATCTCTGTTGACATTTTGACATGCTGAACTAAAACTGTACCCAAATAAAATGAATTATTGTATGCCATCCGCTAGCTTATTCTTTACTTTTTACCTTTTTTGGTGGGTTTTCTTACTATAGGATTTTTCCTTTGCCGCTATGAAACTAACTATAACATTTACTAAACCTCCTTTCCACTCGCCAGCAAAACAATAACACCAAATGACCATATGTTATCAGATGTTTTCTTTCAAGAAGAATGTATTCGGAAACACGCCGATAATGAATTCTTCTGGCAATTACTATTACTTCAAAGGGAATTTTTCCTTTTGATTACAAAAGGCTGTATGTTTGTTTGTTGCTAGTAAATGGAAATTTACTTCAGAAGCTTTAATCTTCGTACTTTTACACAACAAAAAATAATTTCATAACTGTCTCCCAAAATAAAACCGATTGAACTAAATTTATTGTTGAAACTATCGGCAGTTTTGTTTACAATTTCACCACTTTAGATGAAGGGTGGCACGACGAAAACGAAACAGGTTGAATAACTCGTAAGGAAATAGGTTTTGGAAAAAACGCAAAAAACAAGTCCATTTTGGCTGAAAAGCTGGGATCTTTTACTTAAAAATTTACACCCTTGAGTCAGCCCTCTAAGCAGGGTTGCCACCCCTTCAATAACTTTCTAAATTCATTGGAAAGGGCTCTAAACTTACTACGAGCCTATGGTTTTAGTTTTCAAATTCGAGTGACCCTTTTGGAAGATGCATTAGACTGTAGGGCTCCGGCAAGTACAACAAACTATGTAACATAAGACGTCTGGTTCACTGGAATAAAATCGTATCAGTATTTCACCATCAGCAAGCATTTATTCCAAAACGGATGAAATAAAATTAAAGTAAATCACTGAAAGAATGGAATGCTACACAGGCCGTTTCCTCGTTTAAATACCCCACACGCAGGTGGTCAACACAAATAAATAATGAAAGTTTTAAATTACTTACAGTTTTCTCGTAGGAATCAATTTAATTTGATCAAAACAACGATTGCAATAAACGTCGCACTTAGCTCACACACAACTGCTGATGGCTTTTTTATTTCTTTTTGCTTTAGCACACACCATGAAAAAACAAACTGACCTGCTTAATACAATGACAAGTTTTTTTGCAGCTGTTCGAACAGGATACACTTTTAACTGTTTATTTATTTTATTTTATTTATCAAATTGTATTTAATTTCTTTCGATTTTCGTTCGTGTGCAAGAGCTAACAAGTCACACTTCTTCCTTATCTTTCCTATTTACAAGAATATTACGCGCAAAAGAACTCGAGCATCTGCATCCTTTGATATCAGCGGCAAACTTACGTGCGTTTTGAAATAAATTAACTAGATGGCATCCGAGCAGATAGCACTTAAATACACTCAACTAGATGTTCCTTAATTTTAAACAACGCAGTTTCCACACCTCAGACTTTAAATAAACAAATTTACACGAATGGTAAAATTTAAACAAGAAATTATGCAACTAAGCACGATTCTAAAATGGAAAAATAGACACTAAAATAACAAATTCTGACGAAATAAACCAATTTTGTACTTATTCGTAATGTGATTCTCCAGATTTAAACTGCATATACAGGGTGACCCATTATTATTGATGCTTCCCTCTGATCTCTATTAATCTTTGTTGTGACCAATTACCGCCCACAAAATGGCGTATGGTAATTGAAATGAGCCATCTTTAATCGTTGGTTCGTTTTCTTTGTTTCTGCCGGACGAATCAAATGCGAGCTAGGGTATTATCTACATGATTCAGCGATTTAATCACGGAGCCCTAATTAAGACAAACGAATTGGATTCAAACCCTAGACACCGATGTCCGGAACTAATTACAAGAATAATAGATAGATAGATAAACTTTATTCATATTTACCGTAAGGTGTTGAATAATCTTGCACAATAAACAACAATTATTATTACAATACAGGTGTGCACACAAAAAATTTTTTAAATATTACAATACAGGTGTACACATACAAACAATTTAAAATATGTATAGGTAGTTATTTAAAAGAATCAAAAAATTCACATATAGAATAAAAAACAAATTCCCTGAAGTATGCATTCAAATTTTTTTTAAAACCAGAATTGTTACTTGCCTTTAAGGTATTTGGTAGGCTATTGTATATTTTTATAGATGTTACAATGAAAGAATTGTTAAAAATACTAGATTTCATACTTCATATAATTTAATTACGCATAGAAAAACAATGGCCAATTCCACCAAATCATTTTTTTTACAATTCCACTAATCGTAGAATTCCGTTGAGAATTCGACACTCTAATTTTGACACACCGTAGACTTTCTATGAGATGTAATGCTAAAACTTCTCTAGCCGTTAAAGTCTTAAAATGTCAACTATACCCAACTCTATACAATTCGAAAAAATAAGTCCAAATTTAGAGCTACCGTTACAAAAACCCCACAGAAAACCAATAAATCCCCCCCCCCCCTTGAACTTTTGACGTCGTGTCCCGACGAACATTTAAGACAGTTGATTTATTTGCAACAAATCTGCACCACCCACTTTTTTACGATCTCATATTATGTTACACCTCATTAATTGGGGTTTTCATCTGTTCAAACACGGATCAGGCTATGATAATGTGTACCACCTCCCCTCACCTTTTAGTTCCTGTGAACGTTTAAAGAAGCAGTATATTCAACAATTTTCTTAGCGGCTATATTGTTAAATATATTGTATCGTAAATTCAATTAAGCACTTTATTTATTTACAATTAATTAACAATAAATTTATATCAGCCTTGAAATGAATTAATTGATTTATAAGAGTAAAGTATTATTTATAACTGCTCTGAAACGCAATTCGGTTTGGTTACATAGCAAACTCGAGAGTACTTAGGGATGGATATTGTAACATAGGTTACATTTCAGGGTACGCGAAAAGTTTTTTTTTATTTAAGTTTGGAGTTTCTACGGTAAATCGAAATTTGTCTCCGCAAAATGTCCTGAATACAAAAAGCAAAATTACAGTTTACCTTACTTCTATGGTATCTAAGTCTACCCTTTAAGCAGTTCTGCTTTGAACAACTGGGACGCCCTCGACTTTGGAAACATGAAGGTAGTTTAACCCAAACTCGTACCGGAAATGGGCGTCCCAAACTCAAATCGGCTTCTGTTGTTGCATTGTTCGTAATTCATAATTTGTTGTTAGGAAAGGTGACATCGTTTATGGGTGCCGAACATGTTCTTTTATTTGAAATACCTACGAGCGACCCAGGTGTTTCATCATTTTGAACTTACGCACGAGTATAATTATGATTTTATGGAGTTGGTGTATTTATTTATTTATTTCTGGGCCCTCAACAGGCTTACGCATAATTACAGAGTCACCCGCATAATGCTTTTTAGAGGTGCTCTTGCAGCAGGTAACCATGGATAGAGGGAAAGAACTGAGAAAAGGGAAAGAGTAATACCGAGGGCATACACATGAGAGGACCAATTTACAAAGGAAAGAGCAAACAAGAATAAAAAAAGCGATAAGGGAGGAAACGGAAGAGGAGGAAGTCATACAGAAAGGCAAGTGGAAGTGGAGAGGAAGATAATGAGAACGGAAACTATATACAACAGAGAAGGAATATATTTAGTAGAAACTATGTTAGGTGAAAAGGAAGGAGGGGGGCTAATATAAGGGAGTGATTTAAATGCCAGAACGGAAAATGGGTAGAGATGGTAAAAGAAACATGCACGGGAGGCAGAGGGAGTCGGGTAATTGATTACATACTAGCAAATGTAAAAATAGTAGAAGAACTTAGGGCAGGAAGAAGGATAGAATCACCAGCTGATGGAAATAACTCTAAAAGATTAAAACGTCAAGAATTGAAAAGTTCGAAAGACACTGGAAACTTAAGACTATAGAATTAATGAGTGTAAAATAATGAAGATGAGTATTAACAAGATAATAACGTGGAAACAGCCAAAGGAAGGGGAAGGGAGAGATAAAAGACACACAAAAATCGAAATATGCCGATTTTGTTTTTTTGTGATGTTATTTGAATTGAACAGATAAGTTTTTTCCCAAATGAAAAATTAAAAGAAT
The DNA here is from genome assembly GCF_008802855.1 of Photinus pyralis. Taxonomy (NCBI): domain Eukaryota; kingdom Metazoa; phylum Arthropoda; class Insecta; order Coleoptera; family Lampyridae; genus Photinus; species Photinus pyralis. Next base: position 30,020,604 of record NW_022170819.1, on the reverse strand, counting down.
TCCCATATATTTTTTACTCGTATCATTTTTCATCTCATCCATCCTTGTCATCATTATTATCATTTCAAAAAATGTTTATTTGTGCGTAGAAATGCTTCGAGATGACTTGAGAGCAGAGATGTAATTAGCATTTGTGCACTAATAAGCACCGACTAAAACACCTGCACGATACAATGTTAACTTATTATTGCTTCGTTTACTAAAATCAACTCCCAACAGCTCATTAAATATAACACGCCTAGTTAAGGAAAATCAAACAAAAGCGAGGTTAGGAAATTTGTGGCGGGCGCATAATTCGCAATGCAATCCTCACAAAATGTTGTTTTTGTATACATAAAAATAACAACTCTAACCAAAAAGGTTATACGCGTTACGTTTCAAATGTAAAATTATACAAATTCGCGTATTCATAATATGCAGACATATTCACGTTAACATCAAAGGGGTTGCATTTCATTAACTGAAAAGTGGAACTAAAACCCGTAAGTTACGTTGCGGTTATACACGTAAAAAATGTTCGCGTAAAAAGGGATGTAACGGTTGAATTACTACAATTACTTAAACAAACATACTTTTCATATAACATTTTTAAGGTGTATTTCAAATTGATGTGTCGTTTGTTTCAGGTGAGACCTTGTGTACTATTTTCTAATGGTTTGGAATCATTGAAAGTCCGAATTGAAACCCCAAGCACAGAGGATTACGAACAACATTCCTCGTTCACAAGTTGAATGGCAATTATTACCTGAGGCAAGTAGTTTTTGATTGCAGTTTTGGTGGCAATAATTTAGCATTTGGGGTATACCAACATTCCACGTGGTATGAGTGTTTGGTGGTCCAAATTTATTTGGTACCCTGTTTCACTCGATTTTAAGAAATTTAAGAAACCTATGTCGATAAAGCATATTTAAATTGAAATTTAAATAACTAACGGAAAGCTTAAGGGAAATCTGAGTAGGGTTGCTTGCTTTTAAGGTCGTTACACAAGTTACTCTGTTCAAATATTTTAAACTCGAAAATTGGTAAGAAGCATTAATAAGTATATGGAATGACTACCCTTAGAATCGTATTCGATATGTGTACGCGTTTGGAGGAAAATGAAAGACATTCTGATAGGACATCTCTATTATATTTTTATTGAATCTATTTTGTTTATAATGTTTTAACTAATTAAAAAACTTACAATTAATCAACGAAATTAATTAAGATCAGGGCTATTTGGGATGAACATTGTATGTAGATATGATAAATTTAATTACGTCATTTATTTATATAAAATTAATTACTGATGTGCACAGGAACTATTACTAACGAGAAACTAAATCTAAACTGTCGCTAAATTACACATATAGAACACGTAAATTTGTAACTCATTTATAAATCTGGCGTGGATTTCACTATTTATCACTTGGGAATCGATGTTAAGACTAAAGACAATTTAATTTTTTACATAACAAACAACAACCTTTTTGAATATTTTCAATAACATTCTGAATTTATTTCAACAACAGTACAGCGTCAACAAAATAAATATTTGTTTGTCACAGCATTGATACTTCTAGTGAAACCCTCATGGAAAATTACTCCTTTGAACTAAAGGTAAATTCATCGGTATGTCAGACTTTGCTCGAGCATCAGAGTAAACTCTATTTTTTGCATTTTCTTCTGTTGACGTCATAAAAAAACTATTTCATCTGAATATCAGATTTTTTCGATGTGTCTGCCTCTGCAAAGATTTCCATTTTTGACTTGAGGCCGTTTTATAATGCCAGCCGGGATATTATAGTTGTGTTGTCACCCGGTAGCCATATTTCATAGATCTACATAAATTATTCCTGTTTTTGTGTTATTTCGTAGATACGCTACTGTATTTAAAAATTGACATAATAGCAATCATCATTTTTTATGGGCAATCTTTATGAAGGAAATTGCCTAATCTCTCAAATTACGGAATTTGAATCAAAATTATTTTTGAAGTTCCTCTCTTATACAAATTTCCTCTGAAATGTGGATATTTGTAATTTTGATTTAAATAAAATCAAAAAGATACCTAGTAGACACCTGACTCCATGAAGTTAAGTTAGCACCATCACTACTAAAATCGCTATATTGAGAGGCAACTAGCGCTACTTTGATTTCAAGAACTCCATTATAGATTGATTTTTTTAACTTTCGGAGGGGACAGTTGTTAACTCTAGCAACACCATTGTGTCCGATCAGTTTCCAAAAGTTTGTCAGGTCGGGCTAGCACTAAATTTTAGAGCTTAGCCAGTGAGGGGGCGGGGCATTGTTTTTAGCACCGTCACTTTGTTTTTTCAAGAAAAATATTGACGTTTCGTGCCGCCTCCTTTCTACGTTGAATCTAGTATTTAGGGGAAAGCCACATCCACCATAAGACAATATCATTCTTCAATATTTTTCAAATCAACCGCCAATCACAATCCGACTTGATAACTCCAGATTCGAAGGAACACATCCCCACTTTTTCCGAACACGCGCGTCATTTAAATTTTGTCCGATAATAAAATATCTTATCGCAAACGACCAGATGTGTCTTACACTTTAACACCCACCTTTACGTTCTACAAATAAATACACAAATTTACAATTACAAAATTACAAAAACGATAAAATCTCAACAAGAAAATATTACGCAATTACACACAATTTTAAAAAGCAAAATAGACACTGAGCAACTCATTCAAGTAAAATAAACCAACCTTGTAGTTATTCGTAGATAATTCCCAAGATTTACAGTTAATAAATTGAAATAATACTACAGCATGGTGCCTCGGAGTTATTTTTGGTGTTGGTATAGTACAAACACAAACATAAAAATTGCTCCACTCTACTTTGGGTGGCTCAAGCTCATAAAGTTATGGCAATTTCTGGAACTATGTCTGAAGAACACAGCATTTTACATGAAAATACAAACTGCTGGTAATATTAAGAAGTTTAAAATTGACCATTATAAGTACTTTTAAAACACCCTGTAGAAGGGCGATCAAAATTTAAATCATTCTCATGTATCATCAAACTAGTATTGTCGATTTCAGAAAACTGTTCGAAATTCAAGTCAACGGGGTCGTAGATACCGGGGCCCTAAAGAAAAGCAGTCAAACGTTAAAAATTTTGAAAAATGTTGAATAACTTGAAAACCTTTAATGCTGGGTACAGGAAAATGTGGTATGAAACAACGTAGACTTTCATGTAGATTTTGAAAATGCAATAAAATATAGGGTTTTCTATTTAAAATAAGAAAGTTGCTATCAACATTCGGTAAAATAGGAAGTGAAACGATCATTATAATATTCTTTTCGATAGATCGTGAAAAACTATGTTGTTATGCCTCAGATTTAAATTAGTAATGAGAGTCTGAATACCTTTAGGCATTAAACAGCCTGTATACAGACAAACAGAATTTTTATTTATATAGAAACTTTCGGGGGTATACGTCGAACATACAGACAGACACGTCTTTATATAAATAAGGTAATAACCATGCCTGCCAGAAGGGTCTATTTTCTTTTTCTTTAACAATGGGTTTGACCGTTTTCTAAATCAAATTGGGGAGATTAAAAATGTGGGTCTCTGATCGAAAATGCTCGTAATTTCGCTAATTAAAATGCAACAAGCGTATAAGATTTATAACCGCAATAAGCACAAAAGTTTAAAAGTGTAAGGAGAGAAAACAATTTTGCTATCAATTTTTTCGTAAGCAGTGCAGAAAAATGCTTTCTTTGGTGCATCGATAGCATAACGAACCAAATAGTAGAACAATCCCACTTGACAAGCAATGTTAAAAAAACGTTTGGTACGTTAAACGAATGTTGCATTTTGAAACAACTCAATTAAACAAAACATCAACGTTATACCAACGATACTTGAATGGCTTTTCTTCTAAACCGTGGATACGACGTTTTTGTAATGTTAAAAATTGTAACCTTTTGGACTTGCGTCGCTGGAACGGGACATTATTACGTTAAAATAACATTCAGAAGGCTAACGTTATACCAATATTACTTTGACAACGTTTTTATGCAAAACCTTGTTGCGATGTCATTATAATGTTAAGTAATGTGATGTTATTAGCGTATGTTGACGGAATCATACATAACTACGTTAGTTCAACTTTTAAAAGCTTAACATTACAACAACGACATTTTGGTACTGTTAAGTTGCACAGTTACAGTAACGTTCTTGTGATATTAAAAATGTGCCTTTGGGCATTGCGCAACGAAAAAATAGCTGGTCGGTGACTCATCACTCGGTTTAGCTTCATTTGCAGTTTAACATGTTTGTTGAATGCTGGTTTTCTGTGAATTGAGTGATGTGATTCAAAATAAGTGGAGGATAGTTTGAATTAAGTGCTTAAAAATTGTGGAGTTTTTTGGGTTAGACATTGGCGATTGTGGTTTTTTTCATCAAGGATGAACGACAACGACTTCAACAAATAAGCTGCATAAGCAATCCATTTACGGCGATTTTTACGTGTTGGATTTCTCTTTGTATTTTCCACCTTGTACGCTCATCTTTTTATTTTAAATCAAACAGTGCTACTAGGGTTCCTCGGAGGCGTTAGCAGTATGTAAAAGTAAGTAAAAGACGTAAATTATTTTATGGATGTATAATCTTACTTTTTTAGAATCTTCCATAATGTCTTTTTCACCAAAACATGACGCGTTCGTCTTAAAGGAACATTATCGAAGTGCAAGTGTACAGGATGGAACATGGACGTATTCCATTCAGTCCTGTCGCCAGCAATTCTATCAAGAATTTCCTGATATCCAACGTTCTCCTACAAGGTATTTTCCATTTACAAATACTCCATGATGCCGAACAACAGTTTTACGATGATCGATTAATTAGCAGAGGACTGTGGTCACCACGTTCTCCAGAACTAAGCCCGTTAGATTTTTTTTCTGATTTTGAAATACAATATTTTTCGAAATCGTCTGCACATCACTGAGGAACTTCAAAATGCAATCGAAGAGGAACTAATGAACATTACACCAGTAATGTTAGAATGAGTTTTCGATGATATGAAACTATGTGTGTAACTGTGCATTCTTTATAATGGTGGGACATTTTTAACAATTTTGTGAAGTGATTGATGTGAATGAAATAATTTTTTATACATTAAATTTCTGGTAAAAAATTATTTGAATTATTTTGAATTTGAATTTTTTTACATTGTGCACTTTAGTATCAAAGTGCAAAAATGTTTATTAAAGTACACAATCTGTGACAATACTAAATTGCGTTTATGTCATCCTTGTACATTGACGGCCGGTATTATAAAGCCAGACTTAACTTTGTTTGTCAGCTGACGGTGTTGTTAAGACATTCCTTAACAACACTGTTAGCTTACAACATAGTAAATATGACTTTAATAATACCGACCGTCAATGTATAAGGATGATATAAACGTAATTTAATATTGTTTAATAAACATTTTTGTACCACGTTTATACAACATAAGAGAGTTACATCGCATTGGCGTTTGTTTCAAACGTTCAATTAACGTTAAATGCTGATGTTATAAAGTGTTATATGATGTAACGTTTGCTAAACGTAGGTATTTAGACGTTACAGAGAAACTTTCTTGAAGGCGGACATTAGCAGTCGCGGTGACGTTAATAGTAAGTTAATGGTACTTATACGCTAACGTTACAAGTCACCATTAAACGTTTATTAAACGCTAATGTTGCACAATTTTGTCATGTGGGATAGCTCTTAAGTCACAGGGACTATATTGAAACTGTGAGTTGTTCATAATGTGTCCCATGCAAAAAAAAAAAACAGACAAACATCGTCCCAACATAGATCCTTGAGCAACGCTTCTTCTTAACATATCGTATACGTTCTCTACATTTTATCCTCAAATTTGAACTGACATTTCTGTGTTTCATAATAATAGGATCAATTGCTTCTTTGTAGTTGTTTATCATTCTCACCAAATTTAAAATACCAGATGCCAGCATTGCTGTAAAACTGTATTTGCTTTATTTGAATATTTTCGTGGGCAACCTTCTCTTGTTCACACAACGAATATTGCTCAATTAGCACATCACTTCTCACATAGTAGCGCGATCTGTAATTAAAATATCTTGCGAATGTTCCCGTTTACTCTGTAATTACTGAAATCTACAGTGCGTTAAGTGTTGCAGCTTTAATTAAAATTGAAATTATTTATTGTGACAAGGTAAAATAAAACAAGGCGTCTAGGAAACTTTCGGGCAATCTTCTTCGCTCCGTTGTTGAGTAATTTCGACATGCAGAAATGCAGCTTGAAGTATCTCGCGCGAGCTCGATTTCTGTTTAGAATTAATTACACCTTGTAGAGTAAAGTGGCTATTACCAAAATTAAATAGCACGTCTTTTGAGTTTGAACACTGTCATCCCATCTTATTTTTTAGTAGACAGAGTGGATGAGTGTAGTCTTTGAGCACATTGTGCTCCACTTGTGCTAGCACAAAAGTTAGCCGATAAAAAATCCTTTAGTGGTATAACGGAAACTTACAGAAGCATAATTTCCGTAAGCCCCACTACAATATTCTGCGCCAAAAGTTGTAAAAACCAATACTGCCATCGGGTTTAGCAAAAAAAGTAAGCAACATATTTCTAATATTCATCGTTATTTTTAACGAGAAAGAGATAATAGTGGTCCACTTTTACCAGTCCCAGCAGTGGTTACTTTAACATAAGAATTCGTATACGTACCTAACCAGTTTCATTTTAACAGAGAGTAGTAAATATTAGCCTGGGAGAATTGACTTCTATTTCACAAATTACTAAATCGGGCAAACCTCTAGAAAGTCCTAAAAAAGCAAGGCAATGTAAGAAACCCGTTAGCGATGTTGACTGTTTCACACAAGCAGCGATTCGGAATTCCATGTACGACATGATCCAACACAGTAAGTGAAAATACACGTTCAATTGTTGAATGTAGGCAATTGTTTAGGTCAACTCTGCCAAGATTATATTATATTAAATTAGTATTTGTAAGCAGTTTACGTTTGTATTTTAGAATTCTTACGCTTCAATAACTTTTGCAAGTTCTAAAAGAGAAAGACGTATTTAATGGGCCCAACAGTTCCGTAAAAAATGCAATCTGAGAGTCATGCAAGACGACAGTGCAAACCGTAAGGAAAATTAAACCTGAGGGGCGCAGGTAACATACTAGTATTGATAGGAACAATATCATCTTATAACAATTACAATCGGTACTACGGTTACCCCCTTACAATTTCGTTTTCAATACCATTCAAGCAACAAAATTATTTTAGATTGGTGGCACAGAGAAGTGAAGTTTGACCGAGAAGATGTAGCTCCACTAATAATTAATTTGGAAAATGATTCAGATTAATGTTTTCCGGTTTATTCGGGGATGAACCTAAGATTTAAATTAAATCTCGAGATTCGTGACCTGTTTTTTTAATTTTACACGATTTGAAATGTTTTGTGGATTTTCTTTTGTTGTGTTGATTGCATGATGCTATGTAAACATACTTAGTGATGACGTCATAATACACCAATGACGTGGACGCAAACTAAGGAAAATCCTTCTGTATACACGTTGCACTTTTTTTTAAAACGATGTGCAATTATTGCCTACATGCACCGTGTGCGGCAACGTTGCTGCCGTAAACACGATTATTATTATTACATTATTATTGTGGAAAACGACACGTTTAGGACCGGATATGATCTTATTTGAGAGATATTTTCCGTGGAAACAAACGTATACGAGGTGTGGCAATTAAGTTCCGAGAATTTGTCCAAAAAAACAAGTAGGTAAATTAAGTTTCAGGCATTATTTTATGATCGACATGCATAATAGTCGCCTTCTAATTCTACACGATTCCAACGTTCTTCTCCGCAATTAACCCGTTCAGCACCATGGTTACAACTTCTTTGACCTTCTGTACGCCGCCGTGGTGAATTCCCTTGAGGTGCGACTTCATCTTGGGGAATAAAAAAAAGTCGCTGGGGGCAATACGGGGCCATAGTGGGGGTGCGCCAACGTTGGAATACCTTTTTCCCCCAGATCCATCGGTTCTCGGGAGCTCCATCACGTGGAACGTCTTCTACCGATCCACGTTCCTCCTTGAACCGCTTCGCCCATTCAAACACGCGTGATTTCGACATGCGCTGCAATTTTCCGAAGATTTCCGGGGGGTTTTCACCAGATTTCACTAAAAATTGAATCACAGCACGTTGCTTGTAAATAAATCGTTCATTTTCACGAGACCACTAAAAAACGTTACTTTACTACTTCACGCAAACCAAACGTGGTATCTACTTCGTTTGGACTCAAACGTAAAATGAAGGTTCCTTTTCTAAACAGATGAAGACGAATGGCACAGTGTTGCCGATTTTTAAGTTCTAACTAAATTCCCGAAACATAATCTCCACACCTCGTACAATGTTATTTATGATATAGCTACTATATATGTATACTACAGCTAACTCTTCCGTAAGTTGGTCCGCCATTTTGCACCCTACTGACAATTAACGCTTGCAAAACGTTGCATGTCCTGCATCCATTGTCTATCATCTAAAGAAAAGCTATTGATTTTTTTAACGTTTATTAATGCCCAAAGGCATTTTACACATTAAACTATGTTTCTGTCCACAAATTTGGATTATCAGTGGGCTCCAAAATGGCAGACGAGTCTGCTATCTTAATCAAGCACTGTAATTTATGAGATAGACTCAACCAACATACGAAAATGCAAATTGATATTAACTTTTTGAACAAAGGACCATTCGATTCATTTTCATATGTCATGCTTCAGTTAAAACGGTTCATTATACGCAAAAGTCACAGATCTTCCCTTACCGTTACCGACAACTGCCTTGACGATGAGTCGATTTTTTGCTCAGTCCACTATCTACTTAAAAAAAAATTAAAGGCGCTACAGTTTCTACAATTAAAAACAACTTAGTTCCGGAAGTTCTGCGTACCATTTTATTGTGTTGTATTCATATAAGAACAATCGAATATTTTCAAACTTTTGGTTCTGTACCAGAGAACCTGATATCAATTCCAGTCTCGCAGAGAGCGGTATCGTTGATACTGGGATTGTACGTTAGGATTTCAAAATCATTGTAAGTTAATGATCTGCCCTCGCTTGTCGTGAACAGCCCCAAGCATTCGTCCTTGGTGACAACAACTTTCCCAACAGCGTTTTCGGACCGCAGCAAAACTCGACCAATATACGTTGTGTACTCCTCGAAACCGCCAGGCACCAACGTTTTCCGGTTCATTAACGACAACACCTTGTTGTGAGACGTTTTAATCCACTCGAACTTTTGCGGCTGATTAGTGCAAAAAATCTGAAACACATTGTTCTATAAGAATCTCTTTAAAGATAATCCTCTATACTTTGCCATTTTTATTTTTCGAATGCTCCCTGAAAAACCAGTTAAAGTATACATAATCGCTGTCGGTGAATATTTTCCCATTGATCAACTTTTCGTCAAACAAAACTTGACCGATGTATAGCGGATTTCCCGATTTGTCTACGCCCGCCTTAAATGCATCGGATGGTATGATCCCGACGAAATCGCGCCAACAGTAATCTGAAATTTTGGAATTTAATAAAACATTCGGGCGCCTTTCTTTACCATCCACGAAGTGTTTAGAGTGCCCACTTGCACAAAGCACCAATAAAAGTACTGAAACTGCAACTGGCCGCATGTTATAGTAATGATGTTCTCTTTAAGATGGGACAGAACTTAATGTCTCATTAAATGTAATCGGTTCGAGAGATAGGTAATTACCTCTTAATTTGGTAAGTGTTCCAAAGAGGTTACTGCTATTATCGGGTATTTTGTATCTCAATTTTCTAAATTATATAATTGTACTTACCATGACATTGGTGGTGGTTTCTGTATACCCGCAACTTTGGACAATCGTGGGGTCAACGTGTTATTTATTTAAACAATAGTCAAGAATAGGACTTACAGAACAATTGATAAAGTTTAGCATTAATTCAGGATTTGTATGTCACATTTCGTGCTAAACTGTCAGTTTGAAAGTGCCATTGTTTTGCCTATTTTTGGAGATTCGACATAGTTTTTCATTATCTATCGAAAAAAATATTATCAAGATGGTTTCACTTTCGGTTTCACCGTTTTTTGAAAAATTACTCACAGTTCTGTAAATAATAACTGTTTCCACATAATTTTAGTAACATAAGGACGATTAGGTTTTTTTTCTTTAATTGCATATACGGCTGGACTACCAGTTCCCAAATTAGCGGCAAGGACTTTTGCGCTCTCTTTCAAAATAACCCGAGATAGCCTCGCTTGCTTCTTCGTTCTTTCTATTTAAACAAAACCCACTTCCTCTAGCAAATGTAACATCGTTATTAAACCGAGAACACTCGAAACTCCTCTCCTTCGCGTCGCCAGAACTGATAAGACACCTGCATCGCTTATCTCACACGTTACATTGTTTATTGAAAAACCAATTAATTCTTGTCCGATAACAATGTTTTACCAACACCTGACCAGATAGAGATTTAAACTCGCGTAACCCGTTTTAAATTTCTCACACAGACTAAATACAACAAATAGACTTAAATGAATTAAATAACTACTCTCAGCATTTACAATAAAAAATCTAACTTTAAAGTGACAATTCAACAGTCTTTTTTTCAATTCTGTGCCTATTTGAATAAAAAATTCTCCAGATCTTATGGAATAACTTGAATTATGTGACATACATGTTGTTCTGACCGCTATTTTCGATGTTCGGACCGAAATTACGTATTTGTACACTAAAAGGTGGCTCGCTCTCGTGTTCTGCAGTGTTTCCACCTAAAGAAACGAGACCCCCATGTAGTTTACACAAGAATCATTTTGGTTTGATGCGAATTATACTCGGTTAAATATTTAGATGCATTCGCTTAGAATGTATCACCACATTGTTTACTAAAATAAGTTAAATTATCTGGCCAGCAGGGATATAGATATAGATGGTAGACTTTCTACTCCTGAATCTCACCCTTAGCACTGTATTTTTCGTGGCTTTTCTAACATTTGAAGACATTGACAGACGCGATTTATACACTAAATAAGTATATAATTAACCTTCACAAAAAGACAAAGACAAAGGGCGTGGACACATATTTTTATGTTAGGATTGGCATATACAGGGAAGAGAATTTGACGAAGGTCAATCAAAACATTTCTTTTTTCGATAACGGACCTAAAAACATATGTGAAAGTGCAAGAGATCTTCGCCTGTGCCTAAATTCCAAATTTAACCTTCAGAGGGATTTAATTTCTTTGAAAAAAATTCGAATAAGTTGAAAAGGTTATACCTAACCGCGAAATCCTTACAGTTAAGAGTACAATGTGACATAAAACAATAAGTACTATTTATACCTTTCAATTCTTCAATAAATATAGGGTGTTTCATTTAAAAAAAGTGAGTGCGGTTCCAAAGGTAAATTTACGGCAAATCTCAAGATTTCGGTACTTATACAACGTCAGAACTGGCGAGGATGCAAAAGGCAAGAACTTCTAGATTTACGGTTTCGCAAAAATTAGTTCGATAAGTTAACTTACTTCCGGTAAGCAAAATGGCAAAAGATTATATTTCATAGTGCGTTTTCTATTTATCTAAACGTCAATTTCGTCTTAAAAATACGGGACGGTGTCAAAATTCGAGTTAATTAAGAGCGCCTCTTTTTAAGATAAAGCTCAGCTCTCTCGGGCGGGTTTTCTGCAATTCATTTGAATGTTAATTCAGTTAACGCCTTTTTAATTGAAATTTAAGTGCCAGATCAAGGATTCAAGATAACACTCTGCGTATCTGTACTGTACGTCAAAACAGCTTTTCTATTCCGGTTTTATTTAACACACGGAATCGAAAATCGGTTAATTGCCCAATGAAGCTGAAATCTTAGAATACTAAATCGGCGACACGGGAACGCTTTGCAAACGGATGAATTGAATAAAATAAAACTAAATATGTTCGGAGCGATGGTTGTCGTAACAAAGTGCCTCCACGTTGAGTTAAGGAGTTTTGTTACTAGGCGAAATTTAATTAACGCACGGGTTCCGGTGCTGTAACGAATACGCAGGTGTTTATAAGAAATGCGTGTTTCGGTTGAACAAGTGGGGACGTTTGACGCGTTCCGTCGTGATTGGCGATATGAAATTTCACAAATCAGGCGGTGGTGGCGGTTGGTCATGGTGGAAGTGGTGTTTCCTTAAATACTGGAGACAAGAAAAACGAGGCTGCTGGTTTCGTGACGGTTGGCGAGTCTGTCTATTTTTTTACGTGAATTCTTTTACGGGCAGTCATGTCACGAACTTTGCCGGAAAGTCCGCGCGAATCGGCGCATTTAAAATGGAAGGTATAATTAGTACAAATAACTTTTAATTGGAAAAAAAGTAATATCACGTTAATTAAAATGTAGATAATTAACCAACGGAAGTCCAGAGATTCTAAGGGTTAGCTGCGGTTCGCTTCAGTAGCGAGTTCTCAAGCGGTAATGAAAGTGCAAGATACTTACCGGTATCTACGGGAAAGCGAAATGCAGGAAAAAAACGGGATACCAACCCCCTTATAAATAACGGAAGAAAAGGAGCAATCTTTCAATTGAAAGGTTCGGTAATCAAATTTAGGTAATAGTATTTTACATTATTAGTCAGGTAAGTGAGTTTTTACTGGCGATAGGAGAAGTTGACTAGCGAGCCGTTAGGCGAGCTTGTCATCTCCTAGAGCCAGTAAAAACTATTACCTGGCGTATAATGTACAATATTTTATTTGTTACTCATTTGTAAACGGAAATAATTAGTTCTTAAATTGATCTCAAAGAAATGTCTAAAATATCATGTGATCCATGTAACAGAGACTTCGCATTAATTCTGGCCAATGAAATTACCGGATTACTAACTTGTAAAATTTTTACAGGTCTGCTGTCAGTTTTACAGGTCTGCTGTCAGTTTTACAAGTCAGTAGCGTTTAAACATGACGTTTACCCGTTTGCGTTTTGTCTTGTTAATCAACGTTTACAACTGAGTAACAAATAAAAATATTTTACGTTTTGGTTAACCACCAAAAGCAGGACGATCCCCTCTAAGGAACGGTTTTATCTTTAATAAAATTCCCAAAAATATGTTGGTAATTAAATCGCAGTTTATGCACAGGCAGTAAACCGATCAAATGATTCATAGCCATATTTCACTTTGGAGCGAATTTTATTGCTTAACTATAAGCAACTCATCGCATGAATTTTTATTTGGCCTTTATTTTTAAGTGGACTGGACTCTACCAACTCACCCCTCGATACATCCATACTCCAACCCGGATTTGACCGCTGCCGCAGCCGATCTTTAACTACTCGTGCACTGCGCCACACAGCCAGGCATAAATTATGCGCGAATTTATATATTATATCAGCAATGTAAATTTCGAGACTGCGTTACTCTGGTCCCTTCGTTATGTTTATTGTTTCTAGAACATCCTCGAACAAACGACTAAGCAGCGTGGCACCTAGGCAGAACATTTCACATTAACTACATATCCCTTCTTCTACATGATGGCGCCAATATGTTGCAATAGTGGCAGATATAATAAATCAGTTGCAACTTCGATTTTCAAGGTTAAACAAAATTATCGTAATTATGCTAACCAAAAGCGTACTACATTTTTTAATTTCGAGGAGTAAAAATACGTGACATAATTGAGTACATGAGATCTATTGCGAATAAGATCGAATGGTACACTAGTCCAAGTCATCCATGGTCCTAAAGTTGTACTTGATCACATCCATTCTTCTGCCTTTCTCTGTGCTGTATTGAGGAAGACTTAGTAGACGCACCATACACGGGCTGATCAAAGATGGATTAACTTCCGGATCGTCCTTCTTTCGTGTAATTATACTTCCAATAAGACCGAATAATATTGTTAAAACTGTACCGATACAATAATAGTAGTGGAACGTTATTCTAAACAGCCAAAATACATTTCCACCGCCAGCATTTGATGATGTCAGCGGCCTGCATAGAGTAATTAGACCACTGAGGGTGATCGCAGACAGCTTACGTGGCAGGAGTCATTTCTTGATGGATGAAGTCTGATCGGTCAGTCTTATTGCACCACTCCGTACTTAGATATTTGGGTAAATACCGGGTGTCGCTATGCCATACGTGTACTTGAGTTTGTATAATGATGATGCTTATCAAAAGAAGAGAGCTGATAACTCCTATTAAGGCACCCTGAAAACTCACATAAGGTTATGGTGACGGTACCTTGAGGTACTCCAGCTAGCTGCTACCTACCCTACGATTTGCACAGGGAAACAGCATTCCTAAAGTGAACAGTCCAAGAACCGGTCCTCCCGTAATCGCCTGGGCACTGTGAAACAACTCAAAGAGTGACCCAAGCTTGTCCGCCACAAAAATCATCCCCACATTGACCAGACCAATTACAATCGTCAGCACTTTTATTATGTTACTCGAAGCTTGCTCGGATATACCTCGACGCAAAGTCGGCTTGATGAAGTCCAAGTACAATACGCCCGCAACCGTATTTAGATGCGTCGAAAGTGTACTGCAACTGCTGTTCAGGAGACGTTCGCAAAACTGTTTTTATTACCTCATTGCCGTGCTAAACAGACCGGCTATAAACAGGCCGCTCACTCCTGGTGTTTGCTTGGCAATGTCGGTTACGTAATACGGAACGATCTGGTCAATCTTCGTGATATACCCGGCCGAGAGTGGATCGCAGCCGTAATACTTAGTGTAGAGGATTAATCCCGAAAAGCAACTAATCACCTTGGCTAGTGAAGCAAATACGCTAAAAATTATTGAAGCCCTACAAAAAAAAGGTTAAGTAGAGAAGGACGGGTGACTTTACTTTTTTGCGTCTTCCAACTTTGGTATCGATGAGAAGCGCTGCACTCCCGATGGATTGATCGCCACGAATCCTAACCAGGTGAATATGCTTCCTACGAATACTGACCAAAACGTGCATCTCAAAGTAGGGTTGGGATCCACGCTAAAATTTCCTTAGGACAGAGACGATTGATGAAGGGACTTACTTGAAAAACTCCAGGCGATCTCCACTCTCAGACGCTTCCCATATTGTTTTGGGACCGCCCACAGAACAGATACCAATAACCAGTACAATGGCCAAGGTGCACAATGTGATTGAAAATTGAAGGGTGTCGGTCCATACTATCGCCTTTAGGCCGCCAATCGTTGTGTAGAAGATGCAAATTACCGACATAATGGGAGCGATTAGATGTAGTTGTATTCCTGTAACTGAAACCACATAGGATGATTGATGCTCTACACTCTAGATACCTTGGGTAAATGCCAGTGACGGCGCATATATGACCAAGGGGAGGAATAGAATACACGTGATCAGGTACAAGAAGGAGGCGATTAACTTGATTACTCTGTCGAAACGAATTTCTAAGTAATCATTTACGGTTGACAGTTTCAGCCTGTGAAAGACCGGCATGTACAAGTAGTTGTTTAATACTCCCATCGTGATGACTCCAAAGATCATGACGGATATTTGCATGCCGTGCATGTAAACCTCAGCGGGTAGCGAGATGAGACCAATGCCTGAAAGCGTACTGAAAACCATCTCTCAGGACCCAACCTGAACAAAACCATACTCTCACCTGGCAACTAAAGACATCGATATAGGGAAGACCTTCATTTTCTTTCCGCCCAAAAAATACTCGGCGGTCGTCGATTGGTTACCGCAGCATCCGAAGTAAATGCCAACTATACAGCTTAAACCAAACATGAAGATGAACAACAGATAGTCAATTGCAAGGAATCGCACATCCTCCATTTTGCCAAGGCGGTGCCGGAGACCGTGTTAATTGTATCACAGCTTAAAATTAATTGCGTGTTAAAACAATTTTACTTTGCACATATTCCACGCTTTGCGATAATTTGGCGGAAAATTGTCAAATCAACACGTGCGGCTCATCTGAATGTCTTTCTCGATAGTAAAACCTAACCTTGATTTTTTACAACTGCAATTCTCAGATGCACTCAGAGTTGATGGCCTCAATGTAGAGATAAACTATCTTGATTCACACCAAAGCCCCTATTGCTATTCTTGGGTGGACTGGAAAAGGTTCAGTGAGTTTCTTCTGTTGTTTTGTTTTGTTCTGATGATAGATTTCTAACGAAATTTATATTTCTATTAATTAACCACAATTGAGGACTGTAAAGCGTGTCTACGTGCTAATTTCACTGTGAGTTAATCACTTGTGGCTTCTGAATTAGGTCTTGATAGATAGAACAGCACTCATGGCAGTTTGACTTTCTTGGTTTTTCAAAAACCTTTCAAATGTTACTTTTCCGCCTATTATGTTCTTTTGGCACACACGTTTTCCTTTGTTTTTGTGCAACAGGACAACAGAAACACGTGAAGGTACAAGACCTCTAAAATTGGGTATCTGGAGTTTACCTCTTGGGTAATGATAGGTGGCTAATGAGAGTAGTGCTTGTAGCCACATTACCCCCATAGAACTTGCCCCCGATACGGCGGAATTAGGTGATTTTTTCGTTTTTATCATTGACAGAGGTACAAAAGAGTAATAAAATTAACAGACATTGACATCCAGCGTATGATACCTGCTTCATTTAAAAATTGTATCAATATCACATAAAGACTTGGTGGTGATAATTTTGTTGTAATCTATTGAGAGACCCCTTCTCAAATATTATGTTTCGTTAATTTAGATATGCTTCACTGATATGAATTTTTCTTTCCTTAGTTGTACAAAGATAAAAAAACTTTTAGATACCTTTGCTACCAACTTCTTGTACAAAATTTACTGTATCAGGTCCAGCGAAAGCAAGAAGGTGCCAAATGCCTTCTCATGTCTTGTCTCCTGATACAAATTTGCTATGTGGGTTATTGAGTGTGATGTTATCATGATGCATTTTTTTGTTTTAGTGCTATAATGTATAAAGTTAATTAAAAACACATTCCCACGTATCATGTTTTCTTGATAAAAAATTATCCTTCAGGAATCGAATACGAGCGAATATACAATTTATTTTGCAACTACCTTCTCGGATATTATGTTTTTCTTTTAAGAAGAATCTCCAAAACGCAACGAAATGAAGAAACTAATTAAACTTCGCCTTCCCGGGTATTACCTATGTTTCCCTGATAAAAGGAATTCCCTTTTTGAAACCCTTGCGTCAGAATCCCAGAAACACAAGGAGGTGTACAATTTCTTCGTGAACTTGATACGCATTTTTCTCCTAACAGTTGTTGTATCGGGATCACATAAACGCAAGAAGGTACTGTTCTTTTATTTAAATCGCAGTGTTTATTCACAAATACTTTCGCATAGGTATACTGAGTTTGAGGTATGAGTCTCGCCCAGGTTCCGGTATGAATACGACTTTTACGTCCCTCCACGCGATAGCTTTGTGTACCAGGGCAATAATAGGTCGAAACCTTGTTATAGTAGAGCAAAAAATCACTGGAGATTTATACGGATGGAAAGACTTCACTTCCCACTTAACTTTACTATCTGCCGAGCCAAAACCTTCTGTTCCCTTTGAGTAGTGGTTCTATTCTATTCTATTCGCAGGGAAGCCCGACCGGGCAACACTTAGGCACACGAGAGGTCCATTGTGCCTACCCCCTTTCTTTCGCAACTGAGTTCAGAGCCCGTTCCTCTCAATGAAGGATAGGACCCTGTTTAGCCTAAGTTACTTCACCCTCCCCGGTTCCAGATATCTGTCTCCAAGGAGTTGATATCTGTCCCTGATCAAAGCGTCACAGTGACAGACCACATGCTCGGTAGTTTCATATGCCTCGCCATAGCACGTGGACTCCTCCGCGAGCCCAATGTTATGCAGGTGATAGTTGACCATCCAGTGCCCCGTAAGGACACCGGTGATCTTACTAATCTGGTTTCTATTCAGTTTTAGAAGCTTAGAAGACCCCGATTTGCCAAGGGGCCCTGTTAGAAAGGCCTTGCTGTCGGAGTCCAGTTACTTGCCACTGAGCCTGGAATTGACTGGTCAACCAGTCTTTAATCCTGGCCCTGACAACGGAGGGAACAATTCCTAGGGCAGGCTCGGGCCCGACGAAGACCCCACCACTGCCCTCGCGAGCCAGCTCGTCCGCCCTTTCGTTGCCCCTTATTCCGCAGTGCGCTGGCACCCAAATCAAGACCCTATTAGACTCGCCTAATCTATCTAGAGTTCGCCTGCAATCAAGCGCCGTAGCCGATTTTAATAATTTAATCAAGTAGGCTATGATGAATTAAAAAGACAAAACAAAATCTATTTGAGGCAACATAACAATGAAAATAATTACATCACGTGTGTAAAATACTGGCCATTATTATTGAAACACGCCTTAAGGCAGTTTACTTTAGGCAACGTGTTGCCATTGATACTATAACACGCCTTTAGAACGGCTTCGCGTAGATGTAATTACCTATTAGTATAGTGGTTACTTCCATATACTTTATTCTTTAATATTGTGACCTGGGCAGCCAGCTCAATTGTTGGTAGGTACCATATACCAACGCTTTCTGCGAAACATACGTTGTCTAGAAAATCCTTTAAGGAAGTTTATTGGAGAATTTGTAAATAATGGTGAGCAGTTAAAGTTCCATCGAAGATTACCGGTCCAATTACATGACTTTCCATTATGTCATAAAATACATTAATATAAAACCTTGCTTGATTTCGGCGTCAAACTACAACATGTAGATTTTCCTGTTACGAGTACTGTTCATTATGTCGATTTGAACACTCCGCGTTGGAAAAATAAGACTCATCTGTCCATATACTCGGACTCGTAAAACTGCAGTTAGTTTCGATAAACCACCATGTGACCTGGGACAATGCATCAATGGTATGGTAATACCAAGTAAAGTAAATCGAAGTGTCTTGAAATGTGTTTAACTGGATAATGGCATGGCATTTTTTGGAGAAGATAGTTTGCAGTTATACCAGCATTTTGTAGGTATGTAAGTATGGATAATATGATAGTCAATAAGTGACGTCAGAAAAGTCAAAATTTGTCTACGCCTATTTATATAAAATTTTGGAGGAAGTTGTAATGCCCAAACCCCCTCCCATGAGTGCGCCCCTGATATTTTAAACATCTTATGTAATTACTTTCATCGTTTTGTTGCCTCGAATAGATTATGTTTTGTTTTTTTTTTAATTCATCATAGCCTACTTGATTAAAATATAAAAACCGTTGATATAACTGGTATCTTATTTTCAATCTTATGCTATGATAGCTCGTTGAAAAGAGAATTAAAAAATCTATCAGATAATCTAAAAATCCAATATGACGCCTATTTAACTTTAGGAAGTTGGTAAATGTTCTTCAAAGGTAGCCATTTTGAATTTTTTTTTACATCAATTCTAAATTAGACGTATTAAAGACAGTAACTTTTATATAATTTTTTCCTCTTGTACTTTCGATGATATAAGATAAGACATTAAAGAAAATGAACAATTTTAGTTTCTTTGAATTTACGTCGAACCTATTCCACATTTTGAATTTCCACAAGGAAATTTTAAATACTTAAGCATCTAAAACTGCAAAACATTGTCCATTTAGCCAATTCTCTATCTTTAATAATAAGAAAGTTACCCATGCAATCCCACCCGATCTGGAACACACTGTATATGCTTATTACGGTAACCTCTGCGGAGGTTTTTCCTGTGCACAGGTCATGATGGCTAACATCTCTGCCTGAGACACGGTGCTATGCTGACCAAGTTTGAGTAGTAGTTCGAGAGTAATAAATTGATTCGGTCGAGTGATTTTGAGCGAGAGCTTTTGATCCTGAAAAGTGTGATTGAAACAAAAGCTGCAAGGTCTCATTTGCGTTCTCTGAATAACCCCCGGGGGGAGTAAAAATACTCATAAACCTAGCCACCTGCTATGCCCGCTTACAAATTAAAACATGATGATGACGCCTCAATAATGCAAATATATTAAAAAAAATTAGTTGCAAACGTTTTTTCGAGTATTATGTTCTCCTGATACAAATCTTTCATTTCAATATATATTGTATCAGAGTCACAAAGACTAAATTGCTTCTGATTTAAAAATTTCTCTTTAAAAAGTATTGCATCTGGATTACATGAATGTAAAAATGTGCCAAATTGATTATTAAGCACCTCCTTAAATTATGTTTTCCTTTCACAAACTTTTTTTTTCAAATCTATAGGCAGCACAAAAACGAAAGCTTTCCCTGATGAGGGAAGAGCGACATACTCAACACAAACAACTAATTAATGGTTTTTACGTATTATGTTCTCCTGGTACACATTTCTCTTTTAAATAGTGAATTAGTATTACAAAAACGCTAGAAACTGCAGTTTGTTTTAAATGACTTCTCGAGTATTGCGTTCTTCAATAGTTTCGCTGATCTAATAACAGCCCCTAAATTCACTTTAAATACAAAGACGCGCCAACCATCAGTCTCTCTCAAAATAATTACGCTAGCTACTACTCTAGCTACTATCATCAAATTAATAAAAATTGTTTGGAGGGTACCTTAATTAAGCGTTTTCAACAACAAAATTTGCGGAAGAAACCCCAAATTTTCCATGATCTTATTATTAAAAGTTGAGTCGATATGTGAGGTTATGTTACTTTTTCTTTTATTTCAATGGTTACTTCAAACTTCATGATCACTTTTAAGTTGGTAAGAGTGTGCGTAATATTCCTGACTGCCAACTTCAATTTCTTAAGAGGTTATGTTAATATTGTTTGGTGATGCTTTACAGATAAACGTTTAAAAAATTAGAAAACGTTGATGTAAAACCATGCATGTGTTTGTATTTATAACATAATAGCCGTAAATAGTTATTTATGTTTCACATAATTCATGTGTCAATTATTTATAGATGAGCAGCATTTTATCCATGTATCATAATGAAGAATATACCAATTGGAAACATGACTTAGGTTCATTTTAACTCGGATGTAAAAGGCGGTCGATACGAAAAACCGACCCATATGGATGATGCGAGAGGTGTCCCTTCCCCTCTCGGGTGTAAAAGGTGACTGTCTGCGAATCCGAAAGTGGTTTTATTATCCACATGGAAGTGGCGTTTATTTTGTGTATATCTCGAAGTACATCTAAATTGTATTGTGTATTATACCAATTATACTACTTCTGTTACATTAACTTTTAACATACCCGTTAAACCCAGCATATTTCAATTTAGTAGACGACGAGTGTAATACAACCTCATAAACATTTAAGCTGTCATTTCCTGAAACTGATCAGCTTTTTCAGTTTTAACAACTTAAAATAATAAACCATAAATTTCAGCTTTTTCCGCAATTTTTTGTTGAAAACGCTTAATTGGACCCTAACATAAAGTAGGTATGAAAATGAAGGTTTCTTGACGATTTTGGGTAAAAACAGTTACGTGTGGATCACAAAAATCGGCGATAAAATGTAACGCTAAAAATATTTCATCTTGTGTAATGTTTATATATAATTTTATCATGAAAAATATGGGTCGTCAGTCAAAGTCACATAGTGTGCCCTTTCCGCTGTATACATTAGATAATTGGATTAAATTGATTCCGAAAATAAAAACAGTATGATAACCTCAAATGTTAGTAGTACAGTATTTATACAGTAGACTGACTGTTTTGAACTAGCCATGGTGACATACAGACTACCTCACTTTGTTGCTCTTATTTTAATTCTGCAAGTGTACGATAGCACGAGTTTCATATATGAAGGTATGTTGTAGCTGTGCAATCGCCATTTTACCACGGTTACTTATTTTCAGAGTACTATTGGCAAGACTATGAAGGAAAGATACCAGATGAGGCTCTTGTTGGAGGCAAAGATGCGACCGGTATGCCAATTTACATAGGTCAAGCCTACTATTTTAGTAAGTTACTACCTGCGAAAATTTATAAAGGTGACAACAACGCGTATGTGGCGTGGGGTTCCGAAATTAAAGTGTCCGAGCATATCAAGGTATCGACTATAATATGTTTAATATGAGTATTTCAATGAGGATTTGTAGATTCTATGCACTCCGCATCCTGAGAGGTTCAAATGGGTGCAAACGAAAAAGAACGAAATTCACAAACTCATCAATCATAAGCTTGTGAAGGGTGGATGGGAACCGTCCTATGACCTTTACATTGGAAGAGCGTTTCACAAGTCGCAAACGTTGGTGGGAAGCGTTAAGGTGGCTGGAAGACCCAGCCTCAATTTGGGCCTCCACATTTCCTCCAATGGGGCTCAAGTTGTGGTGAACGATTTTGAAATTCTGACATACGTTCCCGAAAAGAATTTAACTGAAACACGGCATTGCAATCAAAAAATTATTATTGTTTAATAAACTTATGTACAAACTGAAGCCTAACTTTTTACAAGCATAACATTTTTAAAACACCGCGCTTGATCAGTGACGTTCGCCCAATAATCGTAGGTTAAGATCTGGAACGAATCCATGTAGACCTCCTTCTCCGGCACGCTTATGTAGAGACCATGATATGCGCTCACAGTAGGACCGGCCCTCACTCTCCCAACTAGCGTTTGCCACTTGTGGAAGGCACGACCGATGTATAAATCGTACGATGCCTCATAGCCTCCCTTGACTAAGTCTTTGCCGATTAGCTGGTGAATCCCGTCCTTCGTGCTGTCGATCCAAACCATACGTTCCGGGTGTTGCGTGCACAAGATCTGTTAAATTAAAGTCGTAGTGAACCTACTCAACCCGTTAATCGTGGAATACTTTAATGTTATCCTTGGTCGACAGTTCCCCGCCCCAAGTGTAGTAAGCCTTCGAATCGTCCGTGTATATTTTGGAAGGCAGGAGCGTTGCGCCGTACAGAGCTTGTCCAACGTAAATTGGTCGATCGTTCTGATCCTGGCCCGCTACGAAAGCATCCAATGGTACCACCCCTGCAAAATCCCTCCAGTAATATCCTAGAAACAAGAATTATATTGCGATTTTGACCTTGCTTTAGTGTTACCATCCGAACAGTTTGTCAGCAGAAATGCTTGTATAAATGCCAAACACAGTAGAAGCGCGGACATCTTCACAGAACCGTTGATTACTTGCTTCTCTCACAATCTCCTAATGGGATTCTGAGCAAACAAAAATATTGTGTAATGATTCTGTATATTAAACTGCGGGTTATCGATGTATATTTTCTATGTAACCTTCAGATAAAACAGAACATTTCTAAAAATGCTCTGGTTAACCCAAAGATAATTACTGGAGCGTATTTTTGAGAACAATACAATTAATATCATTAAAAAGAAAACGCAAGTATGCAGTTTTGCATTTTACAAGAGTGTAAATTAACAATATAGCATTAATGAAAGGAACCTGTTTATGTTAAAGCAAATTTTTAAATCAGTAAATTTCCATGTGTGTCATGACCGGATAATGGATTGTGCGACAGTCGGACGGGCTTTAACAAGCGATAAAATAATGTTGATGGTTTACGTGACCAAAACAGCACACTCCGGATGAGTTTCGGGGGAATCGCTAGGTTGCAGTTTTAAATACAATCGTGAGTTAGAAAACGCACATGATTCATTGAGTTACACAAATCAGATTCGTTCATGATTAAAGATGGCCGCGTTAATTAATTAGCGCCATTTTGGGGAGCGTGCTAAATTTCTAAAAGAGGATTAGGGATTAGCCCACAAGAAATAGCGGTAGGGAATTCGGTTTTGGACCACGAGAACAAAATATGTGTTCCGGAATTTAAAAAAATCGGGCATTTTTAATGTCTTTTTTTTAAGCAAGTATTACGGGCGACCGTCAATGAAGTACCTCAAAAAGCGTTTAGTTAACCAAGTAGCTCAGTGTCATAAAATCCCCAAGAGAAACTATGCGTATAAAACAAAAAACCGCCATGAGACGTGCTCGAAAATTCATTGGCGATCAATAACGTAATCATACATGGCATTTGAACATTATACTGAAAGGATTATCGAGAAATTTAAAGGGATATACACTTGTTCGGTAAAACCAGTGTGGATTAAAATTTCGTGTCCAGAACTATCTAAAAAATTTCCAGCGAAAGTGTCATCAATAAAAAGTTTGAATAATATAAACATTAAATTTTGGAGATTGTATGTTGAAAGCGAAAGTTACTTGACGACAGACAGTAAACGTAGACGGTTCAATGCTCGATAAGTTGCTCCAGTCTCCAAAGGATCCTGAAACCGCCCACAATCCACCACAGTATCGTTTTCTATGGTCCATTTTTAAGGTACCAATGAGAAGAGCTGAACCAATGTACTATAGGAAAACTATCGCTTCCTGAGAACGCTATATATAAGATACTGTAAATTTTTCGGGATTTGTAAAAAAATAAGGATCGGTTTTCTTAAACTTTGTATACATAAAAATGTTTATTTTTTAAAAATAATTCTGAAAAGTGTAGGTCTTGGTAATAGGCAGATTGGAGTCGCTTTGTAGTGTATAAAATTATTACATGTGGACTCATTTTGAAGAAGTTTTGTTCTTCCTGTTTCCGTCTAAGGTTCTTTTAGTCAGTTTAAATGAGTTCAATTTTGTTAGTTATAAAATGTTGATCCTTGTATAATGTCCTATTATTCTTAAGAGCTAATTTGGGTAACTTAAGAAACGTGGCCACAATATAGGGATTATATTGTCAGAATCAAACACCTTTATACATGGTGGCTGATATGTCTGGAAACGGTCGATTATCGGGGAAGATATTAAAGAATGCGAAATATGTTTTATACAAAACTTATGGGGGTCTTAAGTGTCTACTAGGCAGTAATAGTTTTAATCATACCGGGTTGCTCATCAAGGCGCACGGCACAGAAAAATTGCCTTTTTTTATGGAACACCCTGTATGTTACTCAATATTTCAATACTTCTCCCAATTTTAAGTAAAATTTGTAATAAGCATAATGTACCTAAATTCAATCGTTTCCGGATTATCGAGTTTTGAAAATAAAAGTTATTATTTTAAAATTCATTAATAATTGAACAAAAAACAATAATTAATGATTCCAAACAATCATAGAAAACTTCACAAACAGCTCTTTTCAGAACCTCACAATGTTTTCAAAAGAAATTTGCGATGTCATTAATCACTGTAACTTTTGAACTAGTAGCCCAATCTTGGAACTGTTTTAAATTATGGATTCTACAGGCCACATTCTATAAAAAAAATTTTTTCCGGGTCGATCTGAGACAATTTTTTTTGCGGGCCACAAAAAAAGGCAGTGTATAACCTTCCGTATTTTCCAAAAATCGACTGCACCAAAATTTCTCGCGAAAACACTTTTTCTTATTAATTTTGGTGCGTAGAATCCAAAACAATTCGTACTTTTTCGATCAGACTTCTCAATCAAAGGTTATAGACTAGAAACCAATTTCGAAAGAAAATTCAAAGGGCTGTAACTTTTGAACTAGTAGCCCAATCTTGGAACTGTTTGAAATTATGGATTCTACAGGCCACATCTATAAGAAAATTTTTTTTCGGGTCGATCTGAGACAATTTTTTTTTCCCAAAAAAAGGCAGTGTATAACCTTCCTTTTTTACCAAAAATCGACTGCACCAAAATTTCTCGGGAAAACACTTTTTTTATTAATTTTGGTGCGTAGAATCCAAAACAATTCGTACTTTTTCGATCAGACTTCTCAATCAAAAGTTATAGACTAGAAACCAATTTCGAAAGAAAATTCAAAGGGCTGTAACTTTTGAACTAGTAGCCCAATCTTGGAACTGTTTGAAATTATGGATTCTACAGGCCACATTCTATAAGAAAATTTTTTTTCCGGGTCGATCTGAGACAATTTTTTTTGCGGGCCTCAAAAAAAGGCAGTGTATAACCTTCCTTTTTTACCAAAAATCGACTCCACCAAAATTTCTCGGGAAAACACTTTTTCTTATTAATTTTGGTGCGTAGAATCCAAAACAATTCGTACTTTTTCGATCAGACTTCTCAATCAAAAGTTATAGACTAGAAACCAATTTCGAAAGAAAATTCAAAGGGCTGTAACTTTTGGACTAGTAGCCCAATCTTGGAACTGTTTGAAATTATGGATTCTACAGGCCACATTCTATAAGAAAATTTTTTTGCCGGGTCGATCTGAGACAACTTTTTATAGTATTCGAATACCTTTGATAGTATTAGAATACTTTTGAAAGTATTGGAATACATTCTAAAGTATTTGAATACTTATTTTTTTAAGTATTTGAATACTTTTCAATGTATCTGTATCTAGTATTCGCTTGTGCTGGACGTAAAAGTATTTAGTATTCAAATACCTTTGATTTGTGTAAAGTATTTACTATTTATTATTCAAATACTTTTTGAAAGTATTCTGCCCAGCTCTGTATATAACCCATCATCTTTAATGTCTTGAATTGGACATTGTTAATAATTGTTAAATGAATAATGCCTTTGTTGTAAATAATACTGAATACGTTTCACTTTCGCGCGTATTCTATTTACCAGGCACCAAATTATTCGGGTGTAAACGATCACTAATTCACTAATTACGTGAGCCGCTAATTAGCAAACTCTTTAATGCCATTACACAGTTACCGTGATATTATTCAATCAAGGAAACTAAATACCTGGGAATAAAGCACAACACAACAGCTTAATTTCCACAAAACATGTGGTTACGCTACCTTTTTATGCGAAATTTGCCCGTATAACTTTTTGTTCGCTACCAAGGGAGGTAAAGGCGTAATCCATACTTGGATTTATTCCAACTCGAAAAGTTCGAAGTACAAAATGCACTGAACAGACAAATTAAAATCCCCCACTGAGATTCTGCTCATACGCGCTGCAGACTGTAGTAGTTACGAGTTTTGCCTCGTTCTACTGAAGAGATTAATTAGGTAACTATTGGTTTGCGAATTAACTTCGCTTCGATGAAACTTAATGAAAACAGTTGTAAGAACAAGGGCGAAAACTTTATGTTTGTAATGATCCCAGTCACGGTTCGGGGGATTAATTCACTTTCAAGAAAATTATATTTTGGACGTCTGAAGCGTGTTCTTGCTACAAAGAATTTTACGGAAGGTAATTTGCACCACCATTTGAGTAGAACGCAATTTAATATTTAAAAGGTAAATCACAAAATGAGCAATGACCAATTTTTAAATAAATTGATGTTTAGTTTTACTGAAAAAATAAAACCGCAATATGCGAAAGCCTTTGAATTTTCCATTATGAGAGAATAACGGGCCGTCCACAAAAGAAGAGCCTGAAATGGGCATCATAAGTTGTGCAACAATCGAGCCAAAACTGATTTAAGGATGCTCTCGAAAAATATAGCGCACTGCAAAATCGTGGATTTTACCACTCGAAACTTTACCAATTACGTTCCTACAATTCACAATAACTCTGCTCTTTGCTAAGTAATATGGTTAATTGAAAGTTAGAACCGCGATGTAAAGCGGATAAGGTGACGGAAAAGGATCTTTTATTTATCGTCGAAAGATTGGATATCCTGTCATTTTATTAGACCTTAAATAACTGGGAGTAATCCCTTATGACGTTACGCAGCGAGGTAGGAAAAGAATTGAGGAGAAATGTGCCTATAAATATTTAGTCTCCATCGCACTTCCGTGTAGTTTTTAGAATTGCCTTTCTGAGGAATTAGGAAAAAGGAAATTATTTACCACCCCTTTCACAGGACGTCCTTCTTCAAGTTATCAGTAGAGGATTACCTAATTTAATTAAATTAGGGTTGGTGTTTTGCCGATTATGTAAGGTATTTTTGAGACCCATTGGAGGATAATAGCAGGCTTGGAACGAGCCAATTTGTCGCAAACAGATTACAATACATTAGCCCATATGTATAACATTTGTATACATTAGATAGAACATGCTCTACACTCTACAGTGTGGAAATTACCAACGGAAATGAAAAATGAAAACTCATCTCCTGGGTTGTAATTTGGGCTCGATTAAACATAAATAGAACATTTACAGATGAAATAAATTTATTAGACAAAATTAATCAAAGAGGCCAAAATAAAATAGGTACTCAGTGCCAGAAGACAAATACCGCGCAAAAAACGATCGAATTAAAACCATTAATTAGGAATCTTAACTACGTTAAAGTGTTAATAATCGAAAATTACAAACTGTCATTTTCTTTAAATAACTCAGACACACACAGACATCAAATGATGATACGTTGGAACTTCGTTTGAATCTTGATTTAGATGAATACTGGGTTCGATGTAAAATTGGCTCTTTGATAGTGGGAAAACTGATACTTTAATACCTTACAGAAAGGCTGATAATTGCTGAATAAACACAACACTCCTCCTTCGTAAACTTCACTTCGACTTAAACATTCACGTTAAACGGTGTAATTAAAATTTCTTAGAGCACTCAAGCTAACTCTCTTCTACAAGTCAAATGGAAATACGACCGTTTTGCAATAATCCGCTCAAATACGGCAAAACTGTCGAACACCAAGACAATCAGCGCAGCGGCTACCTCCACCAAAAAAAACAACGTAAGTGCAGTCAAACGTTTATTACTCTTTTTTTATTGAATCGACATCTACAACTGCAGAGCGCGCTTCTTTAGGGACTTTGTCGGAATGCCTAAAACCTAAAACTAAGCAAGAAGCCTCCCTACAGAGCGTCCTCTCATGCCTTTGATAGGGTAGTTTTTGATGGGGCAGTTAGACCTACAATATTGGTTTTAGAAATTATCTACATTAAGGGCCAGTACTTGGGTTTAAGAAAGTACTCGCCCTAAGATAATTACCTGTCCAATCAAAAACTTTGTCATTAACATATCCTTGCGCCTCAAATAGGTCTCCAAACAGTTTTCTTAGATAGTCATAATCGGGCGCCTCGGTAAAATCTAATCGCTTGACATATCTGAAGTAAGTAGCCATTTCTTCGGGGTGTCCTTCGCATAATAATTCGATGGGGGTGTTGCGCTTCGTGTCGCCAATTTTCTGGTATCTTTCTTTCAATGTATCCGCCTTCAGCCCTTGCCAAGGTAGTGATCCTCTGAGAAAGTACATGAACATATGTCCTAAAGCCTCCAGGTCATCTCTACGAGATTGCTCTTTTCCCATATGCGTGTTAACGCTCATGTATCGAGCCGTTCCCAAAAGTGATTTATGTTCGCGATATGGAATGTGCTTATTCGTATCGGCCTCGAGGTATTCCTTTGCTAGGCCAAAATCAACTATGTGTATTACGTTTTCCTTTTTTGTTCCTAGCCTTCCAATTAGAAAATTTTCAGGTTTTACGTCGCGAAAAATTAAACGTTTACTATGAACATACTCCATTCGCGCCAGTAATTGATCTGCGATTATTAAAACGGTCTTCAGCCCAAAACGGCGACCGCACAATGTGAAAAGGTCTTCCAAGGTTGGACCCAGAAGTTCCATTACTAACGCGTTATACCGACCACCGCAGGTGCCCAAATGGTACACCTTAGGAATGCCTGAAAAATAAAATAACGTTTATATCTGCTTAAACATTTTGTGGATGCGTTAAATTTCAAAATACCGAACAAGTAAAAATTAATTAACAGCTTGTGCATGTTTAGCTCTTGCGTTGAAAATTTAAATTCGCCCCTATTTCACTTCGACGACTGAAAAAGCTGGCCGGCGCATGAAACACAATGGGTGGTCAACGTTCAATGTGCTGATATCTGACAACAAAGCGCCTTTCATTAAAAAATACGATCGAGCATTAACCGTTCTTTTTTTTTGTAAAATGCACTATCAAGCTTTATAAAACCATCAAAGCTCACCACGTTGCAATTACGTATCCATTTAATCAGAAAATGGAGTTAATAAGTTGGGAAAGGACTTTAATATTTCAGTTGCTCGTGACAAAATACAAGTATACAATATGAGACTGTTTAGCTTGTAGCGTTTGCTTTTGGTTTTATTTTTCTTAGTGTTACAATGCTGTTTTGTTGCCATTTAGTCGCTTATTTACCCATGTAGCTTCGGGAAAGAATATCCCTACCATAGACTGCACTACTAAGAGGCGTTTAAACAGCAGCCGGGCAGCTAGATTTATTGCTCGCTAATCAACGTCTTTTCCCATTCTTAAAGAACTACTCTCTAAGTTTTGATGACTCATCCTATGTCAGCTTTCTTTACAAAAAAGAAGTCCTCCTGAGATAAAATTACCGCTTCATCTACCACTCACTGGAATTTACTAATCCCGGAACTCATTAAGTAGACAATACTCCATAGAAATCAAAAGACGCAGAAAAGCCGGTTGTTAATTCCATTACTCGCTTAACGAAACTTTGTTTACTGTTCCACCAAACATAATTTATTAGAAAATTTTAACCTTCATATTTTGACACCCTAAAAACCAAAAAAATCTCGCAAACAACATCGTTTTACTATGAAATATATTGTACTAATTTACCGATAATCGCGCTCTTTTACAATTTCAAAGGGTGAAAATTTCAGCAGAGGTGCATGTCCTCTATTACAGTAAATGAAGAGAGGGTGATAATTTAAATATAATCAATCCGTTGAAGGTTTTTTAAACAGCACCAGGGGCGTTGAAAAATCGATCGAGCTAAGACATTATTGAGCAATGATGAAATAACGCATTTCACAGTTGACAAAGGTTCAGAGATGCTACGTATGTACCTACCCTCGTACTGTTCTAAAATTTTATAAAACCGAAACTCCAAATGCAATTGAGGCGCCTTCGTCTTAATGGGTTCCATCTTAATAGCAACATGCTCGTTATTGTAAAGGTTTTTTCCCAGCCGCAATTCGCCAAAATTCCCACTGCCAATTTTCCTTCCGACCTTGTAGTTTGGTCCTACCATCAGGACCCCCGAACTGGACGCAAGTGGTGATTGCATATGTGAGGTTGTGGGTAAAACGCGAGGTGAGCTCGATTCTAGGTTGTCGTTCTAGAAAAATGCCCTATTTTACCATAACGTATACTGCCCTAAAGGGCTCAGCTACCTTTTTTAAATGTTCGCTATCTTTATTTATTACAATGTTTCCATTTGTAAAAACTTTCCTCCAAATGTTCATTGTAATCTTGGGGTGAGAGATTGTCGATTATACCTTAAAAAGACCGTCCAATTAAGTATTGGGCAGCCTATTAGTTACGAACTTACATCATTGTGTAAATAGGTTACTGACAATTTTGACTCTGACGTTGTCAGGTATATTATTTGACATCAACTAACCAAGATTTCGTCTTATTAGATTAGAACTTTAATTAAATCATGCAATTAGTACCTACCTACCCAAATTTGATGCTCAAACTCAAACCAATGTACTACGTAGCCGAGATCTCTACTAAATTAGGTTAGTTTACTTTGAGATTTAGAACATTCGATACTGCCGGAGTAGAAAATGGGGCTTAAAGTAATTGTCTGTTTGTTTTTCTTATGTTGCGTGTTTTGTAAAAACGCATAGGCTCAATCCTATCTCCACCTTTCCACAAGTTTTATCGTGAAAGTGTATCGTATACAAGTATTCGTATTCTGTCAAACAGTGAGATTCTCAGGTCGTTGCATCGGAGAACTTAAAACTTTGAAAGATTTCATTTAAGCTACAATACTATCAATACGGCGATTATACCGAAAGTCGACCTCAACTTTTCCATTTTCAATTGAATATTATATTATGAACTTTATCGTCTAAAAGGGTTCTTAAGGTATCCGTATTACAGATAGATGAAGTTTTATATTATGAAGGTTGATAGTTACAAAAGCAATTTAAACTCCCTCTTTTTAATAGAGCTTTAGCCTTTTAATGAAACAATGTTTTGGAAGTAAATTTACTTTTAAATTTCTTGTACCTATCTTGTTTGCTAGCAAACAAAAAGATCATAAAGTATTACTTTTACTATACGAACTGTACGAGGTCTTTTACAAAAATACGTAGACTGTTTGTCGTCATCTTCCTAGGTGTATGATAAGTTACGTTTAGTTGGCTATCTATTATAATATGTAATAATTAACTTTTTACTTACTACGATTAATGGTGTCTTAGTTCCTTTATTTCTCATTTTTAACTTATCATGCACAAAGAAGTATTAATTATTTCTTTTTTGTATTTCTTTTTTTTGTTTTATTATACATTTTTTTTGTTACTACAAATTTAGAAATTTAGCTTAGCCACTGAGTTCTAACTTAATATTGGTCAATGGGGGTTTACAGTATAGTTGAATTCCGCAGTTCTAATTTAATACGCGTCTACCTGAAACCATAAAACATTTTTTTGGACAGTAAAAGTTTATTTAAAAATAGAGGTTGATTAGCAAAAAAATAATGAACATGTGCGGTTTTAAAGGTTTATTCCAAACGATATGATTGTGGCGCGCTCTGTGACGCAAACAAAAAAAAAAAAATAATAATAATAATAAGCCCGACCAATCAGCTCCTAGAACCATTCAGATGACATAACGACTTGGCAATATTGCAGGAGAATGGCATTTATAACTTGCGTCATCTGTCACAGGCACTTGTCACTTTCGTGCTAGATGCAGTTAAACATCCCTCTCAAAACGTCAAATGTGACAAACGTCAGACCCTCGCGTAAGGTTGCCAGCTCACTTCTACGTGATTGGTTGTAGGTTTGTGACGTATTTAGTCTGAAGCGTTTCAAATTCGGACTAAAAACACAGCTTTTCCATAATTTATTTTGGGTTTATTTTACTCGCAAATGAAAATTGAGGACACGCGGGTCTTTTTATTTTTAATGTACTTTGTGGATCAGAAATAAAAAATGAAGGCGGGATGACCCCATTATGGATCGATAGTTTTAATAGTAGGTACTCTACAAGATATCCGGAACTTAAACTGGTCCATAAAACTTGGATTTGGACGGGTATAAATAAATCAAAGATAACCCCTTTCTTTGATAACCTAAAAATTTACATACTTTTTAAATAAGGGGGCTAATCGTGGATGAAGCAATAATTAGTACCAATAAATTACAGCCGAAACCTAAACAAGAACATACTAAATAAACGAAACGCAAATGGCGGTACTTTGGATAAAAAAGGAAGAATGCAAATTATATCCTTACTCGGAGTATAGGTGAAATCCCGTCCAAAAATTACTTCGGAATCCCTAAATTATGAATCCAATCGCCTACAATCACTATATATGGATGATGGCAATTAAAATTCAATGAGTTCTAACTAACGCTGTCAGCTGTTTATGTAAACGAAGTATATTTCGATACGGCTTACGAAAGAAAGGAAGATCAAAATCGATACGCACCAATCAAAGCGCTGGCGGTATGCGCGGCAAAATTGCATTGTTAAATTCCAACAATAGATGGAGCCATCTATTGGATAGCTTAAACGTTACGGGGTTCTTTCAACAGGTAATAAACGTTAAACAATAATAATGCTTTGTAATGGAGAGAATAAATCGTCACAATTTCCTATTGATGAAACCGTTCTTATCGGAATCTAAGTTACCATAAACCTTCCATAATATTTAATTAAAATGAGCGAAATTTGTGCTTAATCCAAATCACTGCTTTTGGTTTTATGCACCATGATGTCGCCCGTACCTAAATTTGGGTTTGCTAGAATTCCTTTTAGCAGAACGATTTTTATTCATTATGATGAATTAATTTATTGCGCGGTAGAGCTTGTGCCAATAGAAAATCTCCACCTTCTAATGCATCCGATACAATTCCCCCAGAAATGTTCATAGTAAAAATTTGACCACTTCAGGTGGACACGCGTTCACTTCACAAGCGTCAAGGGAATTACGTTCGTAATTGAGAAAGCGACGCGCGATTTATGCCGAAATTTGTGGCAAATATTATTATTTCCCCAACTGTTGGATTTCCCATTATACGCGATTACAGGCGCCACTTGCGGTGAGTTATGGCACCGCTATAAATTTATTGAGAATTTGAAATAATGTATTCGGCTTAGATAGTAATTTATAACTTGAACGGGCGTTTTATTAATTATTGCCAATTCATTTCTCTTTCAACGCTAATAGCCAACAAAAGCAATGCAAGTGGTAACGATTCCTGGATTGCAATTACAAATAATTGAGTATCTGCTGTGTACGTTTATAACGCAACCCCCTAAATAGTTACGTGGAGTAAGAGAGATTTTTTGGGCTATAACAGCAATTAGATTAAGATGCGAGCGACTGTCGGAATAATACCGTGTCATGTTTAATGAAAAGTCAACGTTTCGTCCACTGTTGTAAGGGGCATCATCAGGACAAAAAACAAAATAACAATCAAAAATATATAAACACTCCGGAACGGGAGGAACACGTACCGCTCCAATATATTGCACTCGTTGAACCACTGAACCAGAGAAGGCTAAACCTGCGTATTTAAACTTATTCCGTCAGGAAAAATTGGCGGAAATATTAATCCGTGTTAGAGTAACCTGTACTAATAGCAATTACCACACTCAATTCGAACCAAGTGTTGCATCAAGGTACGTAGAGCATAATGAAGGAAAATATTGCATAACTAGACAATTTTTCTCCCTAATTTTATGCACCTTTTAAGGGGGTGA
The DNA here is from genome assembly GCF_008802855.1 of Photinus pyralis. Lineage (NCBI taxonomy): Eukaryota > Metazoa > Arthropoda > Insecta > Coleoptera > Lampyridae > Photinus > Photinus pyralis. The sequence goes on along the minus strand of NW_022170819.1, from coordinate 29,986,085 downwards.
AGTTAAACCCTAAAGCATTCAAAACATCATAGTAAAGGTCTGCATCGGTAAAGTGCTCGAACATAGAATTCCCAAGCGCGCTACCACAATGTGTGGTCTTATTGATTGGCAATATGTCTCATGGAGTCAATAAACGATTAAAGCGTTTACAGTTTCATCGGTAGGGATTGAATTTTAATGATTCAATCAACAGCTGATTGCCCAGTTCAGCATTTACATACTTATTTCGGTTAACACAAGCTAAAATGGCATATTCCTAAATGCGTGTGGAGATTTCGCTATACTGAATATACCTTTGTACTAATAAAATACAACGGGTATAAAAAAAATTCCTAAAATTTTTTCAGCGCGCAGAACACATTTTATAAAAAAATAGCTCTCTCTTAGAAACGCATTATGCAAAAAAAGATTCGTTATCTTCACGTTGAAGATCACCTAAGCATCTAATTCGTTGAGATTATGTCGTGATAGATATCTTATAATTATTTTCGAAAATCAGAATAATCATACCAAAAGAACTTTGGATACGCCTTTAGATCCGAGCGAAAACGTTAAAAGTAATTATGTTGGGAGTTGTAAGCCCTCAGTCGCCCGTGATCCAAAAATGTAAATGACACTGCGACGTACTTGGGGTAGTTCGCGTACACTCGGTGAGCTTTAAAAATAGTTAAGTATTAGCGGAATAATTATTGCCATTTCATTTAAAAGAACACCGAGTGTACATGAACATCCCTAAGTTCGTCGCATAGAAGCTGGCGCCCGAGCAGGGGCAAACTGGAATTCTCGTCCCATCGATACGTTCAAATAAATTAATTACGCCTTTCCCCGACATCGGAAAAATGTGGGGCGGTGTCAAAATCCAACTTTTTTAAGAGCGCACCTTCGGTTTCGGTACGGTTTTGGTAAAAATCGATACGGTTTACGGAATCAGTACGGCCAGAGTATTTAGTGGAAGAAAATGTCTTTCCAATACTTAATCGTTGCTGCAGGTACCAATGCAAGTCAATTTTTAGCACATTTTTGGAAAATACGCCATTAGGCTGGCTGTCCGACTGAGATCTCAGCAATTACAATAGCTAGAGACTTCAAATTTTCACTAAAAGCTTTCTGATGTAGTGTAGATGTGCACGCTCTAATCTATTTGAATTAGATTACTCGTGAGATCGATAATTTTTAACTTTGCTAATGAAATACTGATCTGCATTACCAAAAATGCGCTTTCATCATGCATATGCTGATTTAGAACTAGTTTGGTTTGCAGAGGAATTGGGATTAAGGTATATTGAAAAATACATTTTGGTTTGAAAAGTTGCGGAAAAAAAATATATAAGAGTTTCTTTTTTGATTACGTTATGTCATATGGCATACAATTATTAACAGCATATTATCTTAGTGGGTGATTTTTGTTGAAAGTATCTAACTTATTATATTTTAATCACAATGACCCATTCCCTGTAGACGAAAGGTCATTTTGAATCTCCTCCAAGCTTTTGCCCTTAGTTTCCAACAAGATGTATAAGGAAAATGGCACCCCCAAAAAACAAGCGCCTGCGGAAATCCAAAATATTGTGTACATACCCCATACAGTGGATAGAGTTCCGAACACTTTCATATATACAAATGACAAAGTATAATAATAGCACATAGAAATGAGGTTGCCCATTTTTTTTGAGCTAATTGAAAATAATTCACCGCCAAACAACTGTGGCATGTAGAATATTCCAAAAGACACAAATATTTTGAACAAAGTTAAACACAAAATGGGAAGTGATGAGACTGCACTTAAATCGACTGTCATTTGGAGGTATAAGTAGATGCCTTCAACAATCAATGCTACACCAGCACCCAATGATGATATGCAAAATAACGGTTTTCTTCCGAACTTATCCACTAGCACCCCTGATAATAGAACTGAAACACGCCAAAGTAATTTACGGAGTTGCTAAGGAAACGTCTTACCGGAAGGTATCTGGACTAATCCATAAATTACACTAAACAATTCATGTGATAGTCCCATGTTGCTTGTTCCTATAATCACCTGAAGATAGGAACCTATAAAATTCATACCAGAGAAGATTCTCACACTATCTGCAACTAAAAATAAACTTATTGATAAAGTCCTTAATGCCGATTGCTATTTGACACCCACTAGCGACAATGAGGAGTGATTTCCTGAAAGTCTTCAAACGTAGTAATTGCAGCAATGTTTGGCTACATTCGTCACGTTTTGCAGTTTCCACGATCTCCTGTAGCATTGCTTCTATTTCAGAATGGCAAACTGTGTGTTTCGACAATCGCTGCAAACTTCTCTCAGCGTCCCTTTCTTTGTTTATCTTTATTAAGTGATAGGGAGACTCTGGCATAAAGGAAAACAAAACTATGAACACAACGGGAAAGATGGCACAGCAAATGATTAAAATTGTGTACGATAGATATGGCCCTGCGGTAAGGACGAATACATTTCCAAATACAGATACGACCACAGGAATGGCCCCCAGTTTTCCTCTGATCTCTTTGCTCGATACTTCACATATGTACACATTAAGGCACTAGATAAAATATAGTCAGTTTGGCTACTGAAGTGGTTACTTACAGGTATAGAAATTCCTTGTCCCAGTCCTCCTACCACGCGACCAAATGCCAAGACACCAACCGATGTCGCCACTCCAATTAAAATCCAGGATGAGAATACCAAAACGGCACCGAGTAACAGGATCGGTTTTCTTCCTAATATGTCGAAAAGTAGCGCTAGTAATACGCAACCGCAAAGTGCGCCTATATTCATTGAAACTATCACCCATGACGACTCTTCCTAAATGTCACTCAGAGAAAATCTGCAAATCAATCCCATACTTACGTCAGTAAGAGGTCGTCCGATTGGCGAATCGTTTGATAATAAACACGGTAGTGTTGGTGAGATCCATACCAGATGCGTATTAACGGATAATTCCAAAACTCCAACTGGAAAAATAGGCAAGGTAATGGGAGTCAGTGAACAAATCGGACTTACCGCAAACGGCTACTATATACTGTAGATATCTGCAATTATCCTTAATGTAATTTAAGCGCCTTCTGAAGGTGTCTATCATCTTCTGAACACTCTTTGCCACAAAGCGTTTTTTAACTAATATGTCCCAAATAATAACTCGTTTTTTAGGAACGGATCTGTTTTGATGTCCTAGAAAGGAACAGTGCTTCAAATATCGTTTGCAAACGATGACTCAAGCAAATCTAACCAGTTAATTTTGCACTTCCAGCCTTGTATAAGACCAGAGGTCTAAAGGGCACTACATATACAGTTTCAGCATTTTTAATCTAATAAATTGGAACCCATAGACATTCTCTTAGACTGAATGATGTTTTTGTCCATTTTTATGTGAACTAAATACGAGTAACGTTTTAGTTTGAGACTGAATTTAACTCATCACGTGGCATACTATTTTTCTTGATTTAAAAAAAACGGAATTCATTGTATCCAAGGATTTTATTCGGAAAATAGAATTTTTTGGAAGCCGCTTACGGGGATATTGTATACTCTCCCCAGACGTTGGGCATTTTAAACCGAGCGACTGTATGCCAGTGTAAAAGCGGTTGTCTTCTTAATACCATTTTGTGTATGACCACCGGATTTTAAAAGTGTTTAACACTCACCGCTTCAATGTACAGGTGATGTGTCCAAAAAATAAGACCCAAGGGCAGACTCGCACAGCTTCTACTATTGGCACCTTTTCTAGCAAAACAATGAATATGGAGAATGGGCAGGTTTAATTAGGTACTATAATTAATTAGGCGATCAACGAGGGTAATTAGGCAATGATTTAATGTAGACACGTGAATATTTCAGGTGATATTCTGATTAAACCTACAAACGTTGTAATAGTTAAAATCGGCCATTATGAAATATTAATCAATTTAGAGGTTGTAACTTTTGTGGTACACTAATATGCAATTACTCTCTAAAAATCAATTACACCTGTTATCCTGGGGCTGAGCTAAAAAACTTTAGGTCGCTTTCTGTAAATGCAATTGATTTCTTTGGCTTTGGCCCAAACGCATGTAATTTAGAGAATGCTGCCATTTCTTACTCGCAGCATTGTTGAATGAATGCACCAAAAGGATAGAAGATTTAAATACTTTTGACATTTCATTCATATATGCCAGCATTAACTATGCGTTTCAGACATTATTCGTAAGATTTTTCTTAATCATCAAAGAAAACAACTGGATTGGACTGGACTGGATTTGAATTTTGCACCTACCAACTTTTCTTCTGCTTTTGCAACAAGCCATTAAGTGGGCGGTGTATTACCTTCTTCAACCTACATCATTTTATTTAGAAATACAGTGGCAATCATGGAATTAAGAATATTCAGCCCACTTAAATCGACATTTATTCGAGTAATAACGTCAATATCACTTTATTTTATTTCGCTTGTTTTTAAATTATATTGCAGGTGCGCGCAACCAGTTTAATGGCACGACGCATAGGGAATTTCGTTAAACCACACCAGAATTTCCATAAATCCAAAGTGTCTGAAACAATCTAGGTGGCTCCAGGCGACTCTCGGAATTGGTTTTTGATTAAGGGGTGGGTAATTAAAATCTTCGAACATTTGTTTTACTCATATGAAGCGTGCCTCTTTTCCAACGTTAATTACGCAACGTTTTGGAAGCTTTGTAGGTAAACATTTCGGTAATCAATTTTCCGTATTTTACGCGTGAATTTCGCTTTGAAACGGTAATATAATAATAATATAAAATGATGTAAAAACCTCTACAGCTACGAAACGCGTTGAAAAGTGACAGACTCAAATGGGCGTCGTGTATCATAGACGGTTCCTTTTAAATTTGCCAAAGTCGCATAAAAGGGTAATTTCAAATGACATATTTACTCAGAGTTAAAAAAAACCTTTGTTTTCGGCGTCGCAAATTCAAATTTATCCCTCTTTACTTTGTCGACCGCCCTACGGTTTGAAACTATGATTAAATAATGAGCTTCCGTAAATATTATTCCGATGTTGTTTGCGAAATAAAAAAAAGCTTCTTTGTTGGATATGAATCAATTCCACTGGGAGTGTAGAGATGGTATAACGTTAAGTATTCATGTTTTAATTAAATCCCGCCACATAAACGCCACCTCTCGTCGTGGTACGAAGTTTGGCAACATCGATGACTGAAAGCTGATGTCGATCTCTGCTTTCAGAGAATCTTAAAAGTGTCTTTGGACAGATGAATCCGCCCTAATTAGTGCGGAATCCTCAATTTAATGAATCCAATTGCCAGTGATTAATAAAACATGGATGATGGCAATTAAAATTCCATACGTTCTCAACTAACGCCTCAGCTGTTGGTTCAAGCGAAATGCACTGTGTTACAGCTCATAAAAGGAAAAGGAAGACAAAGATCGACAACCACTGCGCGTTAAAATGGCGTGAAGCCAACTATTCAAAGTTACGAGGATCTTTCAAGTAAATATGCCAGTGGTCTCTGTAGCAGAGAACACAGTGAATCGCAAGCGGAAACGCGTTATTACAATGCGGCTCCTGTCGACTTCAGAAAGAAAGGCCATGAGTATATTGGGTGCACCCTGTAGTCTGTAGTCTAGAAGACAACATACTGTATCAAGGGTTATCCGATAGTATACGTGCGTTTTGATGACGAAAATTTCCACAGCACTAGACTGCCGGCACGGTACGGTACAATATAATTCCATAACGTACCTACTAAGTGCCGGAAAATGTTCCCTGAAAAAGATATATAAGGGCTCGTTTACATCCAAGCAGATCCTCGATTCGAATTTGGGTTTAGTTCCTCCCATGAAATGTGTGTTGTCGTTTTTCTGATTTTTTGATTAAATGAAGATTTTGCTCTACCAACTTAATTTCGACTTTAATCAAAGATTAAAGAACAAACTGTCATGTAAAAGGCAAACTAGGTGACTATACGGCAGTGAGTATCATGAGAAAATGTTAAGGTTGTACTCAGGGACCCGAACCCAAATGAAATATCGGTACCGGTTCTGTTTATATTTAAGCGAAAATATTTATAACGGTTCCGGTCCGGTTTCGGTTGTTAAAAAATAGCGGTTCGGTTCAGAGCATTTTTTTCGGTCCATAACGGTTATTTTCGATTCTAGTCTTTTAGAAACCGATGGCAATTATAGAGCAATATTTTATCAATTTTCAGAACGTGTTTGCAGGCCAATAACCTGTTAAGAATCGTAAAAAGTCGAAAAGAACCGAAAAAATCATAAGGGTTCCGGTTCTCAATCAGTTTCCATTTTTAAAGGAATAACGATTTCGGTTCGGTTTTAGGTCCTGAAAAAAATACTGGTTTCGGTCCGGTTTTCGGTTCTTTTTTGGTCCGGTCCCGGTTCCTGGTTGTGCTGAATCCTTTCATAAAACAACCATGTGTAATTTGATCTTACATAGAGACATATTAATTTAAATTAATTTGAACGGTCCACTTGTACCGCTAACCAATCGCGAGGCTCGAAAGGCGACCAGTAAATTTAAGACATGAATTTTTTAATATACAACAATCAAAGCTGGCATGCAAACGAGAACCGTGCAGATTTATAAGCTGACATCAAAAATCCTTTATGTTGTCTATTCATTTCGTCTTGTTCTAATTAAATGTAATTGATCATTGTTACATAGAGAACGTAAAATTAACAACGACTGAACTTTCGAGCGCCCTTAATCAGATTTGGAATATGAAAGCTTCGACGTCGCTTCAAGCCTGCGTTAATGTAGTTTTTGATGCGGCAGTTCGACCTGAAACACCGAATTCAAGTTTTGTTATCGTAAATAGAACCACTATACCTGTCCAATCGAAATTTTCGTCATTCACGTACCCTCTTTCCTCGTACAGATCACTAAACAGTTTCCTTAAGTAGTCGTAGTCGGGCGTTTCAAAAAAATCTAATCTCTTAACGTATCTGAAGTATGTGGCCAACGCCTCGGGATATCCTTCGCATAATACCTCAATGGGGGTGGAGCGCTTCGTATCGCCAATTTTCTGGTACCTTTCTCTCAGCGTATCTGCCTTGAGCCCTTGCCACGGCAGTGATCCTCTTAGAAAATACATGAACATATGCCCTAAAGCTTCCAAATCGTCTCTACGAGACTGTTCTCTTCCCAAATGCGTATTAACGCTCATATATCGCGCCGTTCCAGTAAGTGATTTATGTTCCCGATATGGAATGTGCTTATTCGTATCGGCATCGATGTACTCCTTCGCTAAGCCGAAGTCGATTATGTGGATTAGTTTGTCCTTTTTCGTTCCTTGCCTTCCAATTAGAAAATTCTCCGGTTTCACGTCGCGGAAAATTAAACGTCTACTGTGAACGTATTCGATTCGCGTGATTAGCTGATCGGCGATCATTAAAACCGTTTTCAGTCTAAAACGCCGGTTGCACAGCGTGAAGAGGTCTTCCAAACTTGGACCTAGAAGTTCCAATACCAGTGCGTTGTACCGTCCACCGCAAGTGCCTAAGTGGTACACCTTCGGAATCCCTGAAAGATGAAATAGTATTGAGAGTTAGTTTCTGATTTGCTTGCTCGAAAAATCAAACACACGATCTCTTAATGACATTTCATTTTACAGATTTTATTATTTATGATTTTCTCTGTAAATTTCTAATTAACTAAATTAATTTTTGTGGCCACGGCTTTTTTAACTAACCTGAACTTAATAGTCAATCTAATATTAATCAATTCAATGAAATGTGATCGTAAATGGACCCACTCAATTAAAGGTTTTCTTTATTGGGATCGGAAAAAAACAACTCTCACTTTTTATCTATCAAATCCAATTCACGTGGGTGTTTAAATGGAAATGCAATAGAAAACTTGCTTCAGTTTCCCGTAGGCTGATCTCTTTAAGAAAGTACAAATTAATATTTTTCTTACTAAGATTCAGACCTTTAATCTTACATAAATGCAACGACGGTACCTCATATGAGACTTTCTCTTTGCAGGTGACGTGTAGATACAAAATCAGATTAAAATACGACCCTCCTTACAGCGACAATGACTCAAGAAGGATAAACAACGGAGCTGTCACTTAGAACTTTGCCGTTCAAAAAACTTATTCGGTGAATTTTCAAAATGATTTTTGAGCGTAATTTATTAACGGCGAATCCTGGAGTTTAAGAATTACACTAAGGTTAGTGTTAACGAGTTTTACAAGAAATCGAAACGTTTTTTATAATATTCCAAACCGGAGAGATCTTCATTATGTAACAATTTCACACTTAAATTTATCTTTACTGTTTTTTCTACTGCAGGACTACAATAATTTTACGACTACGAAGATATACTTCAATCCACTCCTTGGTTTGACAGGCAGCATACAACTACAATGACTTTTGAAGATTAGCTAGGTATGGTAACGAAATCATACTGGCGCGCTTAATTAGTTCGTCCTTGATCGCTACTGCTCCCCTTTATGAGACAGAAACACAACGATCACGTTTTCTTTTTTTCCTAACTACACGATAATCTCTTTTTTGTGGTGTAAGTTGGTGGTGGTGTACTATTTTTTTAATCCGTGTGGGTGTAGTGGCAGCACTTTAACATTCCTATTCATGAGCGTCGATCGAATGAGCTGTCAAGTTGCAGCAAGTATGGAGACTTCACTATATAATTAAAAATGCATCGTCGAAATGTATGTACGCGCATCACCTCAAAATGACTCCATCAAATTAGATGATTCTTTTTTTGTTGTATTTGTTATTGTCAGAACAGGGTTTGTATACCTAAAAGAGAATTTCTAAAATTGACGGAAATACGTAAAAAATCAATGTTTCCCTATTCCACCATTTTAAATCGCAACCACAAATTCAAGGCAGGAATACATTTCCCTGGCGCAGCGTGTCGTGATGCTTTTCATTTCAAGTTTTGAAACTCTGCAGGTTTGCAGGTTTGGATGTCCAGAACTAAAATTCACAAAATGCACAATCCGAGACATGCCGCCGGCGCCGCCATCTTGCTAAGATGGCGCCCAAAAAGTCGGTAGCAAAAAGTAAATTTAATTTGGCATCCTTACCACCGATAAGCGCAGCTGCACGACAGCATTCATTGAGAACATACTATCAGGTTCAACTATGGCGTGGCTGTCCGAAAATAGATAAAGAATAGGGTGGGAAGAAAACTCAAACTGGCCTTACTCCAGTAACTACTTTAAAAGATCCTGCTTCCAAAACACTACTTGCTTTTTTATCTTGAAAGTGCAAGGCGGCTTATGGTAGAGCCTGCGAATGCAGGAAAGCAGGATTGAGATGTTCAATGATTTGCGGTGTCTACAATGGGAAGACTTGTGAAAATATCAGCCAAGTGACACTGGACGAATCCGATGAAGAAGACCTCCATTCGCGGCTTGGCGATTCTTTATCGACTGCAGAAGGACAGTCTGACGAGTTGAAGGAAATCAACATTGATTCTGAAGCTGAGGTAACCTTTTTCCCCGTTGTAGATATGGAAATCAACGAGTAAGGTCCGTCTGGCCTTTGCCAAAGATAATTTTAGTACCTAAGTGGATTAGGCCTACAGGGGAAACCACGTTAAAAAAAACGCGCCGTGTACTTTACCTCTTGGGTGGTGTGGAAACAAGTATAGCATTTTAAATCGAAATTAAATGATCATAAATTATTAACATGGATTAATTAATGAATTAATCGATTAATTGAATAAAAGATATGCCATTGTTTCGTGATAAATATTTGCTACGAAACTTCCTCCTCTTTTATTTTGCGCTCTACATACTTTTTCGAAAAACGCATAGTTTTGGAGATATTTGCAAAAAACCGTTTTTGGGCGCCATCTTGGCAAGATGGCGGCGCCGGCGGCATGTCTCGGATTGTGGATTTTGTGAATTTTAGTTCTAAACCCCAAAACCTATAAACCTACAAAGTTTCAAAACTTCTGGACTTATTTCCAGACAAAAATCCTCAATGACTGGCCTATTTAGATTTGCGTTGTGTTGAGTAGCGTCACGTCACGTTGCAAGAAGGTATGTTCCTGCCTTAATACATGGCGCCAAAGACTACTATGGCTCTAGAAGAATCAAAACGGTCGACTTCGGGCGAAAGGCGAAAAAATTGGTCAAACTTATATCAATTACGTAAACTCGCGAAAGTTTCTGGTGTAGTAAAACACTTTCCGAAATTCCCACGGGAACGGGAGTAGCAAAAACAGGATTTTATGTTTTACAGTCCAAAAAAACGTTTAGAACGTAGGTTTCTTTGAAAGCGTTAAAGTGTACTCCGAAAGAAGCTTCCCGAAATTCCCGAGTACGAAAAAAAAGGGATTTCCCAAAGGCGATACGAGGTTCGCCCGGACTGCAACTTTCAAATATAATCCATTGCAGGTTTTTTTAAAAAGCACCAGTCGGCTTGAAAAATTGAACTTAAGATCGGGTTAGGAAAAACATTATTGAGCCTTTCATTTGCGTATGAAATACGGTCAGAACTGTATACTTCACCCACAGTGTTCTGCATTTCACAGTTGGAAAATGTTCAGGGAAGCTACGTATGTACCTACCATCGGTCTGTCCTAGAATTTTATAAAACCGAAACTCCAAATGCAATTGAGGCGCCTTCGTCTTAATAGGTTCCATCTTAATAGCAACATGCTCGTTATTGTAAAGGTTTTTTCCCAGCCGCAATTCGCCAAAATTCCCACTGCCAATTTTCCTTCCGACCCTGTAATTTGGTCCTACCATCAGGATACCCGAACTGGACGCAGGTGGCGATTGCATATGTGAGGTGGTGGGTAAAGCGCAAGACGAGTTCGGTTCTAGGTTGTCGTTCTAGAAAAATGCCCTATTTTACCATAACGTATACCGCCCTAAAGAGTACAGCTACCTTTGGTAAATGTTCGCTATCTTTACCTATTACAATGTTTCCATTTGTAAATACTTTCCTCCAAATGTTCATTGTAACGTGGGGGTGAGAGATTGTCGATTATACCTTAAAAAGACCGTCCAATTAAGTATTGGGCAGCCTATTAGTTACGAACTTACATCATTGTGTAAATAGGTTACTGAAAATTTTGACTCTGACGTTGTTAGATATAATATTTGACATCTACTAACCAAGATTTCGTCTTATTAGATTAAAACTTTAATTAAATCATGCAATTAGTACCTACCTACCTAAATTTGATGCTCAAACTCAAACCAATGTACTACGTAGCCGAGATCTCTAATAAATGAAGTTAGTTTACTTTGAGATTTAAGACATTCGATACTGGTAGAGTAGAAAATGGGGGTTAAAATAATTGTCTGTTTGTTTGCCTTATATGTTGCGCGTTTGATAAAAAGACGTAGGCTCAATCCCATCACACCTTTCCACAAAAGCTTTATCCTGAAAGTGTTACGTATACAAGTATTCGCATTCTGTCAAGCAGTGAGATTGTCAGGTTGTTGGATCAGGTTGCTTTACGAAGGCGATTTTAAACTCAAAATTTAGTATGACCACGACTTTCAGTTATAGCCACGTACGTATAAAAAACGTGTTTTTTTATACGTACGTCAAATATCATTTCGCTGATCATATTCAAACAGCGAAGTGTTGTTTCGTTGCTAGGAGCAGAGAAGCGGAAAAAAGACCGAGAAAGTTTACTTCTCTGCCTCCTTTTCACTAATCTGCCTCTTTTGATTTTTGTATCTGTGTTGACTAGCCATTTATATACAAACAATTCCATCATACTAATACAAAAAATTTAGTGTTTACCACGGACGAGTGAGATCCGCTGGCTTGTCAGCGAAAACTCGCTTCTCGTTCTTGGTAAACAATATACTATTAAATGAATCTTAGAAACGGTTTAAAATGTCAGTTATAAAAACATTTAAGATAATTCCCACTTTCTGGTTTACATGCAGAATGTTGTTTAATATTGAGTTTAAGGCCGAAAGGTTACATATTGTCAAGTAGTGAGCTAGGAATAGTTTTGAAATTGGGCCTTCCAAAAACCCCAGAAATGGCGACCGGAGGGGGTGCGTAACGGGTCGCCATTTTGGATTAGTCACATTTATCGGTTTTTTGTCTCGAAAACTATCAACTTTTTCATAAGCACATAAAACGTCATTAAATTTCCTACAAAAAACGCATAACAAGTTTTTTTCCGACTATAACCACTTGAGAAGTATAAGCAGAAAATTTGCTTCAACGCGTAGCATTGCAATTTATTGGGTATTAGTAGCCTTTTCTCTTCCATACTTCTGGCGTTTACTCTGAACCAGCGTCTGTGAGTTCCACCACGGTGAAGCAGTATTTTATTTTCTGATAAGTTTTTATTTTAAATATTAGTGAAAATTGAAAAGACAAGTTGTACTAAGTGTTTTGATTGTGATGGATAGGTTCAGAAGAGTGAAGGAGATAAAGTAAATGTTGGTGTGAAGGGGCTGAAAGTTTTAAAAGAGGCTAGTTTGCGTAGGAAGCATGGCTGTGCATGTCTCCTGCAAAAAAACTACACAAGGTAGATTTTTGTTGAGGTACCCCAGAAGAAACGAATCGAGTAAAAAATTTCCTTTGAACTTCGGATCGCAACTTTGTTGAGCTCAAAAGGGCGCGTTCATCCTAATCTGTAACAAACAACAGAAATAAATAAAAGGGATAGTGAATCGCGCGGCACATAAAATATTGCGTAAGCAATTCTTACGTCTGACACTGATCAGATACTCGTATGCTAAACCGTATGTAATACTCAATATGAATCAATAATTTTTACTTTTGTGAACTAACCAAAAGCAAAATTAGACGCGATTACGATTGTCCGTTCAATATCCATATAAAAGTATAAACCTGACGTTCAATTAAAAAAAAAACTTACTTTAAGATGCAAGTTTCTATTCAAAGCAATGTAATTTAGCTATTTCGGAAAGTTAATAAGATAGTAAGAACAAATTCTTCGGTGTAAAACAAGTAATACGTAACTAAAAATTGTAGATACCGGCATCGGGCAAAGTCTCGGCAAGTTCAAAAACTAATTTACAAAGCAACGGCAGCTTCTATCTCAAATATCACAGCTAATCTGTGTAATGTAATCAAAATGAAATAAAGGTTCGTAGTAATCAGAAAGTAAGCTCTCGGTATCCGTAAGGTCAAATCTTCGGTACGACAAAAACAAAGTATGTAGTATCAGGTATATCGCAGCAATTTATAAGAGTAATAATCTCTAAGGTTTCGTAATTACTTGCAGTTATAGGAACTATCTTCAGGTATAAACAACTTCGAAGTAAATAGATCACCAATTAACTGTAGAAATGCGTTTTCCATGAGAAAGTCATAGTCAAAAGGAATGCGTAATTTTTGGTACATATCGAAAACGGCCTTAGAACTTGTAAAATATATCCAAAATTCGTCAGCGAAGTGTCGATAGCAAAAATGCAAGAGAAAAACTTCACTAAAATACAGCCACAATAAACCCCAAAATGGCAGACAAAGATTGTCGAGTAACAACTATGGCGTGTACGTTCTTATACAAGCAAAGGTTGAATGTCGTTTTGTACAAAGAAGTGCGTGCGCGGAAAAGAATTTTAAAAAAATCTCTGCACGACCTCGGATGGCAAAACAAAGAACTAATAATCTATAACAGTTTTACTACTACAGATGACGTAAGAATATCAAATACGTATACATTAAAGCACAAAACGAAGGTTACTTAGGCCCGGTTGTATAATGTCAGTTTAAACTTCAGTTTAAAGTTGAATTGTGGGTTAAAGGATTTGATTGGTTAATATTTCACAAGTTGGCCAATCGTATTTCTGAAATCCGTCAGTTAAACCAACCTGAAGTTTAACCTGACATTGTACAACCGGGCCTTAAGCGTAATGTAAGTCAGGAGTATCAGTCGGTAAGGAAATAAAGTTACATACGTCTGGCTAACTGCCACGATTTCGTAGCAAGTGCGGCAATATTCCATCAAAATGACTACCTGTCATTCTTCACACACCCCTCCCGTCAGTCTAAAAAAGGTGGCTATATCGAAGACGCCATGGAAGATATTTGTAAAGTAACAAGTACTGCCATTTTTCCTTCGAAGAGATCGTGGACCAAATTAGAGTAGAGTATATTTTTATTTTCACTATATATACAGTACATGCAGTGAGTCCGCATATATACATGGAAAATATGTCAACAGTTACAATATAATGTAAAATAATAAAACGGTACAAACAAATACGATACAATTATAAAATTTATAGAAGATTACAGTATGCAGTTATAATGTAAGGTCTGCGACAACGCCATATTATGTAAAGAATTCATTAATGGAATAATATTCAGCATTAACTAAGAAGGACTTTAAGGTGTTTTTGAACTTATTGATATTATTTATGTTTTTTAGATCGGTTGGCAAGCAATTGAAAAATTAGAAATTGATTCAGAAATATGGGGACAGCGTAATCATCACTCAAACTCAGAAAAGAATAACAGTTGTGTTGTTCAGAGGAAAGGGAGACAAAATCCCTAATTGAGGCATGGTACACTTATAAACAATCAACATCTGAAGCGAACCGAGTGCGAGTAGTACAGACAGTAGCAGCTATAATAAAGGAAGATATTAACAGAAACATTCCTGCAACATTGCTGAAATGGTTACACTTTCTGTTTTCACCAAAGGAAGATACTGCTGAAAACAAACAAAAAATCCCAGGTAACAGTCATCTAGATGAAAAGCGCTCAGTTTACCGGAATCGTTCCTAGTTCTGAGAAGCTCAAGGTGGTATCTTCTAACGTTTTGTGGCTGTTAGCAAAATGGCTGGATCACCGCATTTCTGGATGGAAAGCTTTTATGTTGCTACAATGAGGTGTGAAGGAAGCGCCACTATTCTGTCTAACTATTGTGATGATAGTGGCCGTTGAACACTGTTGAACAGTAACCCAAGACACTTGTATTATAACCTTTTACCAGTCGCAGTTGTTATGCACAGTTTACGCGTCCCTTTCTGTCGACAAACTGCTCCTAAGACACGCCTATACTGCGAGAGGAATATGACAATCTGCAGAAAGAATATCGGAGGTACAAGAACCGGGGGTTGTAACAGCGAGGCCAAAGTAAAAGCCAGCATCCTGGTATCATATGAAAAGTTAGCGCAGTTAATAGAAACGTCTGCGTCTGCGTCAGGGTTTGTACCTGGAGCAGGTTGTAGTGGGGTTAGACGTGGACCTGCTGGTTTTTCTAGTTGGTATTACTTCGTCCCACACAAATATTCATTTTTGCAAGTCCGTCACTCAAAGTACCGCCCAAATTATATTCATAAAATCAACCCCAGCCCTCATTCCTTAGGGAAAGCGTTTTATTTTTACATCCTTTTTCTGGATACGACACTACTTCAGCGAGATACAACCATGAGAAAATTAAAATAATGAAAAGGGTTCACAAAAATCCTCAGCTTTTACAAATTCTACTCCTGTTTTACAACCCAACCACCACACCAAAGGTTCTACCTGAAGGTGCCGAGAAAATGCTCTTGACATTGTACGAAGCTCCCTCCACCATGACTTCAATAAACGCTTTCCGACATCCCTGATTAAAGACACCCTTTTCAATAGAGCTTTGGCCGTTTCATGAGAGAGGGGGAGGTACTGAGGGGGGTCTTACTCGACTCGAAATGTGCAATGTACGGTCAAATGTGATCAAATCATTGGAGGAGTTAGCACACCCAAAATTGCTTGTCCTCTATCTTTGTTTGGAGCAAGTGAACAATCGAACCGTGAATTACGTCACATAAAACATCCCCCCGGCTATTTTATTTACCTACACCATCTAGATTATTCTAAACGGATTTGTATTAATCTGATCACGTTAATGGATCTAATGGATCTCTAGCACTAAAATATCCTATTTTTATTGAAAATAATATTCTACATTTATCGGTTTTCACGGTATCTGCTCGCTATTCAGAGCATGACATTATATTCCTCGTTTTATAAGGCTATCAGGAATTGGAAACGCGAGGTTTACGGGATCTAAATAAAGCTAAAAGTTACTGGAACATAAAAATTTCCAGACAAGGGAAATATTTAGAAGTTAATTGTAGAGTTGGAATGTACGCGGCATGTAAAATTCATTATGCAAAGTTTTGAAAGAGAGGGTCAAGTACTTCTTAACATTTATTAAACGTTTTTACGAGATGTTGAGGCACGGAACCGGCGCATGTAAGTAGTTGCCCCGCACATAAAAGCTCCGTAGCGCAATAATAGTTTCGGTAAAAGGGAAAACCGCAGATTTTATCGTGCCTATTTGTTTCGACGGACATAAATTTCGGTTACCTAAAGTAAGAGGTGAAGTTTTGTACAAGTTTTCAGGGTACACTTGCGGCTTTTGGACGAACGCCAAAACTTTTTCAAGTTGCCACCCCAATTGTAGCTTTCGCTCGTATATCAATTTAAATGACCTGTTTTTGTTTAGGTCGTTTTTAACCCATTAACGGCCCAATTGATAATGTTATAAATTGGGTGGGCGTTATATTCTTGTGTACTTTATTACTATTTTCTCGATATACACACACCAGATGATACACCTCTCAGAACTCCTGTATCAAAGACGCACCCTGTCGGCATCATTAAGGGGCCGAAGATGATCATTTATTTATTAAATGCAATAATAGAGATTTTATCATCCATTTGCATACACTTTTTGTATTTCCATTGAAGAAAAGTGTGCATATTTCAACTTCTGAGGGTTTTCCGACATTCTTGAGGAATGATAACGAAAATGTTCGGTCGCGTATTATGAATGCAAAACATTCGCACTGTATTCACACTTGAAAATAAATCAGCCAGCCTGTTGATTCCTCTACACAACGAAGTTTCCCTTTTGCATACATATATTAGTGTCAATATTGTAAGCGCAATGGATTTAAGTTCACCCACGACAATAATTTCGTTAAATTGATTACACAGTTTTCCTTTGTAATTCGGCAATTAACTTCAACTTTCGCGATAAAAAATCCCACGTAAGATTACGCGACTGTTAAATTTTCTGTAGACCTCAATTATACGAACCAGCCTTGAGAGTTTCAGCTGAATATAAATGTTATGCGATCGAAAATGCCGCGCTCAATTTACATAGTTCGCCTTGATGGTTCAGCGAAGAATCTCTCTCTTCCTCCCAACTTTTCCTAATGTAGTCGCCAAGTCGCCGGGTTGTGAGGCGCAGTGGCGTGGATGTCCAACTGCGGCACTAAGGGTCCCTGGTTCGAATCCGGATTCGAGCATGGATATTTGTAAATGTATAGAGGGGGTGGGGTGGTAGAGCAGCCTTGGTTTAAACCCCGTGTGGTGTATGCGCTAGTGCTATTTCTTAAGTTGGCAATAGCGTGTCATGGAGACCGCATGTAAATAAAGTAGTTATTCACCTCAACAGTCTTTGAATTACGATACCCACGTGTTACACCTTAAAATATCCACCCAGCGTGTGAGAAGATATAAAACTGGCGACGAGGATGGGATAAGGAAGTGCGTTTTGTGACAATTTACTGTTTACTTGTGTTTCCAGAATTCGCGAGTAACAAAAACGATGGCTTCCCTGGGTAGCATCGAACATTTTTCAATAAGTGATCCTAAACAATGGGAATCTTATGTGGAAAGAATGGAATTCTTTTTCACGGCAAATGGGATTGCGGATGCAAGTAAGAAACGCGCGACATTTTTGAGCCTATGCGGCCCAGAAACGTACGAAATTCTTAGGTCATTGGTCGCGCCGGCGAAAGTCGCTGATAAAACGTACGGGGAAATTATAAAGGAATTAGGTACACATTTCTCTCCGAAGACATCGGAGATTGTTTACCGTTTCAAATTCTACAGACGGGATCAACAAAATGGGGAGACATTCCCCGTATACCTTAAGGAATTACGTAAATTGGCCGAACCGTGCGGATTTGAGGCTACTTTAGACACAATGTTACGTGACAGAATAGTTTGTGGAATAATCGATGAGACATTACAGAAAAGATTACTTGCTACCACCGATTTAAAATTAGCGGATGTAACAAAAATGTGCGTAGCTCACGAAACTGCTACGACCAGTTTTGCAATGATTCGCGAAGGGGGCAGCGGCGATCGAGTGGAGGTTAATGCCCTTAATTCACGCAAGCAAGTAAAATCAGCTGATCGCGCGAGCAGACCGGGGCGCGTTGGGAAAAAGTGTTTTCGATGTGAAAAAGACCACGCTGCAGACTCGTGCGTTCACAGTCAATCAACTTGTAGTTACTGTAAAAAATTAGGACATATCGCAATCGCGTGTTTCAAAAAGAAAAGAGAAAGCCAAAACAAACTTAAAGTGCACATTGCAAATGACAGCGACACTTACACGGAGGAGCCGGAAATTTCTCCGGACCCGAATTGCGTTAATAGTGATTACGTTTTTTCAATAAATAACGTAACGCCTGACAAATTTTCCGGTAAATATTTAACAGCCGTTTCAGTCAACGGGATACAGACAAAAATGGAAGTGGATTCGGGCGCTGGCTATTCGATTATAGGCCGATCGTTGTTCCAAAAAATCTCGAACGGGAATCACCTGAAATTGAAGAAGAGTCATGTTATCTTAAGAGACTACCAAAACAACCCGATACCAACAGTGGGAGAATGTTTGGTGGAGGTGCGTCGAGGTTCACGGAGGTCAACCCTTCCGTTAATCATCACCGAAGGAAACCGCCCGAGTCTTTTAGGCAGAAACTGGTTCCAAGAGCTGGGTCTAACTGTTTCCGGGGTAAGTCACGTTGACGGTACTCCTAATTACGCACGCGAATATCCTGAGGTATTTTGCGGGAATTTGGGCGCATACCGGGGGCCTCCAGTAAGTTTTTCGGTAGACGCGTCTGTGAAGCCGATTCTATTGCGAGCGCGTAAGGTTCCTTTCGCTCTAAAGGACAAAATAGAGAGGGAACTGGACAAACTGATAAGTCAAGGAGTGCTAGAACCAATCTCATATCCAAG
This sequence comes from Photinus pyralis, assembly GCF_008802855.1. Classification (NCBI taxonomy): domain Eukaryota; kingdom Metazoa; phylum Arthropoda; class Insecta; order Coleoptera; family Lampyridae; genus Photinus; species Photinus pyralis. The sequence continues at coordinate 29,967,133 of NW_022170819.1, read as the reverse complement.
GTGGGGCACCCCTATCGTTACCGTTTGCAAGGGCAATGGGGAGGTGCGAATTTGCGGAGATTACAGGTCCACACTTAACCGCGCATTACGTCCTGAACCGTACCCGGTGCCGTCGGTACAAGGAATTTTATCCGCGCTCGCTGGCGGGAAAGTGTTCGCTAAATTGGATTTAGCCCAGGCTTACCTACAGTTGAGTGTCGATCGCGAGGCTGCGGAAGCACAGACAATAATAACGCATAAGGGGGTTTTTAAATGCAATCGTTTGCAATTCGGAATTTCCGTCGCGCCTCAGATATTCCAAAAATTCATGGACATGAGACTGGCGGGTATCTCGGGAGTGTTACCGTACTACGACGACATACTAGTCGTGGGAAGTTCCGATGACGATTTAGACACTAAAGTGCGCACGGTACTGTCGAAATTTCGTGAAGACGGGCTACAATTGCGCCGGGAAAAATGTATTTTTCGTACAAAATCCATTGAATTCCTCGGGTTTAGAATAAGCGAAGACGGTATTCGCCCAACGAAAGATAAAATCGCGGCAATAGTAAACGCGCCTCCTCCAACTAATGTGACAGAATTACAAGCATTTTTGGGGTTGGTCAATTTTTATCACGTGTTCATGAAGGACAAAGCGACCATCGCTAAACCTTTACATGCGTTACTTCAAAAGAACGCTCAATGGCAATGGCGAACGTCAGAACGAGAGGCTTTCCAAGCTTTAAAGGATTGCTTAATCAGGGAGCCCGTGCTGGCTCACTACAATGACCGGAGAAACTTATTTTTGACTTGCGACGCGAGTCCGTATGGGGTAGGTTGCGTTCTTAGTCAGTTGGACGACCGGGGGCGAGACGTTCCAGTAGCGTATCACAGCCGTTCTTTGTCGTCAGCTGAGAGGAAATACGCTCAAATCGACAAGGAGGCACTCGCTATCATCACGGGTGTTAAAAAGTTTCACGAATACATCTACGGCCGAGGGGTGACAATAACAACGGACCACAAACCTTTATTGGGAGTCTTCAATCCGAAGAAGGGGGTTCCAGACATTCTATCACCTAGGATGCTAAGATGGACACTAATGCTATCTGCGTACGACTACGAACTAAGGTACGTGCCAGGAGCTAAGATCCAGAATGCGGACGCATTAAGCAGACTGCCCCAAAAAATCAAGGTTCCAGAACCTCCGCCATCTGAAGACGTCTTAATGCTGGAAAACATTCCAGAAAAGCTAATCAGCGCCAGAGAAATTGCCCAGGAAACCAAACGAGATCCTGTTTTATCAAGGGTTATGCAGTGGATCTGGAAGGGATGGCCTGACAACGGGAAAAAATTGCCAGACGAATTTACTCCTTACTTACAACGCAAACATGAGCTAAATTGCTACCAAGATTGTCTCCTGTGGGGCACCAGGGTTATCGTTCCACTAGGGGTGAGGGACACGGTGCTAAAAATGCTCCATTCAGCTCACCCAGGTATCGTCAAGATGAAATCTCTCGCGCGTTCGTACGTATGGTGGCCGAATATTGACAAGCAAATTGAGAAGCTGGTTGGGTTGTGTAAAGAATGCCAAGAAACGAGAAACATGCCGAGGAAGTCGTCTATTCATCCTTGGGAGTGGGCTAGAGCTCCGTGGTCGCGTATCCACATTGATCACGCCGGACCAATGAAAGGAAAACTTTTTCTGGTAGTGACCGACGCCTATTCCAAATGGCTCGAGGTAAAACTAGTGCCAAATACCTCGAGTGCTGTTACAATCGGGGTGCTACGAGAATTGTTCGCCACCCACGGCATACCGGATGTTGTCGTATCCGACAATGGAACGAGTTTCAGCTCTTCCGAATTTAAGCAGTTCCTGAAAAACAACATGATTCGACAAGCTTTAGTGGCACCATACCATCCGAGCAGTAATGGGCAAGCGGAAAGAATGGTGCAAAATGTAAAAAACGCTATCCGGAAAATGACCGAGGGAACAGCAGAAGGAAATCTACAGTTGGCTTAAGCAGATACTTATTAGCCCAACACATTACACCACACTGCACAACAGGCCGATCACCGGCGGAGATCTTGATGGGGCGTAAGCTAAACACCGTCTATGATCGTATGCAGCCTGATTTCCGTAAGGAAATGATGGACAAACAAGAAGACGAATGTCCAATCCCAGGGAAAGATCGAGTGTTCCAAGATGGAGATGCAGTTTTCGCAAGGTCATTCACACCAGGATCAAAATGGCTGCCAGCACAAGTCGTGAGTACTACGGGACCCGTCAGTTACCGGGTACAAACACCAGATGGGCAAACATTACGCCGCCATTCCGACCAAATTAGGGCTCGGGTAGAAGAACCGACCGAAAGTTTGGGAGCACTGGGTGATCCCGAAATTCCACCGACAACACCAGAAGCTGCCAACTGCAGCGAACCGCAGCAGCAGGACAACGGGAATAGCCAAGTCGTGGAGATCAAGAAGCCCCCAGAAAGATCGAGGCGGGCTCCAAAATACTTGGAAGATTTCGTGCCGTAGTTTCAATCCGGGGGGAAGGAGTGTGGTGTATGCGCTAGTGCTATTTCTTAAGTTGGCAATAGCGTGTCATGGAGACCGCATGTAAATAAAGTAGTTATTCACCTCAACAGTCTTTGAATTACGATACCCACGTGTTACACCTTAAAATATCCACCCAGCGTGTGAGAAGATATAAAACCCCGCCAATTCAAAAATAAAGGCAAAATAAAATTCGACAAAAAATAAAATAACGTCCCTCGAGATTTTCGAAAAGCCATTCCAACGACCCTTAATACCTCATCTAAAATGTCACCATTCGAATCTTCTTCTCAGATAAGACTGCTTTCAAATTAAGGCTCCCCTATCTTAAATAAATTAGTGAAATTGGGCTAGTTTCTTCTGATTACTGTTCAGAATGGCTTTGGCTTGCCACAAAAGAAAATTTAAAACGATATATAAGATGATTTTATGATTCTATTAAATTATTTTGACACTTAATTTCAGGTACGCTATCACACACATATTTGCTAACGCGTACAAAACAGTTGGACGAATAGCTAAATGAGTTACAGCACCCCAGGGCTCATAAACGCGATGGAATTCTCATCATTACAAGCTCGAATATCCACGTTGTACCGCTTATATTAACGTATCACAAAGTAATTTGTTACGAAAAGGAATGCGAGTACAGATACTCGCCTCTCGGATATTTCGAAAAAAAATCCATAATTTAAAGTTTACGATTCCTGTTAGATAGTATTATGTGCACCCTAGAGGTTTAACTTGCAATAAAGGGATGTTATTAAAGGGGAAGGACTACATGAGATATATACTAAACATTTTCATTTTATCGAAATCTCACGTATAAATTTCTATTCTGTTACAGCCCCTTTAAACGTAGTCAACATTGATGAAATTCCGGAAACTGAAGAGGTAGTTGAAGATGACGACTTCACAACGCATACGTTGGACAGACTGAGTTCTGCAGCTACGTGTCTCGTTGCCGGAGTCGAATACACTCATGGACAACAGGTTGGTTTTATTTTTTTAATTGAAACAGCCACTCCTTTGAAATTTCGGTATTTCGTAATTTTCGACGATTTAAAAAATTTGTAAAGGGGGTGGTTAAAGAATTTTAATTAACAATCCGACTGACTTTGTATTATTTATAAACCTTTGATTCAGACGGAATGCTAAGTATTTGTGTTAGCAATTACTTCTTTATTCGTGCACACGTTTTTTTGTTATAATTAAGCTTTCTGCGTACAGGGTTTTCAATCCATTTGTAAATAAACGTCTTTGCGTTTAATTACACAAATAAATCTCTTTTGGAACGGATGAGGCTTTCCAATAGCATTGTATTTAGCCCCACTTAAAAAGCATTTTCTTTATTCACACTTACTATTTGTAGGTTCACAGATATAACAACTATAAATTTAATATTTCACACTAACTAACTGTGAATTTACAGTTGCTAATGACTAGTTAGCGAATTCACAGTTGTTATATCTGTTAATTTTTGTTCCCTAGATCGATTCCTTTAGGAATATTGAAATTATTTCGAACAAAATTCCTAAATATAATCAACCACTACTTTATACAAATCAACAAAATTAAAATACCTTATAGTAATTGACGTGGATGAAATTCTCCTCACTCCGGAAAATGTCACTCCCTTTAAAAATATATCAAGCCCTTGGATGGTACGGTTGATGAATGATGAATTTACTAACAAGGTTTTATAACTTTGCTAAGAATTCAATTTTGGCGCACTTAAAATAGTAAGCGATGATTCGCGAAAATCAACTCAGAATGGATCCTCTAACGGTAGAAAAAATTATAATTTCAAACAGGTCCAAGATTGGGCTACTAGTTCAAAAGTTACAGCCCTTTGAATTTTCATTCGAAATTGGTTTCTAGTCTATAACTTTTGATTGAGTAGTCTGATCGAAAAAGTACGAATTGTTTTGGATTGTACGCACCAAAATTAATTAGAAAAGATGTTTTCCCGAAAAATTTTGGTGCGGTCGATCTTTGGTAAAAAATGCAGTCGATTTTTGGTAAAAGAGGAAGGTTATACACTGCCCTTTTTTGAAGCCCGAACGCACAACCAGTATACGCGATCGCTCTCAAATTCGTCTTCTAATCTAAGTTTTAGCGCACCCAAAAGGTACTTTTCAACTCGCGAACTCAAGGAATAATCTCCAGCTCTCCCACTTCTTTCGCCATTCCACAAAAAAATCAACGGTATCATTAATGAAATTGAAAGAAAGAAAATTCAGGGTTATTCAAGTAAAACTCTGTTGACGCTGTAACTTAATCTATTCTCAGTCACAGCTAGGAAGATAAATAACTTAACTTACTGAATTACCTTGCCTTAACTTCAACGACAAAGGCAAAAGATAAATTAAAATGCACTTTACAGTTGATTTGCCAGTAGCAACTTCTATTTTTACTGTAACCAATTGCAGAGCAATTCGTCACTATGGTAGCAAAAACGTACAGCAACGGAACGAGACACGACAAAGGCTATTACAGTCTACCTGAACCTTGGACAGCTGTTACGATAGTTCATACGTGCATTGCAGAACATCTGATCGTAAATACAAAGTGTTAAATGAGTTCCAGTAAATCATAGATTCGTGATCTCGTTTAACATTTCATAAGAAAACAGCACATCATCGACAGGAGTAGATAATGCTGGCTACACAAAAGATACATCAAAGAACCAATTAATTAAAACTTACGTACTCCATTAATAAATAGGTTTCGGATTGCGATATAGGTTTCATGTCTTTGTTTCTGGTCTGTGCAATTCAAACACTGCTTAAATTCTTTTATTTTGTCTTTGTTCCTTTTTGAACTAGTTTCTGAATGTATGTATGGAGCATTCTGCTTACCTACTCCCCACACACCCCTCAAAAATCTACATACAAGGTGGCCGCAAGATGCCTGACGTCGGACATTTTTTAATTCACTATGCTGGTCTGTCAATGTTTTAATTGAATGTGTTTTCACGTCAACATCCTTACAAGATTTCATTACTGAAGGTACCTATGAGAGTTACGATTACTTCCGACTGTTTCAAATCAAAAGGAGTCAGAAGATTATGGCCATGTAAACACGTTTATCTATAAAAGTAAATTGCGCGTATACTTCGAGTTTTCAAACGAAACAGTCATTTTATGACGTATTTCAAGCCATATCGGTTTTTGCAGTGTACAATGATAAATTGTATTCTAAAATTCTCCCTTATCGACCGTTAGTTTCGTTTCAGCTTGTACGCCTCGTCGCTTTATGCAACAATTCAAACGATAACATTTCTACGACTTCAATTTTGTATTACCATTTTTATTTTTTCGATGCAGTGGAGAATAATAAAATAATTCCTATTGTGCTGCAAATAAAAGGCGTAGCAACTTTTATCCTTACATAAATTTTTTATTGACGACAACGCGAACGGGGAATTTTCTTTAAAGGTTATGAATTGTAAATTTAAAGAGTTTTATAGAGACGGTTTTGCGTAGTTTGTCCGAAATAATTCGTGTAAATCCAACGTTTTAATGGAAAGTCCGTGGAAATGGATTTATTCACGGTCAGCTGCATGTTGGAGTCGATTTAATAAAGTAATGTGTTTAAGGGGATCAAATAAATGAGTCTTTTGCATTTTTCGGAAACCTGGTGCATCACCTGTGCCATCGTTTCTCGATTAATAAACTTCCAAAGAAATTAACTTTTGAATCGGTACTTTTAACCGTGAGCTTCAAATGGCAAAGAGTCTTGGAACAGATATAACCAATTCTCTCATCACTGAATCGCGTTAGTGGTGGTGGTTCCATTAAATATCAACCTTCCCGAGTATGAAAAAATGACAATAGTATTATTGTATCTTGAATATTTTCCTAACCGTATTCTTTGCTGTTACCTCCAGACAATTCGATGACTTTCCCAATCATGACATGTACTTAAGCTTTATCCAGCTTTTCGCAGAGTAACTTTCTACAATTTGCCTTCTTTGGAACTTGCCTGAATAAAATACTGCAGTTAATCCCCATCCTCCTCCTCCATGTCAGAATCCTCATTAAATTGACTATATGTATTACACAAACCCAGCCATCCCTTCAAATCGCCAACATATTGACGAAGTTCTAGCTTGGGGATTTTCAAACTTGAAACGGAATTTTTATACTGAAAGATTAAATTGTTAAAACGGAATTTTATTGAATTGAAAGCTTAAATTATCAATTAAATCTACCTCGGTATCAATAGTGTCATCATAGTGTCATCATCGTCTGAATCTAACATCATATCCAACAGAAGTTGATTCAGTTCGATAATTTGCTGCTGTACGTGACGCTGTTAAGCCCCCCAGGTACGATCATGAAATTAATTAAAATGGCTAGAGGGCGCCTTAATGAAGTGTTATCAACAAAAAAATTTGCCGGAGAAGTCCGAAATTTTGCTCAATCTTGATTAGAAGTTCACTTTATTTCGTCGAAGTCTGTGGTTATGTTACTTATTTTTCTTCATTCTTAAGTTGGTGAAACAATATGATCGTGTGTGTCAGCTGAAAAAAGGTTATGTTAACTTCTTTCTCATCGACATATAGAGATGGACTGCGTGTGCCAATGCTAAGCGCGGATACTACAGGTGAGAGAGCATGGAAAACTGAGAGGCCAGATAGCTGTCTCTATCGCGTGTCGGTTGGTCGCATTAAATATTAAATCGGCATTGATGTGGGAGTGCTTGTATGTGATGGTGTGATAGAGAGAGCTTGCCTCTTAGTTTTCCCTTCTCTCTCATATGCAGTATCCGCGCTTAGCTTTGGCACGCGCAGTCCATCTCGATGTTCTTTCTCTACTAAATTGAAATATGCTGAGTTTAACGTGTGTATTAACAGTTAATGTAATAAAAGTAGTGTAATATAGGTATAATATACAAACAATTTTAGGTTTAGTTCGACCTATACACAAAATAAGCGCATTTCCATGTCACATGTGAGTACATTTTAATAAAACCACTTTTGGAAACGCATACAGTATAAACTTGAATGTCTTAGGCAAGAAGAATGTCGTAGAGAGGGTTATATTTTGCATCTGGCAAGGATCGCATTTTCCGTATCGGCTACCGAGAGGGGAAACCTTATCAGTTGAAAGGGGAAGGCGCATCTTTCGCATCTTCCATAGACCGCCACTTTGATAGCCACCGCCGATTACCTTCGGGCGTCAACCGGTGACCTCCTCATCACTCGACAGGGGAAGGCACATCTTAATGTACACATGAATTATGTAAAACACGTAGAGAACTATTTACTATTATGGTATAATTAGAAACACATATATAGCTATACATCATTTTTTTAACGTTTATTAAATCGTGGAAAAATAACATAACCTCTCAGGAAATTGAAGTTGGAATGTTGATCAAAATCTTACAAACTTAAAAGTAATCACGAAATATTAGTAACATAACCTAAAATTTCGACGAAATTATGTGTAATTTGTGGAAAATTTAGGGCTCCTCCGGCAAATTTTTTTGTTAAAAACGCTCAATTAAGGTGCCCTCTAGCCATTTTTATCGATTTTATAATCGTACCTGAAGAGCTTAATAACGTCACGTAACTTTCAATTTTGTCAATAATTTATGTAAAAGCATTTTGGTGTAGGTCTAGGGCTTTCTCGGTTTTGTCCATACTTGTTACCAAAAGAGTCCTCTCACGGTCGCCAATTATTAGAAGTAATGTTTCTATTTTTATTTCTGTCTCTTGGAGCCGATGGATGTAAGTACAAAATCAATTACACTTGACCACTTCAGCACATTTTAAATACAAACTTTTTCTATAATCTATATGACAGAATTAATGACAACTTTTTTAATATTTTAAATCTCTATAATCTATATCCATTCAAAAGCAGCAGACAAGGAACAACATTTTCAACAACACAATTGACAACATAATCATTAATCAATCCTTTGACGTTAATTGTTTTCGATCGAGCAAGTGGTACTGTAGATAGAAAGGACGAATCTTCCATTTATACTGTTATCTATCAATACAAACTATGAATATATGAAGTAAATTAAATGAATACGATAATATTACTGGTTATGTGGTGCAACAAATGCTGGAAGTAAGTAAAACGTGGAGAAATATCGTCAGAATTGATGGGGAAGGCGTTTCGTAATGTTTGAATAGTAGATATCATAAATAAACATCTACAAACTCGATAATTATTACTTCGAGTATCGATGGGAGTATCTCCAAATAGGTACCTACATAATAAATGATGCGATGTCAGAAACACAAATACCTAAAATGGTAAACCCATAAATGACGAGACGAGAACGAGAAATACGAACAAATAAACAAATAAAATATTTAGTGGCGAAAAGAGAACAAAAAACAGAAGCAAGGACAAGGACGAAATAACGGAATATTGACAAAGATCGGCATAAGATGATAAAGTATAGTGAGATCATAAAGAATCAATGAAAGTAGAAATTATTAAGGTCAATCGACAATTTATTGAAAATAGTTTTATGGAAATATAAACTGGTATATACAGGAATTTTAGCAAGAGAAAGAAGTGACTGACACGACTCAAATCAAGAAAAAAGAAGCCAAAAAAAATGGAAAAATCAGTTCCCATACCTACAATTAACAACTATTTCTTAAAGGGAGTTTAAGCGGAAGTTAAGAGAAAGGGCGCACAGAAAACTTTCGGGAAACTTGGGAACTCTAACTAGACAGGGGGCTCCGTCGCCGAGTCCGTCGCTTATTTTGCACCGAGGCCCCTGGTTTCCAAAGTTATGCTACTGGAGTTGTTCTTGTTTGAATAGATCCGGAAGTGAGTAAATTATCTTTTGTAAACCAGTCAATATGAGATTGCAAAATCCAATTATTGTTATAGGGAAAGGGGGGCATAACCGGATACCGAGGCAGAACCGGACACCTTCATAAAATGGCAATAGCTGCTGCCATCCCAAGGGTAACTGCTGAATTATACTCGATACAGAACCGCCATTGTATGCTGCAAACGTAAGATCTGTGACCAAGTTAGTTTTGTGGTAGTGAAATTTAGTTGTTTTTTTGGGTAAGTAATCTTATTTGCGCATTATTTTAGACAGCCTACAAATGATGTTACCTTTCGTATTTCGAAACGGCCTTTATACAGTAGAAATAAGGTTATTATCGCTTACTTTTCATGTATAAATATGAATTCAAAGTTAAGTCAAAACATGTTTTTGATGAATGTTTATCTTAGAAGTGTCGTGGGGCACAATCGGACGGGGCAAAATCGGACATGTCCGATTCTGCCCCGTTGATAATTCACTATTCAACTAATATATTGTAATTGCTATAGGCATTACTGCAAGCTTAATCATGCGAAATTATAAGAGAACGATGTCAATGTTAGAATGCAAGTAGAAGACATAGAGCAAACCGAAATTTCGATACAGCAGGTTGAGGAGGAAGCAAACAGGTCCGTTACACCTCAACCTGGGTCTTCTGCATTAATGAATACAGTGCCTAATACGATCTATGAAAACGACGGAACTTCTAGAAGTGGGTCATCAGTGTCTTGTCCTTCGACATTTTCAAAATCACCAAAGGACCTGTTTCCGGTGCCACAAGCTTTGAGATCCGCGAAATCAAATTGCCGTAAACGAGGTAAAACGGTGATTCTTACCGAATCGCCATATAAAAATGAGTTGGAAGAAGCCTTGAACAAGCAAAAAAAGCAATGCACGGCTGTAAAAAGAAAGAGTTAAACAGAAGAAGGCAAAGAAGGAAAAAAAGGAGATATAAGTTGTGATCGCGAGAATGAAGAAGAAACGGAGAAAAAGAAGAAAAGGCAAAGAAAACAAGCTATTTATACAAGTTCTGATGATAACAACAACGAAGGAACGAGTGGCGATGAAAAAATGTGTGTATATTGTCACGAATCATACTATGAAACAAAAAAAGATGATGGGTGGGTGCAATGCGTCGATTGCACAAACTGGGCCCATGAAGGTTGCACTGGCTTGGAAGAAGACGATTTAGTTGCATTTCAGTGTCGCAAATGTAATTTTTCCTAATTTTACTATTTTGTCCGACATTGCCCCAAGTCAGAACCGGTTCTGCTCCAACGGTCGGGGCAAAATCGGACTAAGGACTGTTCGCAGAAAGCAATATTTTTTTTATTTGGTAAGAGTTATTTTGTTTTACATTTATATTTTCTATAGTAGTCTACAACATGTTATATGAATATGTTTTTCGTTTTTTTAAATAATAAAATTTTTGATTTTTATACAACTTTACTGTTAACCGTCCGGTTATGCCCCCCTTTCCCCAGGAACATATATTTTGGAATTTTATTTGTGGGTTAATGTGTACGGTCCAAACCTAGGTCCAAACAATATTTTTCGGTTATAGAACACGATTTTCATAAAAGTAAAGTCTAGATCCTAAGATACATAGGGATTTAAAGTAAACGTCAAAAATTAATTTTCTTGAGCTGCAACAGAAACAAATTGACGAAGACAAAAGCTTTACGTACAGAATACTTAGGTATATATTTCAAACTTACGAACGTACTTGCAGCTGAGATATGAACTTCTGCTAACGACTTTTATTCGCTTGAAGACAACGCAGAGTTATACATGAACGGTATCATTAATTTTCTGGCGTAAATGGAGCGAAAAGTTGGAGTTCTTACAATATTCAGATGATCTAGACGAAATAGTTAATAAAGTAAACCACCGTTTCATTATTGCAAGGAAAGAACATTTCAAAAATGTTTACGGCGTCGAATTGAAGCAAAAAAGTACTCAAGCGTGTACTAAACGCTTAATGCTGCGCTCAATTTGCAGCGAGTTGTAAAAGCGTTTTTAATTATTAGAGTGTCAATTCGAAAGCGAGCGTAACGCTTTTTCCCTTTTAAGAGAAGGAAAATTCGTAAGCGTATACCCGATTGTTAAAGGATAATAAAAACAAACATCGCGAATGAGTTGAGAAAATCGACGAGGTTCATTAAAAGATTAGGAAGACGTGCCGAATGCCGCGTTTAGGATGAAACAAAGCGAATAGGTATTAATGAGGTCCTTGAGGTGTAATAATGCTTTATCCTCCAACATGGTTACTGACTAGAAAACCCCTGTTCGACAGCCTTGTTCACTTAACAATAAGGACTGTTGAAATGGGTAAGGTAATTACTGCTACGCCCGTCTTGTCTGAAACCCGCAACCGCCATCAGTCTGCACATTTCGCACGGATTAATCCGAAGGAGGGTTGGTCCACTAATCACTATATAATAGCTTATCGGACATTACTAATTCCCGTTTAATTACTTTCGACGCGATTTAAACTATTTCACGCGGTCCTTTTCCGTTCGATGCATTCCTGGAATGGCACGCGACGGTCGCGAGTCGAATCCTTTTCATTCGTTGCATTTTTGTGAACAGAAGCTGACAATAAAATGAGGAACGCAATGTAACTCACTGAATGGAAAATTTATCTATAGATTTTCCAGCTTGAAATGGTTTTTGAGTGACATTCGTTGCATACTCGAGTGACTATGAAATAGATAGTTGGAATTTGTAGGTGAATTCACGCCATTATACTCATACGAGTCGTAAGGATTTTTCAGTTAAGTAAATAAATTAATGTGCAGCAGGACATGTAAAGAGCTTGCAAATTTTCTAACAAATCGTATGGCTAGGGCAACTGAATATCGGTAAATCATCAGTGGAATTAATGATCGTCTTTTCTGCGTCATTTGATTTCTATAGCGCCATGTCTAACTTTAGGAAGGAACGAAGTTCTCGGTTCCAGAAAGTCTCAGATCATAAGGGGTACTTTTCTCTCAGTCAGATTTTGTTGCAAAAACAGCTGACCAAAAAGTACGAGGGTACAAATTTATCGTACCTATTTTAAAGATGCAATTAGACAGAATATAGAGCGCGGATAAAAGTAAAGTGTACCAGTTTGCGTGGTGGGAATTTCTTTTATTACGGTAAATATAAAAGACGTTTCGCACTTTTAAAGAACAGTTAAACTTTTCCTGCTTGCGATCTATAAACAATTTCATCCACAGGTGGCTAATTAAATAATCGCATCTTTGTTATTATCTGAAAATTATTATATGAAAAATGCGATGTTGTTTCGTTTTTTAATTACAGATTTGGATTCAATAGAAAAAAACGCAAATTTTGATAGTTTACTGTCTTGCTGACTCTACAAATAAAAAATATAGCCATAGTGCTGACTTAATTTGAAACATACTGTATACAGAACGTTTATTCTTCATTTAAAGACAAGGTAATATTTTAAATGATATTGTTGGGAACAGTTTTGTGTGTTGTGGATGGCATTTGACATTGTCCATAATAATGATCGAACTTTCCGGAATATTCACCAAATACTCAGCGTTCATGTCCTCGTGGTGGTCCTCCATTTTTTTAGATTAAAAAAGAAGCAACCTTTCTTTAAGGAAACCCTTCGAGCTCCACATATGGGTAATTGTAAACAGTCTACCTGTTCCCCACGACGCTTTAATACCTGCAGACCATCCCTCCGTGACAGCTTCATGCTTAATTTAAACATGCTGATCATGCCTTCGCAACCGTAAATCCCTCACTAATCCACTTCCCACTTAAATAATACATGCTTCTGTTTTCTTCCTTGAATGCTTTTACTCATTTTGGAATATAAGGTTTTCGTATACAATTGGCATACGTGGCGGAGTGCATCATAGATTCTACCCCAATTAGTTAATTTAGCCGAAAAATGAATATTTCTGAAAGATTATAGTCTTAACAGCCGACAGGAGTAAGAAAAATTGCTCTACTTTGATTACATTACAATGGAAAAACTAACAGAAAATATGGCAATGCCTAAATAGAAATAAAATAAATGGAAGGTCGACTTTTCTGAAGAATTATAGCCTGAATAGCTGGGGAAAGTGAAAATATTACGCTATTTTGATAATATTAAGAGGTTTTGAGTAAAGATTTTTTTGCCCCAACGACTATCGACGCGTTATTGACGGTGATTGTCGGTACGAAGCATTTGCGCACATTTACCTTTACTTGAACCGGTATTTAGTAATTCGTTTACGCCACGACGGATACCGGAACGACTTACCACTAATGTTGTCGATAATAAACAATCATCAAGTTGGAACTGTCAACGCTTAGGGCGCCATAGAGCTAAATGTCCAGAACTGCGACAGCCTTTTGCTATAAATGTGGCGCTACGGGCGTTTCTGTTCGTAATTGTAGGTTTTGCTCGGGAAAAATATCCAGAGGGACTTCATAAGTCGTCGGGAGCTCTCTGATTGTCGATTTACAATGACGACATCGCTCTATCATGAAGGAGTTGTTATGGAACGTTCAGGCGGTCAGAAACAACCACTCTGTGAATCCCCTACAAATAAAACTAAAAGGATTTGAAGGATGCGAGGTTATCGACTTTCCAAAATTAGCAAATTGAAGACTATATCGTACCTTTGATCTCACCCAAAAGCTCCCAATTGTAGTTTAATTCAAAATGCAAGCGTAATTTATGTAATTAATTCAAACGCGCTACCGCAACCCCAATCCACTTACGTTCAGACTTTTTATTCGATTTAGCGCATCGAATTCCTTTGCAATATCAGCTACCTACCTCTCAAATTGTTTGAATCGTTAATGGTTGGCAATCAGTTTAAGATAGTTTCGAACAAGCAATTCCTATTAACTACAACTGTTCCCTTAAGACATTAGATACGTGATCACCTGGATTCTGATAATTTCATGGAAATCGCTTAAACATGTACGCGCACGTACAAAGCCCCGTTAAATAGATGTTGAACTTTGAAAGATCTTCAACGTTTAGAATGAATACGTAATGTTCGTTTCAATATTCCATAAATCTCGGCGGGAATTTGGGGCATAGAAAAGTTCCTTTTACGTGGCGTTTGGAATTAATTAGTTTCGTCGAATTAAGAAGTATTATAGAGCGTAACTGTGTCGGATTTTAATTCTAAATCTGACTTTTGTTAATTTATTATACATTTAATTTAGGGGCCCCACCCTCTTCTGGGTGTAGGTAATAAGCAGGAGGGAAATTAGTGCACATTTTACAAACTAGGCGAGTGGAGTGTCATTTTCCATTTAATTTTTGCGCTGAAGCGAATGGGAACATACACATACTATAGGAGTAATACTTTGCGAGATATGAAAGTAAAAAAAACACGTTTGCATTCGGATTTTCTAAGCGGTGAAATGGATGAAGGCGGGGGGGACTGCCGCTGCGCGCGCCGCATCAGCTCGTGTGTCATTTCTTCGGACGCTTCGAGTACTTTCGGACGTGCGCGCGATCCGATCGAGTGTGGTACTAAATCAGTGTAGTGTATGTACTGTAGTCACGTTAGTTTGTATGGATAACATGTGTGACTGCAGATCTCTGCTTCATTTGTGGGAAGCCAGTGACGGATAGTGGCAGTGTTACGCCATGCAGGGAAACACATTTTGTCTCAGTTGCCATGTTCACCGCGACTGCAGAAAATCATTATACAAAAAATTCCTCCAAAAAGAGGGTGAGTGCCAGTGATACAGAGTATCGCCAAAAAATTAGGGTCAGGGGGATTATTTAATTTTCCAAACTCGTGTTTTTTGTGCATCAACCATCATTTACACCGAGAGACTGAGTTTTGTTGGTTTCATCGCTTTTGATCTGCACACACTGGAATAGTGTCCTAGTTTTTGGCAATTTGAACAAATCGATTCGCGAGCGGGACAGTTCGTCGTATAAAGTTTACCAAATCCCCAGTTTCCGTTCTCGGCTATTGGTAACATTCCTAAAACTAACAATACCAAACTTAAATATAAGCAAGAACGTCTTTGGTGTGATGGAATCACACTTTATTTTAAAACTATAAGCACTAATACAAACAAGGTGGTAAGGTGGGAATTCAATTCAAAGGTGGATGTGTAAAATATACAGTGTCACAAAATGTGTCAACGAGCAACAAAATGTTCTAATAAAATTTTAATGTAAACGACGTTTTTTTTTCTGTAACAAACCTTCCATTCTCCTTTTTTTTGAAAAATAACGAGGTGTAGTTGTGATTAAATGAAATTTTTATGTAACTCATTACCGTAATTAGAAGCGGATTCATAATCGCCTTAGGTGAGGCGCAGGGACTTCTCTCCGCCGTTACATTTTCTGTATAATATTCTAAAACTTTCCTCTTTTACGCTGTACAAAAAAAGAATACATCGTTTATAGCAAAACATGTTTCAAATAATTGCAACGATACTTCATGTTGATGCGTATCGATAATGATTTAAGCTTTTAGATTTACGCTTCAAAGGTTTTGCAAATTCAATCGACGTCGGCAATTTTATCGGGATGCGCCATTAATTTCATTGCCTCCATTACATTTACTCTGTTTGTCATAATTGAAATGGTTGGAATGAGCATGTTTAGATTTTGGCTGTTTAGTCTGTGAAACTATTGATCGTTCGTTAAATGCACCGTGGTATGTGTTTGTGCAAATCAGTCGATTACTTTTCCGTCGAGATCTAACCATAAATCAAAATTTGAAAATATTCGCTCGCTTCAGAGATACGGGGGAAAATGTCAAATTGGATTAACTGTCTACTCCCGACATTATCTATTTAATGTCAGTTTTTTATTGTAAATTTAGTCGGCAATTGTTTAATTCATTAAATTATATTTTTCTATTTCGATGTGGAAACAATACCGAAACCGTACTTGATTGGCCCAGTTTGCGTGCGTTTCTAGACAGAAATGATGCTGAAAGAAATAGAAACGTATTATTTTTTTTATTTTGTTGGATTGGTACCCCTCGCTTTTTTGCCGTCAACGGTATCCGTCAAATCAAAACTAAACATAACCTGTAAAGTGTACATAACGTACGAGGAACTTGACCGATTGTATTAATTCCGATTAATTTTGAATATATACTCCAAAGGGTAGAACTTTTTTTATTTTTACTTAGCGTAGTAAAATATGCCAGCAGTACATTCTTGCTTACTTTTTGAACTCCCTTCTCGGCCAGCCAGTTTTCAAAAATTTTGTACTCCTCGTACTTTACTTTCGATTTTACAGGCAGTAAATTTAACGTCACTTCATTGGTAATCTCTTGGATCTCTGGTGGGGTACAAGAGACGTGTTTGTCATCTATATTCATCATAACTGCCGCAAAATGGAATTATGACCAAATAATTAAAAGTTTGAAGTTTGAAAATACAGGAATCAGGTTAGCCAACGTAAAAATAAATGAACTGTGTCTATTACCAACATACACTGAATGATAGTTTAAAATTACCTAACAACGCCTAAAGGCAATATTTATAATTTGTATAATTTATTATTTAAAATAAAAATCGAAATAGAAAAAATAGTATAAAGCACACGTGTCATTTGTCTACTTGTCGCACTCGGCTTTTGCCGCATTCGCCGCTACGCGGCTTATGCGGCAAACTACCTCGTGCGACAATCTTCGTCAAATGACACTTGTACTTTAATATACTATTTTTGTATTTAGTTTCTAACATAAATTTAAAACGGGAACTTGTTTAATGGAAATTTTGACGCGAGTTGAAGGTTTATCTGGTCAGACGTTGACTAAAAGCTGTTATCGGACAAGAATTAATTGGTTTTTCAACAAACAATGTCACGTGCGAGATAAACGATGCAGGTGGTTATCAGTTCTGCCGGCGTAGATGGAACTTCGAGTATCGTCGGGAATGATTTTATAGAGGTGATTTTTGTTTAAATAGCAAGAATTAAGAGTAGACGTGACTGTCTCGGGATATATTGAAGAATATCGTATTTGTTTGTGACGCTAACGGCCAGTTGCACAAAAAAATAATCCAGGATTATTGTTTAATCCGGTATTAAGACATTTGATTGGCTTTATAATGCAGTATGCAGCCAATCAAATGTCAAAATTCTCGTTTAAACTCAGATTTAGCAAATAATCTAGGATTTTGATTATAATTCGCTTTCCTGCAATCGGCAGTAAATTTTGTACCGGTAGTCCAGCCGGCTGTGCAATTTTAAAAACGCAATCTCATATTAGTTAAAGAATGAAGAAACAAGTTCAATGTTGTAAAGCAGTTTTTGCTCGCGTAATTTCGAGTTAAGACGATTCTGTTTATCAAGAATGAAGAAATAATTGGTGTAATACAAAAAAGTTTTATTATCCGAGCAATCACTAAGTTAAGTGTTATTGTGTTCGAGACAGTTGTAGTGTTTTAAACGATTTGTTACAGGAGTAACTGCGAAATTTGGTGTTTCTGTAACACTATAATACGCACTATTTTTTTAACAGTTTTTACACAAACTACGTAAGGTCTATGTTTTATGTAAACAAATACTGAACATAATGGGTTTACCTCGTTTATCTTATAAGAGGGAATTTGGTCTGTAAGGAGTAGATTTTCCCAAAAACGTACCAGAAAATTTGTAAGACTATATGACAATTTTATTGTACAAACATTTACTGGCATACAAAAAGAATTTTCCCCAACTACAACATATTATAAACAATGAAGAGGGGATGTGGATTTATTCATAACACTAAAAAGGTCATATACTAGAGTGATCACGTTAATGGCAAGGGTAAATAAAATGAAAGAAATCATTGTGCATTCCAATGGCATCTGTCATTTTTATTAAAAATGAGACGCGGAGCACGAAATAAAATGAAGTTCAGGAGAGAATACAATATTGTTTCCATGGAAACGGGGAAGAACCTAAGCTCGCTATTCTGGACTTATAAATTAAATACGTACAACATTTTCGGAAGTTTTATAATGTTTTTCTGGCTTCTGCTATAAAATAGGGTTTTATACTACACACGACGATAAAGCTAGCCAACCCTTTATTGTCTATTAACTATTATTTGGCAATCTGGACTAGACAATTTTACACACTCCGTTCAGGAATATTATTTTAGTCTTTTCTTAGTTGCCCTACTGAAAATGTTGCATATTATTTGTTTAAATTACTTTCTCTCGCCAATGTTAGATTTAAAAAAATGTTGCTAACTTCACAGCCCTTCCCATCTTTGTCGTTATTTCTCGAACTTCTCTTAGATTTTTTGTTTCAACTTATCACCTATCTTCGTCATTTGCACATCTCAGTCTAGATTTCCACACACATTTCCACGCTTCTTTCACGTCAAGATAATTTCAAAGATGTCTTCACAATGTTGATTTTAATTACACGGCATCGAACTGTCTCGTTTATTGCAAAAAAAACCATTTCAGTCAGTATTGATTTGTCTAGAATAAAAAAAATTCAGTTAATAAGGGAAAGACTGCTATTGATTTTTAATGTCATCAAAAAAGTATTCAGCCTCTCGGCAAGTTTTTTTTTTAAGTAAGTCCTGGAACGCGCTATATTTATGAAAAACATTTTTATTCATCAGCAATATACCTAAAGAAAATTTAGCAATTCTGTGCAGTTCTCATATCGGAAAATTCTTATCTGATTTTTATATATACTACATATACACTTCAAACGTGCACATGAATCTAGAAGTACGAGTACAATACCCATCATCATAAACTTTATCGTCCCTTCGAATCGGAAACTTTAACTTTATTAGGTCAAGTTTGTAGCTCTTGGTTGAGATCACGCTCACATATTGATGTCGTCGATATTTACAGTTGATTGAATATCAGGTCGAGTTTTCGTTTTATATTGTTAGACGAGGCGAATTGCTACTTGTTCCGAGTAAAATTCTAATCAGAACCCGTAGTTGTTAATACACAATGAATCCCATTTCTGATAACGCAAAGACATCGAAACCAATGCATCTAGTCATTCAATTCAATTCCTTTATTATTTGTTGCTAGTACGTTTGGTAGATATGTATACAGTGCTATTTATTAAGAAGTTGACATGATTTATATGTATGTACCTATTGTTTTTCCCTATGTCTACTTTTAAATGCCAAATCTCTTCTGAAGGACGCCTAATTTTATGCAACCAGAATAACTTCTTAAAACAGATAAAGATCTGGCTGTCACTTTAATTAATTTGAATATTGTTGCTTTGGCTTCCGTGTTTTTATTTTCGTGCGTGTGCGATGTATTCAACCGAAGAAAAAGTTAATATTGTCAATTGGTATAGTGCCGGTAACAGTTTAAGGAGCGTAAGAGATTTATTTTCTGTTAAGCAAAGCAACAATATTCAAACTAATTAATATGATATCCTATCTTGAGTTTTGAAAAAACATAACAAATCTCCAAAACGTACGTAACTACTACGCATTAAATAAAAGCAAGGTACAGCAAACACGATTAAAATTACCTTTGTCTTAAGCCCACAATAATGGGTGATTATCATGAAGAACTCGGGTTCCAAATCAACAATGCAAACTGCAAAATACAATTTAAAAACGTCCTGAATGTATCAAACTTGGAAACTTGGCTGCGTCTTTGGTAGGGGGAAGCCGAGCTTTTTTTTAATTTTGTTACTCGCCTATAGCGCAGTGTTGCCAATCTGCCATACAGAGCAACTAATAATGCCTCGCCTGCACTGTCGATCTCTTCGATGGTATCACATCCACTGAAAGCACAATTCCTGGCGGAAGTCTATCAATCCCGTTATTGAATGAGGTGGAGGACAACTGGATGGGATCTGACCCTCCTTTGCCATTTTTATGGAGACATACATTGGCACAGGTGGAACCTAGTCCATGAAGAATGCAGAGTAAATGATGACGTTTAAAAACTCTTGACATTTTGAAATTGCTGCTCCACCACCAATACATCGACATCCTCTTCTGCTTGCTTGGCTTCCACTCTGTGCGTCTGGAATTCACCCATCAACATTCTTATGAGGCGTTCCTTGTTGCTTCCATTGGAAAGGAATTTCTCTTGGGGTGCTTTGATTATGGCGTGCCTCTTGAATAGTTTACTCCCTGACAATAATAGTCGGTAGCGGCGAGATCACTCAGTACTTTTAGTGCTTTTCCAACAATGGACTTTACTTCTTCTGACCCCAGCTCATGTGCTACGTGACAGATGACATTTGGACCTGCGGCTACTCCACTGCTGATAGAAATTTGCTTTTCATTTGGTGAAAAGGGAAGATGAACCAGCTTTAAAGTTTTTCTGCATCACCATTCTCTTCCCACTCGGCCCGGTCTCGTGTCGACGTTCAACTTCGGTACAAATATAAAATGTTCTTAAATATACGTGACAGTACACTGCTTGAAATGCCTCCACCCTGACTCTTCAATAATTCATCACTCATCAGCGATTGCTCGATCTGACCAAACACCAGACCAAAACTTATCAGATCGCCGGATGTTCCACCTGTAAACATATTGAACTCACCATAACCGTTGAGAGAAAAATTCGTTTATCTATCAATAAGCAATTGTCTAATCCACAAACTACTCGCTCTTATGCATTTTTTAACTATGGTTGTCAAAACACGTTGATTTAGTCCATGGAGTACAAAATAGTTATTTATATAACAAGAGCGCGAAGTTCAATTTCGCGCATTGAGACTGAAGGTATTTTGACGAGGCGAAGCCGAGTTAAAATATCAGTCAAATCCGCGAAATAACTTCGCGCTAGCGTTATATACAATATTTTTTCTACAACTGAACCGATTGTTAATTAAATTTGCTGTTTAAGTTCAACTTTGTCACGTGTGCGAAATACTTTTTTTCACTGTTGACGATTTCGCGCACGTTGTCAAGAGCAACCTTACTTATTAATTAACCGTTTAAAAATCTAGTACTTCGCGCTTCGAAATTCGTCAGAAAATGACAGGTTTTTTTGACAGTTGTAGAAAAATATGATTATCTTCAAGGAGGCCAAATTTTCTACCTTAATTAATACCCGTCAAGCATGACTTTTTCCTGTCACCCTGTACAAATCACTTCTATATGTACACTATAGGTGATTCTAGATCATTAAAAGGAAATGGAAGTTTGAACCTTGTAAGAGGCTCATTAAAAATGGGCATTGTGTAGGGTATTCAAATTTCCCGTATACATTTATAATTCATTTCTCTTGTTCGCATTCGTAAAATCAATTCTTTCGAAGGGATGTTCAATAATGCATAAACTTCACAGCCACTTCTAGACTCTTAACGAGAGTCCTCTACCTGTCCTCCAGTATTTTGTAATAAACTATACACTTCAAATGTAGGCTTTCGCTCCACAGTGTCCTCACAAATGGTTTTTTTCCCGAATGTTGAAATCGAAAACGTCTTTATCCTACTTTATATAATGCGATGTACTTTAATATCTTTCATTTTTTTGGACTTAAATGCCGCTTATTGAAAGGTATTAACGTTGAGTGAAGAGGCTTCGTTATTCAATGGTATTAGGTGTAAGTCTACTATTGCAATGAAATGTGCCAGTAAAATATCAATTTTCACTTACGTTGGGTGCAAGGCCCTTTTCTTGATAAGAAATACCTTAAAACTTAATATGATTACCAAAGTAGTGTAAGAAAAACATTTTCTTTTATCATTTAATTCCTAATACGTATACCCCGTAACATTCCACTTTTTTTAATAAATTATGACGTTTTGTCCAAAGGTATCAACAGCGCTTTCTATTAACTTTAAAATCTTTCGTCGAAAATGAAGTCACAATTAAAAAATTGTGAAGTGTGTGTGTGGTCAGAAAGTTAAAATAATGTACCCTCTGAATTTTACTAAATTAGATTATAGAGTGCGTCTGTATTTCGATAATTATCGTGGCCACGTAACATACAACACTTTAATGAAATCGTGAGGTTTGTCCTTTTTTAGGAAAATTCGTGCACTTGACGATACAATTTGAGTAAATTTAGATTGGTGGGAAGGTTCGCATTTTAAAGGTTAGCAATTATATTTTTATTGTGCGTATTTAAATTCTATAGTGGTGTTCTCAAAATAGCTTCCGGAAATCGTCGGCTCCAGAAAGTCTTAGATATAGAGTAGGTAATCTTATCTCAGTAGGATTTTAGTTGCATAGCCGACGTAAAAACTACGCAGAAACGCAGAGATCAGTGTAAAAAATAAAAAAATAGGTAGGGGTTAGTCTGAAGTAGTTGTTGAGGACCACGGAAGCATCAACCGTGTAGGTCGAAATTTAGTTTAGAGGAAATTGATTCGGGTCTAGGTTACCAGTCAGAAACATTTTTTTTAGATATTCTATTGTCGCAAAAAAATGTTGTTCAGAAATTATCAGAGAGAAGGTTGCTATTTGTTTGGGCATTAGTTTGGTACGCGGGTTTTCCTAACAGCTGACAATTAAAAAAGGAGAAACAAGATTAATTCCCGTTTCATTATAATCTGGAACAGAAGAGATCTTTCCGGTCTTGGTTTAGACGAACAAACATTTTTCATCGAAAAATAGTGAAGAGTGTTATCTGAACTTAAGTTTAAAGAAACTATTTGTGCCAATAAAAAATGACGGAATTTTAAACTGAATTACCTTTAGATAAGCACACGGTAAGCTCAGGCGCGATGAATAATTGGTTTCTCGTAAACTAGCCACACCAAAAAAAAGAAAATATAGTAAACCGGTACCGGATAGGTGCCACTTAGTCTTTAGTAAATTTCACAAGAGAAAAAAGAATACTTACCTAAAGGGAAAAACAAGGTCTTGAGAAGCTAAAGAAATAAAATGATTGACAGGGTAGAACTTAAACAATAATTCTGATCACAATCGAGAGTGATTTAATAAAATATTACAAATAGGGCACTGTAATATCTAGATCTGAAATGTCAAAGTTTGAATTTAACTTAATTTTTTGCAAAGAAGTATTCGATTGTATCGAAAACCAGTATGTAATCAAACGTTATATAAGGAGTCGTCGAAAATAAAAAAAAACTGCCCTTGAACTCTGGTTGGTAACGACCTTTTGAGCTCAGAAGGGCGCTTTTCTGCCTATTCTACAACATATAAAAACACAAACAAAAAATAAGGGGGGTAGTGAATAGCGCGGTACCTAAGTACTGCGATAGCAATGTCTAACTTTTGACACTCGGGTACTCGAATACTACAAACCGTAATTAACACTCAATAAGATCCAATAATTCAATTTATTAATTCGAAGTGTAAATAAACTAGCACGAACAAATTCTTCGTAATGACACCGGTAACGTAAATAAAGATTCAAAGTCAAAGTTAATACGCAATTGTAGGTACATATCGTAAACGGCTTTAGAACTTCGCGTCGAAAAGAAATTACAAAAGAAAAACTTCACCAAAATTTCATACAGTCATTAAATACCACAATAAAGGTATGACGCAAAGTCGAAGAAAAAAATACACGGCGTTTATCTACTTTACAAGTAATGATCGAATCTGTTCGTACAGGGATTGCGTACTCAAATATCAATCTCTACTAGACGATCCAACCGATCCAACCGTGCAGGATTATTGATCATGTCTCCACCAAACCGCGACAAACTTCCGGGGGTAGTCATCTAACTGGTCTCTTTTGGCGAAATTTCTCCCCGTTTAGTCGCTCAGGTTCAAGGGCTTAAAGATAAGCACTAATTGCATATTTTCATGTTAAAGTTGAAGTCAGAGTTTTTTCCTCGCCCCCGTTCAGGAGTTCGCCATTCTAGGGTAAACAAATTTTGTATATAAACAGAAAGGACATACCCAAGATCATATGCACAGATCTACCAACCTCCTTTTATAAAAAATTAAAATAAATGCCATTTTAGGGATTTTTTAAGGGTAGCTTTCGAGCGAAGCATCTGACATCCTCGGTTTATATGAAAAAAATTGTTTTGGTACCCTGTATTACTCCATCTTTTTGACAACTCAAATGTAGAATACCCAGAATATTGTATAGTTAGAAAGACTGTCACTTTATGACATGCAACAACAGTCAATGGACACCGGCAACGATGACGACGACAACAAGGAAGATCCGGTAGCCTGCAAGCGCTCCAAGGTTTTCGTAACCTTAATTTGATTTTTAGCGCAATTATACACGTGTTTTTTATAATATTATTTATTATACCTGCAATACAGTTTATAAATAAGGGAAATAAAATAAAATCAAATTGATGTTATACTCGAGGTACTTGTCTAATTAAATGGTCTCATGATGGCCATGGAAATATCACTCGACGTTTGCTTATCATACTCACCGTCTTTGTAAATAAAATGACTTCGGTTAAAAAAGGTATCCATTGAATGGCTTGTTGCAAAAGCAGAAGGAAAGGTGGTAGATGCAAAATCCAAATCTAGGAGGCTATTATAAAGAATATGAAAAATTGTTTTCGTGGAGAATAGGAAGTCGGGTTTCGGACAACAATCTGCACCATCAAGATTAAAACACGCTCTATAATAGTCTCTTGGTATGGAGTATACTATTTCTGCCTTATGCACCACGGGCCATTTCACTTGATCGTTGATAATAATTAGCATTGGTACCAAAATTTAAAAGGGCATAACGTTATACTATCATCAATTATAAGACACAAAAACGAGTTTCTTACAGAATTGCCAATTTTCATGCTCTTGTAACTGCTACATGAGTAGTTCTACGTGTAGGGATTAAGATTTCTCTCGTTCATTATTTTTTAATATGCCTCTCTAATAAAGTCTATAAGACTTGACTTACAGAGGAGTGGAAGCAACCTGTTTAACTCATGGAGGTTAAAAGATAAGGAGAGACGACACCAGGTTGGTGACGTAGCATTATTGAACTAGTATTCAGTAGGCGGGCCTATGGTCATACCAAACATGGGACGACACGCCATGGGCCGGATTTTATAGGAAATTGCTTTAGTCAGTCACCTCTGGCTTATTTTAACTCCTATAGCTTTGTGGTTCTTCAAGTTCTGGCAGAGATTTCGTTCATTTTTGTCAACAATTCTTTTTTATTTTTTTTGGATGTCAGATTTATGGACTGAACCGGATGACACTTTAAAATTTGAAATTCCTCAAAGGAATGCAATTTCACGAAAACTGCTTCTGATTCTACTTACGTCTACAAAGCAATTTTCTTGTAGCAGACTGAAATTGCCTTGCTTATCGGATGTATTGTTCCAAATGGAACCCTGGCGGTGAACTTGTAAATAATTAAAAACTTTTTCGGGTAACAACAAAGTTTGTAAAATAGCGTTTTTATTCCAAACTTATGCCACATTTTAAACCTTAGAAAATCTAACTGCTCTTTTTGCTGGTCCCAAGGCAGTTAAACTGACCATTAACGCTAGTTTTAAGGGTGCTTAAATAATGGTCTGCTTGATTTACAAAATTCAATTAAAGCTTTGAACTTAGTTTTACTGACTTGATGGCTTAATGCTTTCTTGAATTTATAATGTGATAAACTTGCTGTGAGTTAGTCATATGCCAAACAAGTTTGTGAGGCGAATAACCTTGATTGTCCCCACCAGCAGATTGAAGTTTGTGGAATCTGCAAAATCGTCCTTGCAAAATTTCATTGCATTTGCAACACTTTCGCTGAAGGTCTGGCTTGCAAAGACGCACCTTCATTTTTCGTTTAAAAAAATGAATATGTTGCGATTTCTGAGTTATTAGCCAAAATGGAAATGTTTTCCGATTCTTGTAGATCATAAAGTTTCTGTGATGAACTTTCCATTCTATTAAATTACCATTCGTCATCAACAAGCGGATGCTCTCATCCCAAATTGTTTCGCAACCAATTTCACCATAGGCTGGGATCGGAGAAAAACCACGACATCCTCACCAGTTTAAAGGGTGAAAAATTCTTAAGGACTGATGCTTCAGAATCACATCCTAAAAGCTTGAGCCATAGCCAAAATTAGCTGCATAACCATCAAGGTTGGACACTCACAACCGTAATTGCCCACTTCCATGACATTTTTCAAGGCATTGGAGAAACTAACCTCCTTTTCTGTTTACCTTTTGATGCCTGAAATTAGAGAAGTATCCTACAGGTATCTTCCACGTTTCATTTACTGCAAAACCAGTAGAAACACCAGATTTTCATTTGGAAATCAAAAATTACGCATGTTTCACGAATTTTTTTAGTACGTCTCTATCTGTCTCTGTTCTGTCACCTTATCAAAAAACGTGATTTCCACAAGTTTTCTTCTTATCAACAACCCACTCCGAACTAGTACCTACACCTAACGCAGAGCACATGAAACATTGGGGGGACGATGAAAGGGCAATTTTTTTAACAATAACACTTGGAAATACTTAATCGTCAAGCACCAATTAACTAATAATAGCTGCCAGCTACTGACAATACCTAGATGACATTTGTGTCACACCAATATGGCTAATCTGCTGTCGCGCGGTAACTGTCGTGTCGTCTCCCTACTTATTGTACCTCCATGGTTTAACTAAATCTCTCTCGATTTTATGTCAGAAAAACGGATCGAATCAATACAAAACTAATTTCCAAAGTGTAAC
Source organism: Photinus pyralis (assembly GCF_008802855.1). Lineage (NCBI taxonomy): Eukaryota > Metazoa > Arthropoda > Insecta > Coleoptera > Lampyridae > Photinus > Photinus pyralis. Next base: position 29,940,251 of record NW_022170819.1, on the reverse strand, counting down.
GGTTGACGTAGGCGACTGTCACAAATATCCGCTTCGATCCGCTAAAAATTAAACTTGGGGGGTTGTCGTGTTTAATTTAGTACACTGAAGAATGACCAGTGGACAATCAAATGTTGCGCTAGAAAAGTGCCAACAGAACAAATTTAGCTTCGTGCAAAACTTTAAACCAAATTTATGTAAAATTCTCCCTAGGGAAACTCGAAACACTTGTAGCTCTTCATAAATTTCGAGAACTTCCGCGAAACACCAAGTAGTAAATCGTTACGAAACGTGGCAGTGAAAGGAGCACATTTTTCTCTACTTTCTGTTACTAAACAACCAACAAATTTTCAGCTTGATTAATCAGTTAAATTTGCGCCCTTAGCACGTATGTGTCGGGGCGTTAAAAGTTCGATACCTTTAGCGTGGTTAGACGAAATTTTTCACCGTCTACACGATAATCGCACAAAAAAGGGCGCACTTTGCAAATTTATATTTTCCCGTTTTATCGACTGCCTCCCATTTTGTTCGTAGCGGAAACCTTACCTACATGATATAAATTGATGACGGCGTTTTCTTCAATTTCGTTTAAATGGATAGTGATTGATTTTCAAATGTATCACTTTTCACATCGCCTGTTAACGATCCCAAAGTAACGGAAGCGTAACTTATTCTTGTCTGTTTAGTGCGAAAAAAAATTTATGCGCGAGCTCATCTGCGAGCTTTTTGGAAGATTAAAATAATTCGAGCCCCCTAATTTATCGTTGGCAATTTGCATTCAATATTTAAAACAACTCGCAAATACGTGAGGACTGTTTGATTAAAAACCCTGCGGTTCGTTTGCAAATGTAAGTGGTGCTAATTAATTTCGCTAATTTAATTACCTGCAAAGTCGTTATGTGATACGATAATAATTTGGTTCCTTAGTTCGAAAAGTATACGTTAAAATCTTTTCCTCCTCGGGGGGTTTGTTCGTGCACCACTCCCACGTCCGTTACATAAGTCCCATAAAGTTATATAGACAGTGTTCGTGTTCGTTTCTTGGGGGTTGCGCTAACAATAAAAGTGTCTAACTTTTCTCAATGCAAAGAGGTGGCAGATCAAACGTTTGCAAATAACAGTCAGATTGTACAATGTGTACCTACCCGAAAGAAAATACATTAGAAATTTTCCGATAAAAACGATTCGATGAATGTCTGAAATATTTCAATATCTGCCACGCATCGATGAAAAATGTGAATGGAAAATCTGCTGACGCCTTTTTAAGCTAGTCATTTCCGTCGCTTTTTCACACATCGCGTTAGGAACGTCTGAATTTTTCTCCTTATTATTTCACGAATAAATTCATGAATTCGTTCCGTTTTTAAAGTTTTGAAACGTATTTCATGCTTTAGCATTGTTTTACTTTGTTATCTCAAGCATGTTTTCCACAGAACTTTTCTCATAAAACCCTTTTTAACGCATTCCTGTCTAACATTTTGCATTGCATAGAAATTGCTTCTACTGAAATACTGTTATAATGAGCTCTAATTTCATTTTTAACATCTTGCATGCTACTTGCACAGATATCACAAAGCTACATTAAAAATTTCGACCTTTATTAATCTTTCATATTTACTGCAAACTTTTGAGACAACCTTCGAGTTATATAACTTTTATGAGACTTCCCTTCGTGGACCCTAATGCGCTACCGATTGTATAAAGGGCTCAGAGAATAACTTTTCACCCTGTCGTTTCTTATTTTAAACTACATTTCCGTATATTGCCCATAAACTGTGGCAGATTGACTAAAACAAATCATCAGAGTTGGATTGTCAAACTTACTATATCCTTAAAATTCGTTCTCTTTGTGCATCGATCCATATGCGGTATAGCAACATCGACTAGGAATTTTTATCTTCGTTTGGACCGACTTTGTAACGGATTGTACAAACTTTCCTTTTCCTTACGTCCTCTGGGAGTGGTTTTTGTGATGTAAATATATTAATATGCTTCGGCTGCTCGTCGGTTAATAACCCTCTTCTGACCTCAATTATAAGGGGTAAAGGATTAATCAAAAAATCAAATACCCTTATTCAAGGTTAACGGTTCTTATTTTCCTTAGGATATCACCTTTACTGTAAGATACCACATTTTAGTAAAATGGGGTTGAGGATTACTGAAAAGGTAAATGGTTAAACCACATTCACTTGCAAAATCATACTTCGCATTGGTAGGAAAGATGCAAACTTTATTGATAATCATATGTGAGTACTGACTTAATGCCGTCGCTAATCCCTCGGAAATAAATCTTTGACATTAACAGCTAATGACACTTCAAGAGTTTAGTTGACAATAAAAACTAACAGCATCAATATTCGCCACTGGTTTTATGTTTCAGCGTAATACTGACTCATGTTTTAACCAATCACACTGAAGGTCAAAGCTTCCCTATGCTTTTTACCGCTACCTTCTTAAAATGAATACAGTATAGTATAATAGGCTTCGCCTACTGAGTAAGGGTAATATCACTGTCTTCTGTTATGGAAGTTATCTAACACCTTGTTTTCAAGATGCTGCTGGAACTCTCGTTTGGGCACTGCTACGGCTCTATGGAGATGGTAATTGGTTCTCGATGTAATTTTCGGTCTTCTAAATATCACCAAAAAGACGATTGCTCGGTAACGCACGGTTTGAATGCGCGAAACAAACTTGCGCATTTCCGCGTCTAAGCTGCCCGTGGAGTATTTATACCCTCTCTCAGTATCTGTTGTAATGAAGTTTCACCTACGCCGAAACGTTTAAAAGTTGTGGGCACCTCATTTACAAGCTTCTGTCCATTCGACGTCGGATTGAATAGACGCATTTGAACGCTCTCCTTGTGGATATTTCATTATAGTGACTCATTCAATCACCTTATCCGGAATATACATACGTAAAGCAGATTTTGTGATCCTATTTATTTACATGTGAAATTAATTTACCTTTCTATCCACTTTTATTACTTTACATTGCTAATTCTCTTTTAGCAGACACCTTTGTTGTTGGGTTTCGGGAGCCAGATCATTTTAGCCTTCGGCAAATCTCGTTTTGTCTGATATAAAGGACTGTACGGAATTATTATTAGCACTAGCGTGGTTTCTTAGCTCGGGTTTCAAGGGCTTGTATTTATATTTTTACATTGTGTAAGCTGAGTTATCATAATATTCGTCAATATCGAGCGACGAAGTCACGGGGAAAATATAGTAGTATAATAAATTCTAAGTCAGAAAATAGTGTTGCATAAACCCCTGCGTAAAAATCACACATATTTCGTTGACTCCAATCAACCAGCTAAATTTTTTTATCATCATGAACAATTTTACAGGTTAAAAATCCTTATTTCTGAGATAAAATCGAAAAAATCAAATCCAATCTGATGCGCCCGTTATAAGTTACACCCCCTGTGGGTCCGGGGGTAGAATTGGCTCACTCCCGTCCTGGAGATCGTAAAAGGCAATGGACAAGAGAAGTGACGAGTCCAATCGCCTCTCAATCTCAACCTCCCCTTCCAAAATTCGCTCATAGCATCCTCGATCCCCTCATTATTTCTCGTCTTCTTATCCCGAAATCCTAAAGTGAAGGTGTCCTGAAGGTATGAATGGCTCTGCGTCAGTGAGTTACACTCTACGTGCTTAGTGAACATGCGAACCCCAGCTTGTTACCTTACCAAAAAAGGTGAAACAGCTAGCCTCGCTATAAAACGGGTGTATTTAGAACGTGAGTGGTGCTATTGCGATAGCCTCGGATAGTCCTGCTTCGTTGATTCTAGAGCAACCGACGTAACGAAAATGTAGCATTACCATTGGTCCTCTTGGGCACGCCGGAAGAAGCTGTTCCCTTGGTTCCATCAGGCATGCAAGCCGAGCTTACGTAATTACGGTCTATAAACAAAAAAATTAATAAAAATCACAAAATTATGCACTATTATGATTAATTAAAATTTAGCCTATACGTTCGGCCGTATTATTTGTAATTGGAATTAAGTTTGCTAATTACGTAAGCTGCTAGTAAATTTCATTAACCTTGCTGATATGATTAATTAATTCCTCCTCTTATAATTGGCTCATATTCTAATTTTATCACTTCATGAAAATGAATTGAAACGTGTCAAAGAGAGTTCTACTGGTTTAGGTGGGTTTTGGAATGTTAATTAATTAATGTGGCTGACACACCGCAGTACATTTTGACCCTAATACTAGTACGCGGTTGCGTGGCCAATCGGTGCCGAGTACTACCATTTATGCGGTGGCTTGTAGCTAGATCGGTAAAATGCCATTGGACTATTCTAGAACTCCCGCACGCTTTATAATTGCCGAGGGAGATTGTTTCTTTAAGGGCGCATTTTTATTGTAAAATGTTTGTGTGAATTGCAAATGAAAAAGAGTTTATTTCCAAAAATATTAATTAAGGAATAAACCTAATTAACTGTTACGATGTCTTTAATTTACCTTGTCTCTGTGCTACTTCAAATAAAAGAACCGACAGACGACGACCTCTAAAATTGTAACTTAATTGTAATTGTAACAAGACACAACGTAAAAATCTAGGGTTGTGACACTTACATCTAGAAGGTCAGAGTCTGGGAGGAGGTGAGTGGAATAACAAACAAATGTAAATTATTATTACTTACAGTGTTTTAGTGATTAGAGTTTAATGGTAACTGATGTGGCACCAAAATCGGGTAGGACGCCAAAACCTCATCCGGCACCGCTTCAACACTGACTGTGAATGAACTTCTTGAAAGAAGATGTTCAACACATAAATAATTTTTCATGTAAAATGGAAACGTGCCAGAAAACCAACTTTAGCAGCCATCATCTTGAAAAATCTACCCTATATACCTGCCTCTGACAATTTAATTAGCGAACTAAACTAATAACGACAAAATCTTGTAGAGCGCAGCAAAGAAATTAAAACAGAAACGTTAGGGTAGATTCTTTACGGCCCTAATCTCAATTAAATTCTGCACACACAATAAAGTATCTTATAACGAGGTAACCCTTCAGAGCAAACTTTATCTCCAATAATTATATACGGGTTGTACGCTGTTATAAACGGCTACATAATGGTTCTTTTATCACTGAAATTATTTGTTGAAGGAGAAATTCTCCCATTACTTGAGCCATTAAGGAGAATCAATATCACAATACAGCTCATTAACCGCACGACTGCAATACACGTATATTCCTATACCTATATATTCCGAAGCGCTTTGACCGCCAGGCCAGATAATTAATATTACTAAAGACAGGCGATAATTCACCCTTTAATTAATGCAGTGAAAATAAATCTAAGAAAATTGCTTATGTTTTCGGTTTTTGCGTTGGCAGTAAATTAAAATTTTCACGTAAAAACAATTTAAACCGCTAATAGTAACTTATTGTTTCCATCTAAATAGCTTTAATTGGAAAAGATTAAATGCGCAAAAAAGTTTGGCGAAACTCCTAAACTACGCCCTGACACTTACAGAGCTGAAATAAAACTGAAAACAGAAAAATGTGCGCCAATAAGTCTTCGTTTTTACTTAAGCTCCCAGGGTTCATTCTAGAAGTTATTGTTCCATTGGTTTGAACGATAAATGAACATATCGATGGCAACTTTGTAAGTAATCGAAGAATGAAATGGATCTGTTAAATAACACAGAAAGTTACACGTTTCTGTGTGACACGCAATAAGGCTTCTAAAAGAAAATTTGGATATATTGAGATGTTGGAAATAAAATTAGATGCTGTGTTCATTGGGACGTTTACAAGATTTCTGATCCACTTTGTACATATCGCGTTAGAGCAGTAACAAAATTGGTATATATAGTTTCAAAATATCCCTTTAGTAGATTTCAGAATATTTAGGTTAGTTAGTGTTGAACCGCCGGGAAAACTCAACGGAAACATGTAAACTGGAAATTCAGTTAAATTTAATTTTCTTTATTCGGGTTGGCGCGTGTCATTTATACTCGAATTTTGCAACGTTATGTCACCGTCATTAATGTAACATTAACTTAGTTCCACTTACATGTTTTGATTTTGAAGTGTAGTAGATGCCAGGGATGTAAACTAATCTTTATTTTATAACTGCATTCGAAAAGCCTAATCTCGTTTCTCACATGAAATGTTGATAAAGTTTCGTTCGATTTTAACAAAAACAAACGACGTTTCTATTTAAAAGTCGTCTCATACTTCATGAAATCAAGTAGGCTGATCATTTCCTATTTTACTTGACTTGACTAAAAAAAGAGATACTTACAAATAATGTGGTTAGGGTAGGGCTCTTGGGTCTACGATGGTAGGGGTGATCAGATATGTCCCAAAATGTATATATAGACTTTGCACCAGCACCCCCCAAAATGTCAAATGTAAATCTCTGGTTACACCTGCTTTAATTGTTAATGGATTTGCAGGTCTTATCAAATGCCGTTAAACATCCCCTTCTCGAAAGCTTAGCAGATCCGTTAATTCAACATGTATTACTGTAAAGTTTTATTTCCACCTCTGGAGTTCCCCAAGGTTCCAATTTTGGACCATTACTATTCAGTTTTGTGAATGATCTGGACACAATTACGGTCAAAAAATGAATGCAGATGACCTTAAGATATGTGCACTATCTAAATTATATTCAGAAATGGTGTAAGGATAACAACTTTCGCACGAATGTGGAAAAATGTTTTATCGTTCACCCGAGCAAAATATCGTATTACTTATGATTCTATCGAGACTTCGGCCCCTGGGCCACCTAGAGATTTAGAATTTTCTTTAATTGATAGCATTTACAGTTGTGTTAAACCCACGAGTGGGGTTTGAAACATTTTTTTGAATTATACCTACTGGCGTAACAGTTTTGGAAAGTTATAGTTACGGAAGATTTTGCCATAGCCCGTACTTCCAGAAAACTAACTTTGTATACTGCCTTTATTTCTTCTACCCTTTTTTTTTCGTATTAGACAGATGTTTTCCATTGCAGTTCATGCACGTAATTCGTATCTCACGTGCTACATCCTCATGTAGGATTTTTCCACATGGGCATATTGGTACGGTCTTACAACGACTACATGTCGGACCGTATTTTTGGCAATTAAAGCATCTGATTGGTTCTTGTATATAAGGACGAACTCCACGATTGTATAATAGCCGCTTTAATAGTTTTTGGTATTTCAAGAATTTCAAAAATTAGAATGACCAGCGGGGTGTCTACAATATTACCACCTTTGCGCTTTTGAACGTGTCTAGTGTCTATGACTTGTTCATGACAGAGTCCTTCCTTTATTTCTTTAATAGACGAATTAAGAAAGACTTTGCAATATACCATCCCCTTGCACACATTCAAAAATTTGTGGGAGTACTAACTTCGAGTTCTCCATTTCTCTTTAGTTTCGGAATCAAAATTACATTCTGGAAATTGTTCAACCACCCGTCTCATTCCTGGTTTCATTCGGAGTAGTATTAGTAGTGACGAGTCATACTCCACAAGTCACTGTTGCCAGTCCACAACAGGCACAGTACCGGCACCTGCTGAAAGGGCCCGTAGCCAGGGGTGGCCAGGTGGGCATGAGCCCCACTTATAGCATCGTCTAGCCCCATCAATTAATTTAATAACTTGAAAAATCAAAAATTCCGGTTATTCTGAACAAAATCTTCATTATCAACGTTTTTTTGTTAATCCATACCTAGAAAACTGTTTACCACCTCTACCACATTATCCTGGCTACCGACACCGACAAGATATCCAAATTGGTTAGATATTTCGTCGCTTTGTCACTGTTGAAAATCTTCTATTCACTGTATGTTTCCGCGGATGCCCGTAAACAAACGATTCGAACTCAATTTGTTTCTGAAACCGACCCTCGTCCAAAATGTTGCTCTTGCTAGCCCGTAAAAAATTAAAAGTGGTTTCCCGCTCGGTGCCTAAACTCTCTTGAATTTTAAATTATATTTTGAGCCGCGAAGTTGACGTGACCCAAAATTAATTAATCAACGCCCCAAAATGGGGCTTTATGAATTCAATCGGCCATTTTTAATCATTAATTCATTTAGAGTCCACCAATAATGACACTAGCTCTAGAACTATGGCTCACAATCCCAAGCTAGTTCATGTTTGCAATTTTGCTCTTCGCAGGCTTTTGCACCACGCAGTTTTGGTCACGTACACCTAATTAAGACAATATAATCTTAAAGCCGGACTGACTTCCGGAGCTAATTGGCAGGTCAGAAAGTATCTCGAACCCAATGACGCATAAAAACTAAAAAAAATATCTACAATTGTACTAAATACCCATGGACTTCGAGAAACCTAGATTTATTGAAAGTTTTTTTGTTCTTTGTTTACAGGGCCCACAAGTCCACCCTTTTCCATTTTAGAAAATAGTTTTAGGGAAACTGTCTTTCCCATAAGACTTCGTCTATTGCGGAGGCTGTAATTGTTGTGTGCAGAGCTGGGCAGAATACTTTCAAAAAGTATTTGAATACTAAATAGTAAAATAGTTCAAAGGTATTTGAATACTAAATACTTTTACGTCCAGCACAAGCGAATACTAGATACAGATACATTGAAAAGTATTCAAATACTTAAAAAAATAAGTATTCAAATACTTTAGAATGCATTCGAATACTTTCAAAGGTATTCGAATACTTTCAAAGGTATTCGAATACTATAAAAAGTATTCGAATACTTTGAAAAGTATTTCATTAGGTATCTTACTTTGAAAAGTATTCGAATACAGTAAAAAGTATTCAAATACTTGTCACTCAAATACATTAAACATTTAAAATAGTATACTAGATAAAAGGCTTAATGCTACTTAAAAAATCAAGTTATACTTTGTATGAGGTTAGCTTTTTTTATATTTGTATTGTTATATACAAATTTAGGGGGAGTAAAAGCGTAATATTAATATTATATTATTATATAGGAGATACCTACCAGGACCTTTCTTATACCAGTTATATCCTTAAGAATACGTGTACCAGTTTTCAAAGCGCCGTGCACATGATACCTAGCGATTTTGGAACAGATCCATTTTTGACCATCCGTTTGTTCGTGTGCATGATAACTTGTTTAGAAACGTGCGATCGCTTTTAAAATTGGTACACATGGTTTTAAGGATATAAGAAAGGTCCCTATTGTTTTTAAGTTACGTAGACTATCGAGTTCGGTATTCAGATGTATCGGATTTTTATATTTGATTTTGTGACAATGGAAACTTTCCCTAAACATTTCTAAATTGTTCTCAAATATTTGAATAACATAAAAGTACTGCCTTTTTTTGAGGCCGGAAAAAAATTGTCTGAGATCGAGATCGATCGAGAGTCCATAATTTTAAACAGTTCCAAGATTGGGCTACTAGTTCAAAAGTTACAGCCCTTTGAATTTTCTTTCGAAATTGGTTTCTAGTCTATAACTTTTGATTGAGAAGTCTGATCGAAAAAGTACGAATTGTTTTGGATTCTACGCACCAAAATTAATAAGAAAAAGTGTTTTCCCGAGAAATTTTGGTGAAGTCGATTTTTGGTAAAAAAGGAAGGTTATACACTGCCTTTTTTTGAGGCCCGAAAAAAAAATTTTGTCTCAGATCGACACGGAATTCGAATACTTCTCAAAGTATTCAAATACTTTGCGAGGTATTAGAATACTTTACGAAGTATGCAAATACTTTGCGAAGTATTCGAATACTAAATATTTGTGAAAGTATTTGAGTTACAAAAACAAATACTGCTTCCATAAAAGTATTTAATTACAAAGTATTTGAATACTTTAAAGGATTTGAATATTAAAAAGTATTTACAAAATCGAATACGGCCCAGATCTGGTTGTGTGGTACTCCAGCATTTTGGTATCCTTGTTTGATATTGTTTAATAGGATCCACTAGCTACCGTTTAAGTGCACAATTTCATAAATTGTACATTTCTCTATAAAAACTCAATTTTACATTACGCATGCTGTAACTTGTGTAGTACCTACCTATATTGAATATCACCTTGCTTGATTTCCTTTAAATAATCTTAATTCGCAAAATCATGAGATGGAATAAGGGATAAATTTTTCCAAAACGATGGGATTGGAAAAACTAAAGTTATTTCACGTTAGTACCAAATTGCATCTTAAAAACAATATTTTGCCTCGTCAGTAGATGGCGGTAATTTTTAAATTCTTCACGTGCTTTAACCTTGTTTGAATTTTCACGAGTAGGTCTATAAGCTTTCGCCACGTTTTCTGAAAATTACTATTTCTTATTGCCCATTATTTTTAAGTATTTGCTTAAGTAAGACCCAAGTCATTGGTCCATATGAATAAAAAGAAGCATATGCTTATACTTCCAAAATTCAAAGTAACTACTCGTAACTGCCCCCTCACACTGGGCGACTTAGCAGCGCTGGTTAGCCATGGTACAGGACATAGTGCAGAGCTGCTGAGCAGCCCAGTGTGAAGGGGCACTTACGAGTATTTACTTTGAATTTTGCAAGTATAAGCATATGCTTCTTTTTATTCATATGGGCCATTATCTAATACGTAGTAACTGTTCAAACAATTTATACGGAGTGATCAAAAATTCATGGCAAGAGCTTTCCCAAAATGTTCACCTTACGAATTGATTTTCTATTTAAAACTAAACGAATACATACAAACAGCTATGTTCGAGAACGCTTAGGCTACTCAATTTTGGGTTCTAAGAGCGATATCTTTGTATCTTAACAGTCACTAAACAGTAATATATTAAGTACAACTCACACATATACTGTTCATAACAGCGCGAACTATTCATTTCTTCGGCATTGAAATTGGAACTATCTTGAAACGCAATTCGATTTGCTTATACAGGGTGGTGACTTGCGTAACGCATCATAGGGATTTCAATGTAAAATTCATAACATGCGATTATTGGCTCCCCAAATTATTTTAGAGTAAAAATGTATTAAGGTTTTTTGTAGAAAAGAATTTTTTACGTCAATCAACCCTATTAGTTTTCAGTTTTTTGCATAATAAAGACGGAAAATTGGAAAATAAAACCCCCATCTTTTTCAATAATCTGCGATGCCATGGAATTTTCCAAAACAAAAAGATATCCAGTTATCAATTAGCAGCAGTTCGAAATGGCTTTTATGATCGACTTGGTTACTGTATAGCAGTTAATGGTGACTTATTCGAACGTTTATTGTAAATTGTTATATTAGGAAACCGTTTTTAGTAATTTGGTCTTTCTTTCTGTTGAATTCGCTGTTCTAAATATAATGCTTTTTGATAGAATTTGATTTGTTTTATAGCGGACATTCCATGGCATGACGGATATTGGCGTAGTTTTTGTTAAAGTCACTAAATATAGAAAGTACCGCAATCCATTGGGCTCGTGTGTTAGAGAGAGAACGCAATGATTTTTGCCCAAAAATGGCGGAAGTTACCAGATTCTAGTAACTTTAATGTTAGGGATTGTTCCATCTGTTTGGAGATGTCTGTATATATTTTTATAAAACATGACAGTACTATGAAGTTAGGTTATAAAAAATGACAGCTATTCAGATTTTATTTGTCAATTTTTTTAAGTTGGCAGCAAATTTGCCCAAAAATGGCGGATGATTGCGGTACTTTCTATATCTAGTGACTTTAGTTTTTGTATTATAAAATTCCATGGCATCACAGATTATTGAAAAAGTGGGGGTTTTATTTTCCAATTTTCCGTCTTTATTATGCAAAAAATTGAAAGCTAATAGGGTTGATTGACGTAAAAATTTTTTCCTACAAAAAACCTTAATACATTTTTGCTTTAAAATAATTTGGGGAGCCAATAATCGCATGTTATGAATTTTACATTGAAATCCCTATGATGCGTTACGCAAGTCACCACCCTGTATAGTAAACTCAAGTGTTCTCGAGTGCTCGGGAATTTTCTATAACTTTCTAGAACAAAACACGTTATATTTCCTGGAAAAATTACGTCACATCTGTCTTCGGTCTTTATTGCCGATATCTAATCTTTCATGGCACCTCGGTTAGGATTTCTGGAATATTCGCTACAATATGGTGATTTGTGAACTGAGATGTCTCAGATTCATTTATATTGCACGGTTGTCTTCACCAAGAACCCAAAGTGTGGAACAAACCTAAACCACTTATGCGGCAACACTTTCATCAAAACACGTTCGGTTCATTAGAACCTTGTGCCTTATTGAATGTAGTGCAGATCGTTTTACAACGTGATGTTGATCAAAATGGAAAAGAGAAGTGGAAAATTGTGAATAATGTATAAAAGAAAAATTGGCCAAACCTACTTGATAAACTTGAAAACATCGAAATTTAGATAAAGAATATTTGGTATGTATTTGAGATTGAAGAACTCGCGAAATAATATTCGTAATTTCTTGTTAAAATAGCGCCTGCTTAACAAACATTTCATTTGTCTTTCAAGTTTAAGTGAGCGTGATAAATTTAATTCAAAGGCAGGCGGTTTTCGAAACGTAAAACAAATTACACAGTCTTGTTCTTCATTTAAATTGCAAGTAAAGGAGATCAAAGACGCGAATTTTACGCGGATAGGTATACGCGACACTGAGTCGAAAATGTAAACCATTTTTTTAAAGCTCTGGCGCGGATGTGAAATGGAATTTTGGTCGTTTCGCCTTAACGAGAAACTAATATTGAAATAAAAGTAGGTATTTTCGTTTTGGTGGATTTCAAATTTCATGTTTCTTTTTAATCTGAGAGCAACTTCTAAAGCTCGCTGCGCTAAATTAGAATTACTTACTTCTGAAAGAACGCCGCGTTTCATATTTTGTTTGAAATGTAATTTTACATTACAACGAAAGCGAATGTGCACAAAATTAAGAAAATCTAGGGAGAACACTGAGCTTTTTTTATAACACATTATGAACTCTTATTTTTTCATATAACTGGGAAAATTTCAACAATGAATGATATTATATTGCAGTTAAAGTATGTGCATTATTGCGAAAAATCTCCAAATGGAGTTATTATGAAAATGAAAGTACAGGGGAACGTGACATTGAAATCCAACAGTTGAAAATGAGAGCCATAAGTAAAGGGTGCGGATTTATTTGAGAACAAAATTTCCGTTTTCGTGTACATTGCAAGAAAGTTGATTTTTGGATACAGAACAGAAAAAATGTCGATATCTGCCTCTAGTGAACTTAATTTACCAAAAAGAAGAATTCTAAAGCCCTTTCGAAGCGAGGGTTAAAACTAATGAGCCCAGTAATTGCATCCGGTTTGCTGGCAAAGACAAATACAGATTGTAACGTGATTTATAAATTCGGGTTCGATTTATATCAATATTTATTAAACAAAACTAAAACACTATAAAAACCGTACAATTTATATCGACTATTTATATCACACACTTCGCAATTTATATTTCCGCGCTCGATGTTTCATACGTACTCGATCTCGTTCGGTAGTAGACTGCCGCGATGTTCGGTCCGCAACCATTTATACACGCAAGCAATGTAAGTCCAGAACATTCGCGTAATTACCAGATACGTGCAAACATTCCTACTATCGCGCGCCTAGAAAATTCCAGAGCGCCAAAGGCGGCGTCATGTCTGGAGCGTTTCCGTTACAAGATCATTATTTCAATGCAGATGTTGTACATCCAACCCTTCCAGCAATGAATTTGAGTTCAATTGGTCGTGCAACGGGCGAAAATGCTTATCTCTATTTTTGCTTACAGATATACCGAGACGACCCGTGTGAATTTTGCCTGTGCCTTGACGGAGAGATGTTTTGCTGGTGGCAAGACTGTCCGCCAACATTAGAGGGTCCGTGTCGCGATCGCCTGCCTTTCAGTCCTTGCGGTAAGTGAAAACGTCACGTGGAGCAGCTATTTCAAGTCGCGGTTTCGGTTTCAGCGAATGGACCCAGAACCAGCGCCTCTCCTAGAGTGTATAAAGTGCCGTTGACTACGCAAAAAGCGTCTTCCTCGAAAGTTCCCAATTCCGTAACGACGGAGACAATACATCCGGAATCGACTAATCCAACCTCTGGTGTAACGGATACGATCCCAACGACGTCGAGTGTGAATCGAACTCCTAAAGTTTGCATTGTAATGGGTGAGTACTGCTCTGAGGGGAATTTTCTGATTTTCTGATGCGTTTTCTTTTGAGTTTGCAGGAATATTACGCAGGTGAAACGGTCCTTGGGAATTGGGGGTGTTGAAGGTTTTCTGTGTATGAATCGCTGGATGAATTTTTTGTAGATCTGTGTGAAGACCATCTAGTACGCAGATCCATCATGGTGTCATTTGACCTTACCGTGTACCAATGTGAACTATTCAGATATTCTTACTAATATCTGATTTGTTGCTTACAGGTAAAGAATACGCAATTGGGGCAAGTTTACCGCACGACACAGGCAACTGCGTTGAGTGCATTTGTGGAGCGGGGGCGCAAGTAACATGCTCACCTCACCAATGCGCGCCAGCCGGTGACGACATAAACGACTATCGTCCCCCAGGACCACGACCACTATTAACAGATACATTTTAATAACACACCCTTACATCCACTACCCAATTACCTTTTTTGGCAATTATCATCAAAATTTCTCAACCATATCAAGACCCATATCTTAATTTACCTCCATTTCGACTCATACGAAATACCCCACATAATGCCTAATAAATAATAATAATAATCAAATGTGTGTGTAAAACAATACCAAAAACTTTTATAGTCATTTTATATGTAGAATATCAATGTGATGTACGACCAAAAAAAAAATTTAAAAAACCCACAATCACACCGTTATTTAGAGATTGTTATTTCTGAATGTGCGCGTTCTTTATTTTTAGAGAAAAACAAATAATCCCGTATTCTTCCCAAAAAAAAGAACGTTTCTGTGATCGGATTGCCAGAGTTTTGAATAATGATCACTTTTTTCTGACAGACTTAGAACGTAACGACAAGCAGAAATAATAAGAGTAGTGTGAATAAGACTTTGACGATATTTAGTGATTAAGTATGTTAGGGAAAATAGATAGGAAATTAGAACTATTGTATGTAGTGTAAACTGGCGTGTTCATTATTAATGGCACGTACACAGCTTTTAATTATTTACTGCGGTAGTTTATATGAAAATTTAATTTTTCACTGCCTTTTTCGTACCCCAGTTTTTAATTTCACTGTGTATGTCAAGTCGCTTACACTTTTTACATTGAAGGCCTAAGTTAAGGGAGTGAAACGTTAAATTGTCGTATACATAGGGTACATGTAAACTGAACAGTATTATTAATTAATTATGTAGTACACTTAATTGTTGATTATTGTAAATTTTATTCCTATTGTATGTACCAAATAAATACAGATATTTGCATTGTTGTGGTGGGGGGAGGGGGAGGTTTTGTGTTTTATTAAAAACTCCTGTCAACGTAATGAAAAGTGGTGGTTTATTGTACCAATGAAACATAGGTAAATATTGTTGCAAATAATAATTTCGCTGTTGTACAAACTAGTGAAATTATTAAATTAATTTAACTCAAGCATTTTCGTAAATTTGAGTTTTTCTCTTAAATTTGATTATGTAACATAATAAGTTTTTACGCTGCTATAACAAAAGAATATGTTCTTTAATAATATATAATGAAAACTAGTCATTGCCATTTAAAAAAAGCCCCCCTTGACCATGCAGAGGTACGCCACTGACCACAAGTTTCAAGTTTGTAGATTAATAGGAAATTTTTGATAATTTTGGATATTTTAAAACACTTTTTTAAAAAACGTTGTTTTGAAGAACTGAAAATGTCAAATCTCGTGTTTACTCCCTCTTAAGTTAAAAACTCGGGAATTAACGGTTACCTAAACTAAACTCGTCAGAGGTGCTGGAACCTGTTCTTGTCTTCAAGTGAATGGAGTCCAAGCCGAGTACGCCTACAATTTCCTTAATTATAAATCCTTATAAAAGGATCTATAGAAACTTCATCTCAACTTACCGAAGGGATATGTCCAGTAGCTACACCACCAATTAAATGTTCGAAATGTACTCGGCTAGGACACCGTGCTGCTCAGTGTGACCAACCGAAGCGTTTCTATTGTTATAAATGTGGGACTGTTGGAGTAACAATAAAACTTGTCGAAAATGTCAGGGAAACGGAGGATGGTGACTGAAGGGATCGCGTCTCGTCTATCCCCATAAAATTATGGCCATGAAAATAGTTGCCATCTATTTTGAAATACTTACCCGTCAAAGTTTGGCAGGTCACAAATTTTCAGTGAACGATGTTCATTACAGTCAAACATAAATTGACCGCAAACAGGGACTATTTTCGAAATTGTGCAGTATGGAAGAAAAGTCCAGGATATCTGGCGTCGGTACAGGATTGTGATAAAATATCAGCGTCGAAGCTAACACACAGTTGGGAAACGATAGTGCCGCCCCCCGAAACATTCTGTGGGTATACAAATCCAGATACAGATCCTCAATGTCTGGCACCGCTTCCAGGTTTTGGTCACCCACATGTACACATGACGAACGACTATTTCTATTCATTAAAAATTGACTTACAGTAAGAGACCCTATATGTGAACTGCATCCTGATGAAGTGAACTATAAACTTATATGGATCTTATTTGAAAAAAAACTATACTTACCTTTATGTAAAAGAAACGACTTGACCAAATAAAATCACCTTGACCCTTTCGCTGGAAATTCTTGCCAAGTGCTAGTTCATCTATTCTCGAGTTTAAAAATGCAATATTCCCGTTGTCCAACTGAGTGAAAAACATTGTTTTGCACAGATTCACAATGGAAAAGTAGCGTCAGTCATCGTACACAAGCTTTTGATTTAAAACTTTGCGTTGCTCAAAAACTGTTTAACTCAAGAACAATGAGATCATCTTCACAACCTTCACCCTACTAGACGTCCTACTATGAAAGCCCATAAAGTGATTTTCGTGAACAGAAATTTCCACGGGATCAAACGTAGAGGAACCTTTAGAACGGCGACCTGTATTTTAGAACTTGCTCTTCAAAACGATATTGTCCGCTTTCCTCTATTGCACCCGCACGTTAGTAAGGGAGGTATTGCAATGGGGGCAAAAGGACCCCCTACTTTTTTTTACGGAAATACACGTTTTGAAGCACCAGGAATCCGAATCAAATAAAATCTCTATGATGTCTGTCGATCCGCGTCTGCACTCTCATTTCCGGCTACACGGTACCTCATCAAATGGAAGTGTTTTGTCTTTTTTTCCGACGAAATTTATAATTACGTACGAAGATTTTAATCTCCTAACTTAATCTCGAACTTAACCAAAAGGTGAGATGGCTTAAAATTGAGTTCCTCTCCGTAAAATGAAATGTTTTGTCATTTTTCTGACGAAATTTGAAAATGAATGAAGATTGTTGACCTCTCATTAGTTCTTTCCCATGAAATCAAATTGTTTTCTATATGCGCGTATTTTCCAAGAGCGAATTTTCTAAGAGCGATTTGAAAATGGTAAAGTTCCAGCGCAGAGTTCACGGAACTGTACCTCCAATCGTCCAATCCACGGTGCAAGCTGTACCTACTGGTTTACACTCACCGACATGGGAAAATCCGAAGCGAAGAGCCTGGAGCTTCAGTATGCAGCCCAGTCTACGAAAATGCTGACGCCGGCCACATAGAAAGGGTCGAAGGAGTCGTGCGTAGACGGTTATCAACTCAAACCAATGTTCGTCTTCCATATACAACGCTCAGGGCAAATAGCATCCCAAACCAGGCACTGAAACTGCTACAGCTTCTCAAACCAAGGAAACCTACTGTTTCTCCAAAGCTACAGGCCAATCAGCCTACTGTCCGCGATTGGAAAGATCCTAAAAAAAATTAGCCTCACAACTCACACTCCAAGAGGAGGTTCAGGTCAATATATAACATCACTCAGGCAGAGCAGTTTGGTTTCAAACCACTCAGTAAATTCTCAGGGTCGTGGTGGCACAAAAGGTCTCCTATTTCCTATTTGGGGTGAACATTGCACGGGTCGGATCTGTCACATTGTTGAATTGTATAATTTCTGCAATCTGTTTATCTTCTTTAAATTTTAGTTTTCTTTTGATTAATTTGTGCTTGATGAATATTTGCCTCTCGTTAATTTGTCGTGTATTTAAACATTCATTTACAACATTTATTGACTTTGAAATAGAGAAATACAATAGACATATTGCATTTGTAATATGACTATGTTTATTTGTCGTAGCTATACAGTGATATTTATAAATAAGGTAGAAATACGGCTTTACGTGTACTGATGTACAATTGTTTTTCCTTGTCTACTTTTAAAATACAAAATCCCTATGAAGGGCGCCTAATTTTATGCAAGCAAAATATCTTCTTAAAACAAATAAAAATCTGGCTGTGATATTAATTAATTTGAATATTGTTGGTTTGATATTGACAGAAAGATATGAATTCTTTTAGTAAAGTGCGTTGAACATTTGTTAAAACAGTGAAATTTTAAAGAAGCACAAAATTAACCAAAATAGCAGCGCAAAATGCGTGCGCATGAGTTGTTTGGGTTGCATAAAATTAGGTGCCCTTCAAAGAGAGATCGTCTTAAAAGTAAACATAAATCCCTGTCTACTTCTGTGTATGGGTCCATGGTACATCTTTTAACGTAGTACTCCATACCATTTATTGGCACTTGCTCAGTATAGAATTTTAGATGCAGTTTTTCCTTATTTTATCAACTGACAGCTTGATCAATAGATCAATAATTGAAAGAGTTAATAAAAAAGACAAAGTATTATAAATACAATATAATAACAAAAATAAAATACAACTCGTTAATAATACAAATTATTCATTTTGCCCTTTTTAATTTCTTTCGGGACTTGGTCTTCACTCCCATTTTTCTTTTAAGCTGTAATTCAGCATGATTTACCTTCGGACATTCTCTTTTTTTATGTCCTGGCTCTTTGCAGTGGAAACATGCCTAAAAAATAACTAAAAATCAAAGCAACTTCGACTTTCTTCCCCACCTGACTAAAAACAATCTCACTGCAGTCATGGTCGGTTTGTGCGCATCTGTTACAAGTGGCACAATGGCTCCATGTGGGCTTAACACATCTCTGACACTTTTGGCAATGCACATACGTTCTACCATCCTTTGATGTACACAGTTCACATTCATTGCAGTGGCGATTTTCAAGCGAGACCCACCGAACGCATTTATCACAGAATTTGTAGCCTTCATCGGCCGGAAGTGTAATTGACCTAAACAATTTATATAAACGTTGACCATAATCAGCTAGAAACTTACGACACACTAATATTAGTAAAAATTCGAACAGGCGATCCTTGTTTGCGTCCCTTTGGGCCGTCTCGAAACAACGGATGATTATCATAATCCACTTTATAATCTAGCATCACAAAATCGGAGAAGCTGTTTAATATCTGCGGCTCCATGAAGTACGGAAATACAAACAGCACCGGCAAATCATTTTCGGACCCATTTACAGCTTTGTTTAACCGATTAATGCTCACGACTGTCTGTGCAAGAAGCTCAATTCTTCCACCGAATGGGGGATCCATTACTATAACCAGCTGACCTCTAACAAAATGTTAGATGGCTTAGTCAATGATAAGACACAACTTACGCGCTTTGTTTTAGAAAATCGTGAAAGATGTCTTTTGCATCCTTAGAAAAGAAGTGATTATTAAACATGTTGTACCAGCAGAATTGTAGAGGTCCAAAGAAGGAATGGTACCGTTTATCGATGTCTAACAATAAGCTGGTCATATCCTCACAGCTCGACGATATATGCTCATGAATCCGTGGGGCTCCTATTGACAGAACATAACTAGAAAACGGTTTAAAACTGCTTGACACGCTCTTAGAGTTCTACCTAAAACTTTGCTGGCGGATGATTTCCACCAATGTCTTAACTGCAGTGTGTGAAAATAAGAATTGCGCCTCCTTTTTCGGATTGTCAAGTGGGTGGAGAAGCTCAGAAGGATGCATTAGAAGATAGTCACTTATGCTTGCAGTACTTAAATGTGCAAGGTGTTTATCCACATATTTTGATGGCACAAACTGTTCGCAAGTATGACAGTATCTTCGAAGAGACGGAGACATCAGTTTAATCTACATAAAATGGGTTAATGACAAGCAGCATGTTAGCAATACTTGCCTCATTTAAACCCATGAACTGCTTTCGGTGATTTATGCACTTTGTGAAGTTTTCAGTTGCCTCCTTCCATTTCTGTTGAGCAATGGAAGTCATTTTTTCTTCTGTCCCCAAGTAAAACGAACACTGTTTTCGATCACGACAGGCAGAGCACGCAAAGAAGTTAATACGCCTACCATCGGAGACTCGGGAGAACAACACGGTGGGCCCGTGCGGGCACTTCGGATGACTGGTAAGATCCTCAAGTATGACTTCCACGTGAGACATTTTCGCAATTACACCGAAAATGTAATGCAGAATTCAGTCTTAAGTAAAATAAGCCGTGCAGAAAAATGTACAAAAAGTGAGGTTATTCGATGAACCGAAATCGACTTTGATCGAATTTCGAAACAAGATAGAAGTTATAACCAGTGACAATCAAACTATATGTACAGGGTGCCCCGTGACGAATCTTTTAAGAGATACCTCGAAGTATGCTTATTTTAAATACAACACTTTACAGCATGCTATTATTATTAAATTCTACGTAAAATTCTATCTATACTTCATGTAGATAATGTCCTAGCCCTATACCTAAATTTCGCTGTTTTTCACATATTTTCATTTTTAATCCAAAAATGACATTACATCCCAAATCATAATTATACCATCTTTTATATGAGATCTGTTATTATTTATTTAAGGTTGGTTTCACTTCAGTAGACTGTGTTGATATTTTGATTGTAAACAAATACAAAGGATTTAAAAACTAACATAAGGAATTGAATTGAAAAAGCTTTTTTTTTAAATCGAAACCCCTAATTTTTTAACTGCGTCTGATTAAATCAAAAATAAGAGTAACTTTATATAAAGTTGCTTATTCCAGAAATTTCCAGTTTCCGAAGTATTGCCTATTTAGTATTTTTTCTATTGAAAAAAATGGAATTAAGTAAGTACGGTTTTAATTTTTTAAACACCTTAGTAAGTTGCCCATGACTCGTGGTCATTTCTTTAGTGTTCGTTTGGTGTTTTTTCACTGCCATGACAATAATAATAATAATGTATATTACGTGCGTGCTTTACAAAAGGAATCGTATTCGAAGAATCTAATCTAAGTAGATTTTAGAATTAAAAATCTTACAGATCAATACGAGCAATAATTCAAGTTGTACGAATTTCGTACAAAATTATTGAGAACTGCTGACTTTTGGTAATTTGTAGTTCATATGCATAAATGTTTGGTTGTTTTCTTTCGAGTTTTCTATAGCAGCTTTCTCTAACTAGACCTTAAATTATTTTTCCTATTTGTATACATGTGGCCGTTTGGATCTACCACTCAAAGTTTCTTTATTTCAAAATTGGCGCTTCAAAAAAGTGACCAATCAACGATAACTTTCAACGAACTTAACCGACTGCAGAGCAAAGCAAATGTCAATTTTTTGTTTATTAGTAAAATCTTGTGTTCTGCTTTAAATTGAATTCATTTTACTTTCACATATTTCAAATAATGTTTTCCCATTAATAATTTTAGGACAGATTAATATACGAAATGAATAAAACCGCAAACAGTACGTACAGTTTAATAAAACACTTCAACTGTTTAAATATTTAAAGAGTCTTGACATAGGTATAATTTAACATTATTTTAGTTATGACTGTAGGAAATCCAGGAGGTGCTACCACTACGGATAAAAGCACAGACTGGCAGCTGGAGTTACTGATGGAGAAATTGCGATCGAAAGCATCACAACTAAAATCTCTTCAGGAAACCTCGAAAACTGTCCGGTTAACGATGCTGGTATGTAATGTGCACAATCTGTCTTTTACTGAGCTCTGCGTTTCAGGATAAAAGATATTCCTTAGATAGCGTAGAGAAAAGCCAACACCAAAAGTGCTTAGATACTTTACAGCACTGCATTAAAGTAACTTCCTTACAAAGTATGATCGAGAGGCTAGAAAGTTTAACGAGGCAGCTAGGGTAATTAATCCATAAATTGGTACATGGATAATGACACTATTTTAAAAACAACACATTTCTGCCCCATTAAGAATTAATGTGTTGAGTGTGAATGAGGTAAAATCGGGTAAAATTAAACAAAAATTGTACACATTTTAAAACAATTGAGGTAGTCCCACAGTAGGTTGTGTATTTGTTGGCATGAAACCAATGGATAATCTGAAAGTTTACTACACAAACGAGTTTCAATTGGCCTTGACTATCCGAAAAATTAGCAGTAGAAATGCTAGATGTGCTCAGCCATTTTTTTTTAATTGCATAAACTACAAACGTTTTATTCTAGATGGCCATGGATGGACCAAATCATTCTTCAATGGTGAAATTAATACAAAAATAAATTTTGCCTAATTTATCCACTAACATCAATCTTAATGAATTTGGAAATTATCAATATTAGTTTTATACTGATAAGTAAAGTTTTTCCAGTCGGGTCACAGTCTCATCCAGGTATTTTGAAGCACCCTGTATTTTACATCATTAACTGAGCTATGGTTGAAGAGTTAAATAATTATTTTGATTTTTTTACTATATTAATAACGTTTAATTATGTTCATTATTAATTTTTCCAAATGAGTCCAGTGTGTATTACTCACTCACTCCTAATTATGCCACTGGTTTACATATGCATTTTTTCAATGCCATCTTTCATAAAGCCCATATTCTTGCTTTCTATATTTTACCTCTCTTTTTTTGCTTAGATTTTTCCAAAACGTTTCTGTCATGAACTACAACTGTTGTATTTGAACCAATATGGTCCAGATAGCGAGTAACCCAGGAGGTAGGTATATTACAGTTGAGTAGCACTCATGAGTTTGAACATTTAGTGGTTCTATTGGTATGTCCAATACAAAATCTATTACATTTGCGCTTGGGATTTCATGTACAGGGTCTCCCATTAAAAATGATCACAGGCCATATCTATGGAACCGTTAATTGCACAGCTTCGGGGAAAAAATTTTGTTAAGAAAAGGGGCCAAGAGAAATCGCGGGAAATTATTTTCAAGTTTCTAGCCTCTCACGAAGAGGGCTCTTTCCAACAAGACCTATTATGTGAAAATCTGTTAACGTAAACCGAAGTTACATTCAATTCCTTAAAGAGATGTTCCCCTTCCCACATTTTATGAACTAGTGCAATATGTGCTGCATCAAAATGATGCAAAATTGATACAAGATTGCTATGCATGTTTGTTGGGTATATTTTAGAAGGAAAGTCATTTTTCTACTTAACCATTAATCGTACGCCCTCTAGCGGCGAAGCTAGAAATTTGAAAATAATTTCCATTGATTTCTCTTAGCCCCTTTTGTTAACAAAAAGCTGTGCAATTAACGGTTCCGTAGATATATGGCCTGTGACCATTATGAATGGGACACCCTGTACATTACTTTCTCATGAATGTCGTTAGGAAGAAGTTGATTGTAATTCTGAACTAAATCCTAATGGTAATCCTTCTCTATTAACGAGCGACAAAAAGCGAGTTTATGATTTTGTACTTTCTGTCCGTCCGTCCGCCTGTGTACATGGTAATTCGCAATAATGGTTTAAAATTTTCCAAACTCTGAAATGGAAATTTTGTATTTCAATAATTGAACAAAATTGCATATGCACCATTTCTTCCAATAATTGTTCTACTTAATTCCTAATAAATTTTTTAGCAGAATGAGTTTTTGTAACAATTTTGCAAATTTTAACAAATTGAAATTCCAAAATGATCGAGTCTTATTCCACCCCATTCACATTCACACTAAATTATAAAATAGTGCCTTTATCTGACGCTCGTGTCAGAACTGTATAAATGAACTTTCTAGGTTAAAATTCATGGTGGGCCCCTCCGGAACCGACCTTTTTATCTCATCCGACATGTTTTACCTCGAGATAATCCTCGAATCGACCGGAGCGGTTCGTGACGTTAAAGTGCATCACGAAGGGAAAATGGAGCAACAGAGCTGTGCGGAATTGGTGTCCTGCCTCACTCGGCAGGATTTCAACGATTTTACCGCCCAACTCGAAGGGTTCGCCTCGATTTACCAGCTAAACGCCGAAAAGAAGATCAAGTGCAAGGCGTTTACCGCCCTGCAGTCTCTCGAGTCCGATCTGACCACTCTGGCCGAATTGCAGACGTTCATGAAGGAACCGTTTAATTTGTTGCACAAGTCGCCGGTCGGTATTCTCGAGAAACGCAAAGGGGGTCAGTATTGTTACGTGGGTGTGGTGCAGGATTGTGATTGTCGTATTGTAGGTCATCCTATGAAGCTGACCTATTTTGTGTCACCTTACGATTTGCTCGACACCGAGACGGCGGAATTAAAGCCGATTACGGTGGAATCTGTTATAAGTAAAAATTTAGGTTATAGTGTTACAGTTTGTATGGAAGGATCTGCCGCTCATAAATTGCAAACGACTACGTTAATTACGGTTAATAGGAATTTTAATGGTAAAAGGTTAGTATTTTCAGAAGTGGTGCCTAGCTTTATATTATCTTGAAAAGTCAATAAGCCCCCTGTAATGCCTTTTGCATATTTCAAGTGTCAAGGTAAATATGCATATGGACGAGCTGGTTTTATTGTATTTATGCAGCAATTATATTAAACCTTTGATTGTCAAATAACCCTTAAACTAAACATTGGTAAAAAATATAGGACTTACAGGGAGAAGGGCGTGTCTTGAAGTGTTACATAACCTCTCAATGTTCATGAAGCAGACTAAGGTCCTAGCTAAGGTCGATTCTTTATCCAGCATGCTTTTCTCAATCTTGGAGATGAGGTTATGAAGGTCTCCCTTTTGGTATGCATCTTAGTTGGTGTGAAAGGTTTTTGCTTAAGGAACTCTCCCCTTATGTATTGCCCTACTATTTTCTTTCATTGCCGGTGTACAGATTTGTTTAATATAATATTAAATTTAAATTACCAATGTTCTATATTATGGAAATGTCAATTTTCCCTTTCTATACTTACTATTTACCGGTTACCGTTTAATCCAGAATCTTATTATCGCTCTGTCTACCCAAAAGAGCCGCACAAATTTGGTTCATAAAATTGTTTATTAACCACTTCAAGTATAAACGCAATGAAACGTTGTGTACTTTTGATCACAACGCTTTCGTGGTAAAAATTTATTTAAAATACCACGCACGGTTATGCGGGTGTTAAATCTTCTGTTTACGTGAATTATACGCATATGTCTTGAAACTTTCATTTGAAAGTAAATGTTACGCGATCTAAAATGGTGCGTACGAATTACATAGTTTTGCCTTGGTGGTTCAGCGAAGAATGCCGTCAATAGCGTTGTTTAATTCACTTGTCTCTTCTGAGGCTTTGTTACCCGAAACCTCAGAGTTCTCAATTGTTCTAGAGGGAGGGTTGATAACACTGTCTAGGCTGGTGTCTTCGACAAGGGCGAATATATTCCTCTCGATTGCGGACAAACCTTGATTAGTGGTGGTTAGAGGTTATTTTTTTCTTGGCATCTTGCCCATACCACTCATACAGGGTGTTTTTTTGGGAGCTTTAGTTACAAGTTTCTGGGAAAGTAAAATAGGTAGGTTTTTGAACATTTGTACTTAGGAGTTACTCTGAAGGCCGAATCGATGTAAAATATTTTCAAAATGGCCGCACTTCCGGAAACACCGGAAGTAGATAGTAACTTCGTTATTTTAAATGGCAATCCCTATTTTTTATTGCATTTTTGGATTCTACGTGAAATTTCACTTCTTTTGATACCCATATGTCGATATCTACCATTTATGGTTTTTAAGTTATTTTGACTTTAAGAAAAAAAATGGCGGATGCAGATGGTACCTTGATAATTGATTACTTGAAAACGGTTGTAGTCATGGCAACCTATTTTTATCAGTGCATAGAGAATGAATAGGGCTTTCTTTTAGTGCACTTAAAAAAAAGTTAAGTTGCGTACGACCGCCCCTATGGATATCCAAATTTATGAAACTTCAAAGACTAAAAACTCAGTTTTTTTAAATGGAATGACCATGTTCTTACTATTCCATGAGATAGAGAATCGAAATGGGCATATTTTGACAATACATGTTCCTATAGCTATCTTTAACAGTTTCTGACTTATTCCCATTTTATTGAATTGACACTATTTTTTTCGGATTTTCTTTTTAGTAGTCGGCCATGATTCTATAACAATTGAATTTTAAACAAATCTAGTGACACTAATCCACCACCCACTGTTATAGGTTAACATAAGTTTTTCAAAAATCGAGAAATGACTCGCATTGGTTTCACCTATTTTGGAATTTAATTGTTATTTATGGTGAAATGGGCAGAATCGCGGCGCGTGCTTTCCGTACATTCATTCGAAAACTGGAACGAAATTGTATGAATTTTGGAAATTTTGTACCCCTAATGCACTTACAAACCGTTGAAGCACAAGTGATACAAAGCTCTACAAGAGAATATTTAAGAAAATGAATTGAATTGCAAATGCCTGATTAACAAAATAAATTCAATGCAAAATATAAAAAACTTCGTTGAAACATTTTTGGTATGGAATTGTTGCTAGAACAGATATCGTATTACCTCTCTTAATTTCCAGACTTATATGTTGTTTAAGAAATTCAGTTGAACAACTCTGTTTAGATTTTTCAAAAATTTTCCGTCCTATATCCTTAATAAATGAGTTATTTATTAATGAATTATTTAAACTAGAACTAGAATCAATGGTATTAAAGAATCCATTCCTTGATTTGTTTAAAATTCGATTGTTATAAAATCATGGCCAACTACTAAAAAGAAACTGCAAAAAAAATGGCATCAATTCCGAGATCAATTCAATGAAATGGGAATAAATCAGAAACTGTTAAAGATAGCTATAGGAACATGTAATATCAAAATATGCCAATTTCGATTCTCTATCTCATGCAATATTAACAACATGATCATTCCATTTAAAAAAACTGAGTTTATAGACTTTGAAGTTTCTTAAATTTGGATCTCCATAGGTGCGGTTGTACGCAACTTAACTTTTAAGTACACCAAAAGAAAGCCCTATTCATTCTCTATGCACTGATAAAAATGGGTTGCCATGACTACAACCGTTTTCAAGTAATCAATTATCAAGGTACCATCTGCATCCGCCAATTTTTTTCTTAAAGTCAAAATAACTTAAAAACCATAAATGGCAGATATCGACATATGGGTATCAAAAGAACTGAAATTTCACGTAGAATCCAAAAATGCAATAAAAAATAGGGGTTGCCATTTAAAATAACGGAATTACTATCTACTTCCGGTGTTTCCGGAAGTGCGGACATTTTGAAAATATTTTACATAGATTCGGCCTTCAGAGTAACTCCTAAGTACAAATTTTCAAAAACCTACCTATTTTACTTTCCCAGAAACTTTTAACTAAAGCTCCCAAAAAAACACCCTGTATAGTGATAGTTTTTGAAAAAATAGGTAGTGACTGTTATTATCCTTTTCTTACAGTACACCATCATTCGCTGCCTTAACAAACCAGAATAGTGCCGTTATACCCGCTTGCTTTATGTTAAAATTAAATAAACCTATGCCCATGTGTGTGTCGCTTATACAACAAATTCAACAATTGACCGAATTAGAATGTGTGGAAATGTCGTCGACTCATCCACTACTTAGCCTTATAGTGACACACGCGAGTGATGGTCAGATTGAACCAGGAAATAATAAAGGACTGTTTGTTGTACGTGTAGAATAATTGAAATGTATCCCGCTTTTTAACGAAATGTTGTAGACCCTACCGGAACAGCAGCACTGTTATTTTTTGACCGACAACAAGAGCATGGAGGGAATTTTGGTGCACAGTATACCCTTTACTCATCCTGGTCACGTGTCTCAAATTTTAGTCATATTACGCCAACAGGCTCTGTTCAACAGTATTATTTCCAGTTGTGTTCGTCCGAACAGCAAGCAAGGTAAAGTACGCACAACTGCATTAATTCGGACTGTGAAATTTCAGATCTAGAAAACATGATCATGTTCGAAATAAGCGCGTTGTCATGGACCCACATATCAATTTCAATGGAACACCCCGTAGAAGAAACCATGGCGACTGCCGAAGTTGATCTGACCGAAATTTCTAACCTTCAATGTCGAATACACAGTCCGGGCACTCTACTACCTCTAAACACGCCAGACACTGCCTCCGAATTGGCGACGAAAATTTTAAATCGTTGCCTATCGATACCGGTAACGATGCGGTCAATCATCAAGTTGTGGGATAAGCAAGTTGTACGAAAACATCAATTTAATGGGCACGAAAATTTTAGTTTACCCCTCGGTTCGGGCGACCCGGGGGGTCACAAGGGTCCACCAGGTAACAGTCTAACCGAGTTTGGTGGCCTCGACGGTAAGTTAAAGCAGGAGCCGTCGAACGGTAGCGGATTGCCGCACGGCATGAACCTATCGATACTCTCGCATTCGCATCAGGGCATGTTCCTTAACGAATCCATGATGGCGAGCGCAAATTTTTCCAATTTTCCGACTGCCGACGTTCCGATGTTTACGAGCATGGAACTGACTAACATTTTGGCCGGCACCGGTCAGTCGGATAAATCGATGAAGCGCCAAAAACGTAAGGGGGACGATTTTTGGAAGAGCTCAAAACGTAAAGCCGGCGACGACGCGGAACTGATGGAGACATCCAGCAGCGATTCCATGTCGCACAGTACGCCTCTATCTCAGGAGGCGCCGTCGGAGATCGGCATGATGACACCGACGTCGGTTGTGGGGTTTCAGTCGGATCTGGAGCTCTCCGGTCTTGATCCGGCCGAGCTGATAGGTAGTTCGGACAAGGCGTTGGGGGAGTACGATAATATTGACGAGCTGGGTGACGTCGAGGAAATGCTGGCGGCGAGTTCGTCCAGAGATCACAAAATCAGAAAGTCGCGAGATCTTCAAAAGTCACCTTCTTTAGGTATGTAATCTCAATTTCATCTGCCATTGTGCACTATTTAACCGCTATATCGCGAACAGGACCGTCTGTCTAGATAGAGCAGGGTAAAACAATTGGGAGTTTGCGTACAGTCGCGGAAAAAAATAGAATTAGTTTTGAGTTGAAGGTTTTCAATTTGGGGTGGCGGATAAAGGGATAGAAAGGTTAAGGGTATGGAATTGTACTGAGCTGTGAACGGATGTGTCTAACATCGAAGTCTTGGCAGAACGGTACGAAATCTCGAGCGCCACCAGGAGTTTGTCGATT
The DNA here is from genome assembly GCF_008802855.1 of Photinus pyralis. Taxonomy (NCBI): domain Eukaryota; kingdom Metazoa; phylum Arthropoda; class Insecta; order Coleoptera; family Lampyridae; genus Photinus; species Photinus pyralis. The sequence goes on along the minus strand of NW_022170819.1, from coordinate 29,910,959 downwards.
CTTGCTTCTGATCAAGGACGGTCGGAAATTCGGAAACTACGGAATCGGCAGTAATTTCCCAAATCGGAACGAAAACACATATCATTAACGGTATCTATTGGGAACTCGATTGGGAATTAAGATGCAGGGAAGCTAACCCAAAGCCCCTTTTTAATTAACAGAAAGGAACGTATCAAACGCTTAATATTAAACGGTACTGTAAAATGTGAAAATTCACGATAACGCCAAAGGATGCAAAAAGATTCCCACTAAATGATGGCCTAATTTTTATTTTTATAGAATTTTTATAGAATTCGGATATTTATGGAGGGGCCCGGTGGTTTTTCCAGCCGGTACAGTGTCCTGTTATCATAAAAATATGGGATTAGTCTTCAAATTCACGCTAATTAAGCGCGCTTCATTTGACACCAAACACAACCTAATCGGACGAGGTTTGCTGCAACAATAATTGGCCGAGTTCAAATTTTAAAATTCGGTAGTCCAGTTAACATCTATTGTTGATTGGAATTCTCGGGTCAGGTTCATCGACGCGCGGGATGAGTGACCTTGTCAGTTTCTATCTAAGCATTGGGACTCTAAAATCTTCCAATATATAATTAATAAACGGCACGGAAATCATTAATTTTCACAGTTAAATTTTATATACAATAGTGGTCTTGTTATAGGAAACGTTATGGAAATGCAAGACAAAAGTTTAGTCTCGCCAAGTGTAAGTATTACGCCTATTAGCACACCACAGGGGTTTAACGGAGGGAATGGTGCACAACCCAGGCCTGGAATTGAAATTATTCCAATCGCCAGAACGTCACCTAACGCGATACCTAGTTCAATAACTATTACCCCAATTTCCTCATCTCAAGCGCGGAGCATAGACGAACGGAGTCGTGAGAAGAAGAGCAGTAAGAGTCGATCCGAAGACAAGAACCGTTTAGAGAAAAAGCGCAAGCGGAAGCGAGATGAAAGTCCGATGGGACCTCCAGAGAAAATTCCTCCCAAACAAGATCCCCTTACTAAGCCAGTAACGGTCAGCATTAAACCGGCAGAGTCTCCTCCTTTAAGTAGTACACCCACCTCCCCAAGTGGAATGAGAAAATTTAGTAGTTCACCTACGCATAGCAAAAGTTTTTCGGTTAGCGGCAAACTCAGTCCCAGCATGATGAAGTCGGGTATAAAAAGTGCGGCCCCTTCTCACCCAAGCCCCAAGCATTCTCCCGCCCAAGTCTCCAACAGTCCCAAGCACACTTTGCCCGGCATTTCAAGTCCGAAAAGTCACGCAACCTCTCCCAAGCACCCGTCAACTGGCAGTTCCGGAAAACCGAGCATGTCAACGCTTAAAAGCGCGGCAAATTCCCCATCGAATAAATCTAGCGGCGACATAAAAAAGTCGACTAAAGACAGTTCGAGGGACAAAGATAAAAAATCGTTTAACATGTCGAGTGTAAATAAGGTGAAATCATCGTCGGTTAAGTTGAAGCAGCTCGATTTAAATACCGCGTCAGATTTTTCCGGTTCTGCTAACCAAAACGAAAATGTACCGTCGCCTCCGGGTGCCGGTGACTGTCAGAAAACGAATTCGGGTCAGGTTAGGAACCGAAAGGGATCATTGTCGGCGGTAATCGATAAGTTAAAATCGGCTCAACACTGTGATGGTCCCGTCGACTTGAACATGAAGCAAAGCTCGAACCGTGAACGCTCGATACCTTCAATGAGTAAAACATCTGATGGAAGTAAAAATGTCGGTAAAGTAGGCGGCGAGAACAAGAATTCCGAGTATATGGTCAAACCAAGTTCTGACGGTATGAAAATTACCATAAATAAAACTAGAACGAAGGAGAGTTCGAAGTCAATGTTAAAATCGCAAAGTTCCGGCAGCGGTTCGCCAAAGACTCATACAGGTTTAAAACCGGGTGTAAATAGTGGACCAGCATCGAAGAAGCCTCAACAGTTCACGCAAAAATCTAGTTCTAGTCCTAGCCTTTCCAATTCTAGTTCGGGTAATTACGGGTTTAAAACAGGATCAAGCTCGAGTAGCGGTAAAACGCCGACCAACCTAAAATCTTCGACCATCAGTTCGAAATCTTCAAAATTGAGCGGATCTCCCAAGACGGGCCCGTCAGATCTCAGTCGCAGCAAAGATCGGCCTCGGCTAAACAAAAGTACATCAGATAAGTCGATCTTTAGCAGTTCGAGGGAGCGCAAATCCAGTCCGACGCAGAGTCGCGAGGAGTCGGAAAGCGAAAAGGCCTTCAAGCTCGCGCTGTCCAAGATGGATCCGTACTCCGCCGCGCCCCTCATGTCCGACGGCATGATGAAGCAGTTGGACAAGAATTTTCAAATTCCGAAGCTGTCGGCGCGTAACGCCGAGGATAAGAAAACGTCTTCCAATAAGATTAATACGACCGCTGACGCTTTAAATAATATTAGTAGGAACGTTGAAAGCACGAAAATGTACGATATGATCAAGAACGACGTGACGAAGTACCCGTTATCGCTGTCCAGTACGAAAATGTACGACTCGAGCATCGAATCTAAAATCCGCAACAGCATGAATATGATGAGCGCGGGCGTCGTCAACATGAACGTCCTATCGAACACGTTGAGTCCGAAATCGAATCTACCCAACTCCTTGCACAGCGAACACCCCGAGAGTGACATAAAGAAGGACGTTCCGCAAAATTTAAGTGCTCACAATTTCGCCATACCCCCCTCGAAACCGTTCGCGTCGTCGATAATCGCGTCCGATTTGTCGACGAAAAGCGTCGACCTCACCTCGAAGTTCGCGAGCTCCGTAGACACCAAAAAGGATGCCAAAAGTTTCGTAAAGGACGTCGGTGACGTGTTATTGGACTTTTCTAGTACAAGTAAAAGCGACGGCGGCAAACTCGGCGCGGTAAGTACACAGATGCTGGGAACGGCGGCGGCCGCCTATCCTCCCTCCTCGTCGGTAAGCGTTCATATTGTTAAATCGCCAGCTCCCAGCGCCAATTCGGGATCGCCTTGTATTACCGACGACGAACTAATGGACGAAGCTTTAGTCGGTTTAGGTAAATAACTTTTGTTTGTACTTTTTATTTGAGTCTAATTACTATTGTATTTAAAAAGGGTGATTGGTAGATAAATTATCTATAAGAACCATTAAAAATGATACACAGTGTTCTTAGACAAAGTAGGCGAATAGAAATTTTATTTTTTTACTGTGTATATATCTCCTATTTTCTTTTGTATGAAAATGTTTATCTATAAGCGCTGGTTTCGCTTGATAAATTTACTTAATTGACAATATGAAAAAGGAACAATGGTGACTTTTGAGGTATAGATAATGGGGTTACCCTATTATGTCCTTCACATTTTAAACTCGGACCTTTCGGATTTTGACGCAATTGGTTTGAAGCTTTTAAATAGTTATCAAAGATGGCGTATAATGGTATGGCAATCTTCTCGAATAACAGTCCTGTGATGTTTTACTCTCTTAATTCAAGCATTTCAGTAAAACTTTGTATTTTATTTTGATGTGGAATGTACCAATTACAGCAGTTGAAAATATAAAAAAATAGTTTTTTACTACACAAGTTTGTCAGACGATCGATGTGCATACTCCTTGAAACTTGGTTGATTTTATAATAGGTAAGATAATTTTTGTCACACCCTGTATATTTTAAAAGACTCGGTGATCTACATATATAGATCAGTCTGTTACCTACCAAAGATCTGATTTGTTTTTTTTTTAATTACAGCAAATTTGTGTCTGTAAAATTGATTGATCTAAGAATCCATTGGCTCAAATTAAAAAAAAAGGATGGTTTATTTTCGTAATTTGTTTTGTTTTTTCTGATGAAGATTTCACACATTATTCACAATGTTTGGGAAAGTGCCTTTAGTTAACTTCAATTTAACGAATACATTTCAACTGCACTGTGAAACACGATGGCACGTATCAATAATGAATTGCTTTTAGGAAGTGGGTTTTCTTAAAAAATGAAACAAAGAAAATCCATGAACGTTTTTAAAAAGTAGCAGCAATTTGACATCGTGGTAGATAAACGCGGTTAATTTCAATTTCTATGTTGAGGACCACGCTTCGAAAAAAAATTTCTCAGCCAAGCGAAAAAGGGCGGTCTTTGCTGTATTGCCAACCAAAAGACAAAAAATAGCCCATTTTTTGCCAACCTGATGATTATGATGCATAAAATTTTGAGGTACTATCAAGTGTTCTACACTCAACGTTCCTTTTTCATATGATAAAGTTACTGTCTAAGGATGATTATTATCTTTAGTTCAGCCAATAAATGGGCGAAAGAGTTCTAAATGGAATTACAAGATAAAGAATTTTTGTGCTTGGGATGTATTTGTAGTAACCAGAATATTACTTTTACTGTTCAAAGTTCTTGGTTGCAGAAGATCAATGGAGCGCATGCTCAGATCAATATTTGCTTGTGACTGTTGCGCATAGGCGCTTTCTTTCAGCTACTTCGCGATCATGATTTCAAGATCGCGTTTTACGAAAGAACGCGCGAATTTAAATCAAAGTATGGTTAAGTTTGTGTAAAAAATTGTTGGAAATTCTTTATCTAATGAGTTCTGTCACAAATTAAATTCGAAATCGGACAATGCTACTATTCTAAATTGTTGCTTACTCTGGCTTTTCTATTGCTTTTTCGACAAGTCTAATATATTCCAAGCTTCTATCTAGTCTCACTCCTAGTATGTCTATTGTCGTTCCTATTGGGATCTCAAGCCTCAGGGCATGACTGACCGCAGATATGCAAAATACCCAATCGGGCAACCCAGGTAGCAAGTTTACCATGTTACTATCAGGTGGATTAGTGGATAGGATCTAAACGTAACTCCTAAATGAGGCTCTTGTAATGATTTTCAAGGGTTAACAGAACCAATAGAGAGGCAAGATATTTTAAGCTTGCTTCAGATACAACTTCTCTAACTAGGTAGTTAACCAGTTTGTGCATCAAGTTAACAGATATAATTTGCGCATGTGCGTTGCCGACCTAGGCACGATCACATCCCAGGAAACAATATGTATTATCTTGCTTTCTGTTTAGAAACCTTTCTTGGGCTGTATTTTTGTACTGTTGAAGGAAAAAGATACCATTTTTAGTTTTAAAAATTGCAGATATTTTCATGACCAGATATGAAGAATCCGAAACCGAGACGAGAACTAAATCATTTTTCTTTGTTGCTAAATACTCATTCTCACAGGAAACCGACACACTGTGCATCATGTTTAATATTGTTGTATTATATCAGGATTGCCATGAATTAATAGCATTAAATTGTAGACAATTCATTAGATAAGGTATTTATTGAAAAATTTATATATATTTTATGTTGTACATATATACTAGCAGATTATCAAATTATGAACAACTGGAGGCTTTGGTGAATCCAGGATGCAAACTAAGCAATTAATATTGTAAATAAATATGTTTTAAACAAGTACGACTTATTTTAATAACATGTACAGGGTCGGACAGAAAATGCATGCGAGACTGGAGAAGATGCAGTGGTGCAAAGTGTAGAGAGTGATTCCAAAAAGTTACAGCAAACTACTTTTTGCGTAACCCTTCACTCTGTATATCTCAGATTTGCATGCATCTTCCAACAACCCGACCATTGCAAGGCGTTTACCAATGTGCCCCGTGAAGCATGGCCGCCGTTTGGATAAACAGCGAATGACTGGCATAAAGCGCCAGACTTTGATCGATATCCATCCACTGAACGCTTTTCGCGTCATCTCCCGCGTTAAGCCGAAACTTTCCCACCAAATTGCCGTCCTCGTCGTGAAAATTCACAGCCACCGTTTCCATCCAGGCATTGTCAGTGTTGCGCGGATCGTCGACGTAACCTTTATAAATCTCGTTGCCGCTAGTGAAAAAGTTGGCAATCATCTTCTTGTTACTTTCCAATTCAGCTACACAAATTTTTTTGATGAATCACTACTCTGCAGTACCACAGAAGGGCCATACAAGTTATTTTCTATTAATTTAAATTGAATGGAAGTGGGTATTCTAATTTTGTTTTTTTTTTTACAAAATTCCTACTCCAAGAGAAAAAATATTTTTAGATAGTTGAATTGGTAGCACAATGAAAAGCCGCGCTGGCAAATAAATATATATGCACAAGCTGGAAATAATTTCCTGGATAGGGGCTAACTCAAAAGCGAAAACTGTCTCGAGCTGTTGTAGAGACTTCATATGGAAAACCATTTGACGGAAAATTGTATCAACTTCCCAAGATACTTTCCATGATTTTTTCCCTCTTAGCAGTTGATATCATCACCCCCTAACACTCCAGTACTAATGCATAATATGATTGATGTACCTGTAGGGAGAATTAATTTTAATGAGAATAAAATTTTATGTTAAATGCTCCATTTTGTTGTGAAGTCTCTTAAATCTCTCAGCTAATACTCTACCCAGTACCCACTATATAAAATATACCAATAAACAAATGCATTACAGTTACATCTTCTATAAATGAATAAAAAGATTATTTGTATGGCCCTTCCGCACCTCTGTAGAACTTTATAATCTACCTGGTGAGCTTTCTAAAGAATTCAAGGCCTCCTCTAAAAACTCCCTTTGTAGCGTACTGCTGACATGCTCGCCCGGATCCACCATTCCACCGGGCAGGGCCCACTCATCCGAATCTCTCCGCTTGATAGCGCAAAACTGTAAGATATACCTACAAAGTTTGCCCAAGTTCGATTAGATATCTGCTTCGGGTGGCACCTTACAAATTTGTGGACTGGTCAATTTCTCTTTTACCGTCGTCGCACAGCTTCCATCGGGTCACAACAGGATCGGCGGCGTGGTTTGGTCCCCATCTTCCCAATACCCCTCTCCCTGTAAGGCCCGTACGTCCCCTCGGATTGAGTGGCTTACCGTCGGTGACCGGATAAACACCCATGTGACTTTTACGGTTCACTGCACCATCCAGCTCGTTCCAATGCGGGTGAAACTTTGGGTCTGCTAACAGAACCGCGTGCGGTAACTATTCGGGCACGATATTTATACGTACCAATATCGGGATCGGCCCAAGGTTTACCGAGTAGATTGGGAGAGTTGTATTCGGGTGGATTGTACTCGTTGAAGGCAGCAGTCCATGGCACCAAGTTATCGGGAAAGTTTAATCTTTTTATAGCACCGAATGGGTAATAATTGGACCGACATTTAATGTGAACCATTTTTCTTATTATCATTTAATATTAAAAATAGCGTTTTGTAAAATCGAATTTCAAAAAATCAACAAATTTCCATTTTGATTTGGGAAGCAGTGGCGTAACTTTCGTTGGAGCCTTTGAAGGAAGTCATTGATGTAGTGTACGCAATGTAGAGGGCGTTGAAACATCAAAACATGTTTTATGTGAAAATCTTAGTTTATAATGATAATTATTGAATAAGTAAATTACTTATTGCATTCTGCAACTGCAGCACGTGATAAAGTTATTTTTGTAAATAAAGTTTAGGGGAGATGCATATTGCAGCTATAATTTTCTACTTGCACTAAAAAAATAGCTAAAGCAGTGTAGTGTCAGGATCATATAAAACAATTAAAATGAAACTCAACAGTAATCTAAATCCCTTTTGGTATATACCTACACCTAATTGAATTACTTCATTTCAATTATTTTTTGATGGAAGTAATTGTAATTGAATTTTTAATTGCTACAATATAGGTATATAGTACGTACTTTATGAATTGGTGGTGTTTACAAGATATTATAAAAGTAAGTAGGTACCTAAGTACAACAGTGGCCTTGTTATTTTCTCAACTACGTAGTTGACAAGTAAAAAACAAGCTTCTAAAGGAAAGATTGTTGCTAAAGGTTTAAGCTTGTAAATAAAGTAAATTTGATTACAGATTGTTATCAGGTGTGTGATAAAAATGAAAGATATATATGGCCTGATGGCTGTTTTTAACGCGTTTGTAAATTTATTTGTAAAAAGGTAGCTTTCCATCTCACTTTGGCTGGCTAGCAGGCAGCAAATTAGGGCCCATGCAACATGCTACATGATGTGTGGCGGGCGACAGCTGGGCATATCATCCGCGAGCGTGGTTTACTATAATGTGGACACTTTTCAATTTTTTCCTCTCTTCTTCTACAGCTTTGGTCCAATAGTGTTCAAACTGGTGTCGTCGCGTCAGAAAGATTTTGTAAAACGCGCACAAATTGCGTGACGGAATTTTGTGTTTTTTTAGGGGCGAAATTGACCACCTTTTGCAATGCGCCCCCGTTACCTTCCGCTGTGAATTTTGTCATGCTGTTTAAAGCTTCCAATCTCTCTTTCTCGTACGTGTCGCAAATAGAAGCTCGAGAAGTACCTACCCTCAAAAATTGAATACTACCGGGTGATCGAAAAGTAGTGCGGACAATTAGAATTTTCCGTAAAACTAAACATTTATAACGTTGATAACATACCAAATGTCATTTATGTAAAAGCAGTGGTGGATCAATTTAATCACTAATACATAAATAAACTACCTTCTAAACATGTTTGCCAATTCCATAAGTAAAAAATATTAAAAACTTAAAGCGCCCATTTTAAACTGTCTGCAGTTCTTTTTGATCACCCGATATATGTTTTGTGGAGGGTTGTTAGTGAAATTCACCAAAATGGCGCATTTATATGACTGTAGGGGTGTCAGAAGTGGGTACCGGCAAATCTTGATTTATAATTACATATACTTACACCACCAGTGCGAAAAGGATGGATTCTTTCATAACATTCGCGGGAACATTTGGTAACAAAGAAATTTAAAAATAATAAGATTTGGGAGGGAGGGGGTTAACTTAGAAAGGCTGGATAATTATTTTGAAAAAAACCGGCATTAATTACATCAAATTTGCTTTTTCATCAACCGAAGCTTTTTTTAATAAATTACGCACCCTTTGTATTTAAATTATAGCCATACTTATTACGTTTACCTCTCCTCGTACCATTAAGTAGGTAATACAAATACAAAATGCACTGTGCAAAACGAACATAATTAGGAATTCAGTATACATTATGAAAATTAATACCCCCAAAGATCCAAACAGTACCTACACAATAAAAATCATATGGTGCCAAAAGGATTCGGATCACAAATTTATTGGCCATGATGATATTGATCTATTATCAATACCTACTTTGTGCTGTTTACATGCCTAGCGAACCGCTATAGGATAACCTTCAGCTAATCTGGACCAATCCTTTTAGTTTTGATTGCATATTGATTAAATTTAGTTCATACCAAAGCTATTACCAATTGTATTTACTTGCAAAGCCTCTCAACTAATAAAACACAAATATGCATATACTTTTTACAGTAAAAAGTTAGAGACGACATCTAAAGCCACAGAATTAAGTGCAACGGAAAAAGCTCCTGAGCAAAAACATTTAAATTATATGGATAAATGGAGTCACATTTTATCTTTATTTTAGACAATGAAAAATCGGTGTAAATAAAGCAAAAAATTTGTTGAAACTGTTGACACAATAAGACTTCGTCAAATGTCTGGGCTGTGAGATCCACGCTCCAATTTCAACGTATAACGAGCATGTTACCGAATTGACATCACTGGAAGAAATTTCTAATTTGTATTGTTTTTTCATATATCTTTTGTACACATGAAAATAGTAAATAATCAAAATCTATAACTATGATAATACCCAATTTAAGACTTTACTATTGACCCTCCCTGTACACATGCCTAGCGTTTGGTATTAGCGGCAACGGCGGCAACACTGAACATAACCGTCTCTTCCTTGAATTCTCAAACTTCTAACCTCAAAATTTCCGTTTGCTTTGTAAACTTTTTTAAAAATTAAAATGGAGTGCCAAAGTTTGTGTGTTGAGGTCGTCTTAAAATTTGAATCGAGGTAAATTTGTCTAGTTTAAATCCAAAACAATATGCCATTCACTTTCTTTTAGTGATAAGGAAAGAATAAAGCTAGCGTGCGATTCCTTCTTGAAGTCAGGCCGATTTAATCCAGGAAACATAATTTCGAAATTGCAAGATCCTTTTCTTATTGATAACGTCGAGTGTATTATTATAGGAGACCATAGCGCTTTTGTAAGTGAATACTCGTTCACTATGTTCGTTTTAACAACCAAGTTTCTTCTATAACAGAATGCCCGTGCTATCAATTTTTCTCAAGTGGCGATCAGATGGTTTATGTACGTATTGGACCGGAACGGCGTACAAGTTGAAGCAGATAGTGATGAAAATGGTGAGGCTATTAACCTTGCAACCGTGCAGCAACTGCCCTCGGCTCACTACTATGATTTGTGGGAGAGTCTCGTATATGACACGAATGTTAAAGAAAATGTAGGTAGTTGGAGTATATAATGTCATTAAATGACTTCTTGCAGTTGCTGAAGTACGCTGCTACGTCAATGCTGTATGCCGACAAAGGGGTAAATTGTAACATAATCAGCTGCAACAAGGTCATATTGCTCCACGGCCCTCCGGGTACAGGAAAAACGTCGTTGTGTAAGGCCTTGGCCCATAAGCTATCCATCAGATTAAATAAACGATTTAAACGTGGTGTTTTAATGGAGATTAACAGTCACAGCTTATTTTCGAAGTGGTTCTCCGAGGTTGTTCCAGGTGAAATGTGTGCACGAATTTAACTTTTAGTAATTTTAGAGCGGAAAATTAGTCACCAAAATGTTCGCTCGAATTATCGAACTTTTACATGATCCCAGTATCATAATCTTTGTCTTAGTTGATGAAATTGAGTCTTTGACACACGCCAGGGAGAAATCGATGTCGGGTAAACCATGCTAAGAAAGTTACACTTTCTTTTATTTTTGGTCTTTATTTTTGAGTGGGCGGGGCTTCAGCCAAGGCCGCTCTGCCAACCCAGCCCACTATAAATTTACAAAGATTTATGAGGCCTCAGGGAACATTTTTGTTATTGTTGTAGGTGTGGACCCATCGGATTCGATTCGTGTAGTAAACGCAGTGTTAACGCAGCTCGATCAAATTCGCAAACACTCCAACGTGCTCATTCTAACAACATCGAATATGACAGCGGCAATAGACTGTGCATTTGTAGATCGCGCTGATGTTAAATTGTTTATTGGTTTACCGGGAGCAGAGGCTATTTACAAAATTTACCACTCGTGTATAGAGGAGTTATTTAACGTACGTATTGACTTATTGGAAAAATATACAAAGTAACCGTCTAATTCTAGGCTCACATTATAGTGCCTCGAGTATTATTACCTGATTCTTATCAGCAAGCTGATCAGGTTAGAGATTTAATACAATATGCCGATGCAAATACTTTGATTAATATTAGTGAGATAAGTGTAGGGTTAAGCGGTAGAGCATTACGAAAAGTTCCTTTTCTTGCACACGCGTTGTATATAGATGAAGATACAGTTAATATACAGAGCTTTTTTAATGCAATGATTTCGGCCATTAAACATTTAGAGGATGATAAAAAACATTTTACTTAAGTGTATAATTTATAGATTTAGATTAGTGGGCAATTTGTAACTGTTTTTTTAGATGTAGGATTAAAGCAACACTATTATATTTATTAATGTTATAAATAACAATCAGCTGGTTGAATGTGTTTCAAATCTCTCAATAATAGGAATTTTTTTAATGCAGTTGTCCTTTTATAACAAAACGGCAGTCACACCTTCATTAGAGATGATGTATGGTGGATCGAGAGATTGCATTAGTTTATCTGCAATAGACCCTACTTCATTAGCTCATTGATTAAAAATTGTTGTTTTGGTAAGTATAAGTTTGGAGGTGAGATTAAATTGTAGTATTCAATATCAATATTTAATAGTATTGTCGCCGCAGGTTCTAATCAACTACCGGAACGTGATTCGGCTGATTATCCAGTGCGTACATTTTAACTCTGAACATACAAATCTCCCATGTTCAATTCTTAAATATACAAGTCAATGCATTGATATGCCTGATAGTTCTGCAACCCACCTTACCCACTAATGTGACAGCAGTGTAATTGATTTTATGCTTATTTTTTTAAGATAATCTTATAGTCTTGTGTCACTGGGATTATTAATTTGTTATATTACCTACTCATTCTCTCTATAGCTATCTAAATGGACATGTTTTTGCAATTTTTGTTTCTTGTTATCAAAATTACAAATTACAATTAGCGATTTGTTTTGAAATGAATACCCTGTATATTATTGGGACATCGAGTGCATTTCAAAAATTCTATGGTTTTTGGGTACACCAAATTCGAGAATTGCTACGCACGCCAATGGGATTAATCTATGTACGTCAGGCAGAGGTCCGGTAAAACCGAACACTTCGGCGAAGAAAAACGATCAGGCCCGATTGTATTAAAAATCAATCTAGCCTACAGAAATAAATAAATAATAAAATTTTTATGTTACCGTAAATTCGAAAACGAAAATAATGGAATGCAAATTGATAAGGACCTTGGAGGCCCCGCCGGAGGTGAAGTGCTCTCGAAATATCTACGAAATGAATAACGACTCGATGGTTTTTCAACAAAACGACCTTTTCTCTGATGCCTTTCCTTGCATGGAAGATATTCGAAGGCTGGGAAAATTGTGCGACGTCGTCTTGAAGGTAGTTGCTCGAGTTGATTGTTAACTTACCCGAAACGTGTACTTTCAGGTTGACGACCAAGCATTTAGCGCACATAAAATCGTTTTGGCGTCCACAATTCCATACTTCCACGCGATGTTCACAAATGATATGATCGAAAGTCGACAGAACGAGATCATAATGCAAGGAATTGAGGCGAAGTAAGGTTTATTATTTAGAGGGACGGCGATAATTAAAGTAACGCAGTTCTTTAGAGGCCCTAATCAATTTTGCGTATTCGGGACGTGTCCATTTGGACAAGAATAATGTTCAAAGTATTATGATAGGCGCTTCTTTTTTACAACTTAACAAAGTCAGGGATGCGTGTGCCACTTTCCTTTTGAAGAGGTGAGTAACCGTGGACCAAGCCGGATTGTATTCTGAACGCGATTTCAGGTTGCATCCTCAAAATGCTTTAGGCATTCGACAGTTTGCGGACACCTTAGCTTGTACGTCGCTTGTGGAATCGGCAACAAAGTACATAGAGCATTGTTTTCCAGAAGTGTCTCTTTCGGAGGAGTACTTACACTTACCGTTAAACGAAGTTCAAAGTTTGTTGACAAGAAACGAGCTCTGCGTTGAAAGGTATCTGATGTAGTGCTATTGACTTGTGGTACCTACACAATTCAATTGCTTTCCTTTAAATTGATTTTTTTATTGTTCTCGGATAGTGAGGAACAAGTTTTTGAAGCTTGTATGAGGTGGGTAAAGCACGCCGAAGGTAGAGCTGCAGATCTTCCAGTATTATTAGCGCAGATACGATTACCTTTACTTTCTCCTTTATATTTGACGGACCGTGTTGCGACCGAAGAACTAATTCGTACTTCACATCAGTGTAGGTATGTTAAAATAACTCGACAACACTTTTGATTGTTAACTTGTAAGTATGAGTTTCCATAAAAACAGCATATTGTCATATGTTCTAAACAGCATTTTATATCGTGCTCCGTGTCCCATTTGAAATAAGAATGATGGATGTCATTAGAATGCACAATCATCTGTTTTACTTCCGGTTAAAGTGATCACTTTATATACGTTTACGGTTAAATAGGGACTACTCATTTACCTATTAAAATGTCCATTTAACATATACTATAAAATAAATTATATAATGCCACTTTATGAGCGCCATTCGTTCTATCTTTGTATGGGTTCTGAAGGACATTAAAGCTTTCAGTTCTTGTGTGCACTATATTGCCCATTTCAGGGGTTGGTTTATATCACTACACCATCTTTTGGTGCTAACGGATACATTTTGACAGGCATGATGAGCTTTATTCTGGTGTTAGACTGGTAGGTACATACAGCGCATTCAATTAAAATTTCGCAGGCATCCCATAATAATAATAATAATACTCCGAGTAATACTCTTTACTTCCATGGACACATGATTGTAGTGCATAGGATGCGTCAAAAAATGCATTACTTTACATTACTAAAAAAATCATTTAGAGAGTAGAAGCATATCTCTCTACAAGAACACGTTTCAGATCCTTTTTAAATTTAAAAATGTTTTGTTGCACTTTGACATAGTCGAGGGTAGAGTATTGTAAACTCTGACTGCAGAATAGAGAGGACCATTTTTTTATATATTTAGTCCACATTTAGGTAGCATAGATCGTGTTCTCTTATCCGCCACCGGAGGAGCGCCTTGTCCTGCACAAAAATATTAGGTTAAAAATTCAATTGAAGCTCTGAGTTGGGTCTTCTGCACGAGTGTGTCCCAATTCTAAATAAATGCAGCTGGGATTAATTAATTTTGCAGGGATCTTCTAGATGAGGCCCGCGTTTTCCATTTAATACCGGAACGGCGTCATCTGCTGCAGAGCTTTCGCACGAAACCGCGCACCTGCGAGGCTCAAGGTTACATTTACGTAGTAGGCGGACTAAATCGACACGGTATCGGTAGTTCCAAATCTGACTGTCACGTTTAATAATTTTGTTTAGGCGATTCGCTGAGCACGGTCGAGTTTTACGATCCGCACGCCGGCGAATGGCAGCTGGCGCCGCCTATGTCGATGCTGAGATCTCGACTTGGCGTCGCCGTGCTACGCGGCAAACTGTACGCGTTCGGCGGGTACAATGGAAAGGATCGACTGGCTAGTGTTGAGGTGTACGATGCCGTTCGAGAGGAATGGTCTACGGTGTCGCCTATGCAGTGTAAAAGGAGGTAATGTATTTATTTGTGCGATCGTTGTTATACTTCCATTTGTTAGTGCATTGGGGGCAACTTCGTTGGGAGATTTAATTTACGTGTGTGGTGGGTACGATGGTGTGACATCTCTAAATTCGGTCGAAAGGTATAATCCACAAACGAATTTGTGGAATTCCCTAGCGCCCATGAATAAATCGCGTAGCGCCGGCGCGGTTATTGCATGCCAAGGTAAGATTAACCGTGTACCACAGCCTTTAACATTGATTTAGGTTATGTGTATGCACTGGGTGGTCACGATGGCTTGTCTATTTTTGATTCGGTGGAACGGTATGATGTTGCTGCTGACGTATGGGTTGAAGCTGTGCCCATGCAGACGAAAAGGTTGGTTAATTGTTAAAAGTGGGGGGAATAAATGGTATTTTCAGGTGTCGACTGGGCGTGGCTATTTTAGGAGGGAAGTTGTATGCCTGTGGTGGTTATGATGGCAGTTGCTTCTTACATACGGTTGAGATGTTTGATCCCAACACGAATAAGTCTGTTCGTTTTACATGCGCCACACTAATATTTATAATTGCTCATTGTAGATGGACATATGTAGCATCTATGAATGCCCAGAGAAGCCGTGTGGCTCTTACTGCAAATATGGGAAAATTGTGGGCAGTAGGTGGTTACGATGGGATCTCGAACTTAGTATCGGTCGAAGTGTACGATCCATGTTTGGATAAGTGGACCTACGCAGCACCAATGATGGCACACGAAGGTGGTGTCGGAGTCGGTGTGATTTCATTGCCATGAATACAGCATTTATTTCCTCATTTTTGTGATAACATATTTTCTCAGTATGCATAGTGTATTTTTAGTGCATTTAATTAAATTATTTTTGGGGGTGTATAATAGGGGAATGAAAGGTGTGTGTGACGCCAAAATACCTACCTATACTATAACAATATGGAACTGTGATAGGTATCTGTATTGTTGGTTTGTTCAGATAATGGGTTGAATTATACATGCAATCATGAATAGTTTTTTTAATTTAAAAAAATCTCTACAATTGCATAGCCTGACTAACACTACAATTTAAACTTTATGTTTTTGATATTTCGATACTATTGCATTTGTTAGTAGACCAGTATTTACATACATCAGTATATACATTAAAAACCAAAATTTAACTTCCAGAACTTTTTTGGTGTGGTATCTGTAACCTTAACACTTTCTTTCATATAAATCCTTGTATTTAATACGTTCGAGACATTGAATCCCTTAGTCCTAGCCACGAACTTATAAATTAAGATGGACTGCTGATCAAACAGTTGCATAGAGGTAGAAATGGCCCTAGCATGGGCGCCGCCATGATGTGCACATTTTAGTTATTTTCTAGCGGAATTTTCCCAGTGCTCAAGTTTTGAGACTATTGCAGCCCTTCTCTAAGATTGCAGCCTTGGAAAATGACAAGTGTCACAGTAATTTATTTAGAAAACGTGAGGTTAATGTTGGGTTACTGCTTGCTTATTAGTTGATTTGAATTTCGCGCCATGTGAGTGCACATCATGGCGGCCCCCATCATTTGTTAATTCTGCATTAGCAGTCCATCTTAATTTATAAGTTCGTGGTCCTAGCACTCCTAGCCCTACATGAAATTATAGGGCGTTTGATGATTAAAGCAAGCCATTTTGCCTTTACGTTTTTTATAGAGCTTTAAGACGAGGATTTTAAAGAGCATTTTAAAAATCTTTTGAACACGTCCCACAGGAGTGTTTTTTTGCAGATCATTCACAAGCCTAGACCGCTTTATGTCTTCTCTAAAGCACCTTAGGTCATTACCCGATTCCTAGACCCTTACCAAAACATGCTCTCCACAAAGAACATTCTAAACTTGTTCAGAGCTTTTTACGTTCGTGTTTTAGGGGGTACGTGCTTTGTGGGAGATTTCTGAACTCTTGTTATGCTTTCTAGTCCCTAAATAGTACGTAGAGAGTTCCGAGAGAAGGGACTTCTAGAAAGTGGTCAAAGATCCTTGAAGTCTTTCTAGGATTTTCAACGTTTTTAAGTATATAGCACCTTTCAGATTTTTGTAAGACCTAATAGGGTCTTTTACACACCCCGAACCAATCAAAAATTCCATTTTGTAAAGAGAAATTAATTAATTATCTTTAAAATTGATGTGGATCAGCTTATGCATACGCCCCCTCGATCTGAACCCGCGGTACGAAATAAACTGAGATGGACCAATGAGCGTCCAGTTACTTTTCATTCGGCGGCGCGCGCATTTGCATCCCTTGTGGATATGCTAGCCACTGCTATTTTGAATTTGAACATAACCTAATATCCCATCATCCAGGCAGGAATTTAGGTTATAATTTGTGTTGAAGAATAAATAGCAAAAGGATACAATATTACAATTTGTTTAATTGATGTTACTTACGTCTCGTTCACAAATTAGAGCGTTGAATTTAAATCACCTTCGTCAAGCTGTACGTTCCCTCATCGTTACTATGGAAGAAAAACCGGATCCGTCGACCGCTACTGACCAACAAACAATTAATGAAGGTCGAGCGAGCATTAAAGTATCAGGGAACGTTTTCTACAATCCCGTGCAGGAATTCAATCGCGATCTCAGGTATCCGATCTCTCGTCGTGCCGAAAATTTGCTTAGTTTCCTACAGCATTTCAGTGTTGAACGTGTTCGCGAGGGAACACTGCAAATCGGACAAACTGGAGGCGGGTGTCAAGCACGAGGGCGGTATTCGAATCTTGGAGGCGTTATCGGCGACCGGTCTGAGGAGCATTCGTTATGCGAAAGAAATTTGCGGAGTTAGCGAGATTGTGGCGAACGACATATCGAGAAATGCAGTTGCCGCGATAAGAGACAATGTTAGGGATAATCAGGTGGAGGAATTGGTCGTGGCTTCGGAAAATGATGCTATGTGAGTATGTCAATGTTTCGTGCAGACTGTATGGAGGCATTTTCAGAATGTTAATGTACGAGCATCATTCGAAGGAGCAACAGTTTGATGTTGTCGACTTAGATCCATACGGTTGCCCGTCAAGGTTTCTAGATTCAGCGGTTCAAGCCGTTTGTGATGGTGGCCTGCTTTTAGTTACCGCCACCGATATGGCTGTACTGGCGGGAAATTCTCCAGAGACGTGCTACAGTAAATATGGGGCCATATCATTACGTACCAAGTGTTGTTACGAAATGGTAGCTTTGACTCGCAATTGTATAACATTATTACGATTGGTTTTCAGGCACTACGAATTTTGCTACAGTGCATCGAGTCACATGCGAACAGATATGGCAGGTACATTGAGCCGGTTTTATCCCTGTCGGCCGATTTTTATATCAGGGTGTTTGTGAAAATCTATACTGGTGCACATAAATGTAAATTTTCAACAAGGTATTTAGAATGCGCTATTTTAACCGTGCTTAACTGACATTTGTTAGCAAGTTATCAATGGTTTACCAATGTAACGGATGCGAGACTTTCACATTATCACCCTTGGGTGTTTTAAAGACGGCCGATAATAAACAAGTGAAGTTTAAACTACCGACAGGTCCTCCAGTTAATTCACAGTGTGAGCATTGTCAACATTCACACTTGGTAAGTAGTCACGTTTGGTCATAATGCGTCATTATATTATCAAAAATGCAGTACAAATGTGCGGGGTTGTTGTCACTATTGGATTTCTATTATTAAATCACACTGAAATTTCATGTGAAAAATACTCGGGTTAATTTTTCAATGAAAGTGATTTGTGACACCCTGTACTTAAATATTGCCGTGTGCAATGGCAAACTGGCACTAAGCCACCCACAAAACACGTATCCAGCTAGCTCAAATTAAAACAACCTTCAAATTTAGATTGTAAGTATTTTCCTTGTAGACGCTCGGCTCCTGTCACAATGAAAAATTTCAATGTTGACTTAAATTAATAAATTTGGAGACTTGGTAGTCTCGATCAACTTCCGAAAATTCTAAAGAATTCACTGCACAAATTTCCATTAACACCAACACAACCCTTGGACTTGAATAGAAAAATTTGAATGAAAACTCTATCTGGGCTGCACTTTGGGTTCGATTAAACAAAGAAAAAAAATTATTCCGCGAAATAAAAGAAATTAAAGCAACAATGCTGGAAGAAAGAAAAGCATTCAGAGCTTGTTTTTACACACATCAGGTACGCAGGCCGTCGACAAACAATGAAATAATAAAAAAAGTTACAGAAAATTAAATAAATAGATAATTATCTAAAAATCAAAATTACGCATTTACAAAAACAAAAACCAAACACTGAGATACAAACTCAAGTAAAACAAACCATACCATGATCGTAAATCCACTAGTACAAATTTAAAGCCTTCCGAAAGAGCTTACCCTCATTAATATCTGGAGAATAATAAGGTAAATTTACATTTGGGCATTCTCTATCAAAAATTGGACTGTATTTTTGTTATGATACTGAGTGAATCGCTATAGACAAAACAATTTAATTCTACTGCATATAGTTAGGTGGTCCTATTTGGTCAGCTCCAATCCACAATCCAGACTTTGTTCAAAAAGTCGTAACAGAAGCGCCTGTGCACCTTAATACTGTGAGACGAATACAGGGTGTACTTAATGTAATATTTGAGGAGCTGCTCGACTGCCCTCTTTACTTCATTTTGGAACGCCTGAGCGGAATACTTCATCTAACCACACCTCCAATGATGGAATTTCGGTAGGTGTCACTAATGCCGCCGTCGATTGTTAACTTAGTACAATTTCAGATCGGCAATATTAAATGCGGGGTATCGAGTGTCGTTTTCGCACTCGCACAAAACCTCAATTAAAACTGACGCGCCGCCAAAGGTAATTTGGGATATACTGCGTTGCTGGGAACGACTACATCCCTTATCCGATAAACGTCGTAGCGAAAAGAGCGCTGGTAATAATATACTGGCGATCAAGTCGGAGAAGGAGTACTCGTTCAGCAGTCATCCTCACGCCAATCCACCATCGCGACGTGAGGGCTACGTTCGGTTTCAAGAAAATCCTCTGCCGTATTGGGGCCCCGGCACACGCTCGACGACAATGTAAGTGGTTCTCAGCTGTGGCTTTGCTTTTTTTTAATTTCTTTGTAGGGTGGGCGACGCTAAGATGCAGAAAAGTAAGAGAAATCAGGGCAAAAGGAAACGAACGGTGTCGGAGTAGAGAATTTAATAAAATATATTTTCAAGCGTACCTGTTTATTAAATCTATCTGGGTATAGCGGGTAAGCGCATAACTCTATGTAATAATCTATGGCATTTAATGGGTGTAAGTTCGCCCCCTCCCCCCCAACTTTTAAAGGAGGGCAATTTTGTGATGCTCTTGACATGGCGTGCGTTCGGAAAGAAATGATGGCATGATACATACATGGTTTCATTTATTTTGATGAAACTGTTTTACTTATGGCAATAGCGCACTTAAGTAAGTGGTGATATTAAGAAATACATTACAAATCTGTCACATGCAAATGATTTTCATAGGTCGATTCCTTTAGGAATATCCAAATTACTTTATACAAAATTATTATGCAAATTCCTAAAAATACTCGACCCCTACTTTATACAAATCAAAAAATTTAAAATAACACAGTAATTGGGTAAGATTGTTTTCTGGTCGCAATTGATCATATTTCTTCTTGGAGAAAATCAGGTTCAATTAGAAGTATGGAAACGGATCGCTCCCAGATGGCACAGCCGGACTTTCTGCACCGCTCTGTTGAAGGTTAACTCCGTGTTGAATGGAAAATTTCAATACAACAAAAAATGTCCGTACGAATTGCGAATCTAAGCAATCCGGGTTCTCGCTCCCGAAAGTAACGCTCGAGGTTTTGTTTATGCACAGGAATAAAAATCCAACCTTCCACTGTTTCCATTAAGTTTTTTTTGTATCAATATTTTTTCGAGTTGTCTGCCATTTGACAGGTTCTTAGGTGACATTCCTCCTGCAGATATTTGCATTTTCGGCCGTGCGTCATTGTAAGCATATAAATTGACTTTATCGTATTGTGAAAATGGCAGACAGAGCTAAAATTTGCTTCACGTTACGATCACCTTTTATCCCTCTAAGGTTTTATCGCTAGACCTACTTATGTTCATGTTTCGTATGAAGCGGTATATGTGCAAATTTCCCTATGTTGAGTGAAATGCAAATTAGAAAAACTACTTTTTAAACTGTTAAGCGACCACCCGTTACAAACAAAGTTTTCCATATACTGCGAACTTTAAGTGGACACACTATATATTCTCAACAGAAAAGTTGGTAAAGGTACGGCACCCGAGACCCAGTTGGATGGCAATTTAGCGTATTGTTGAAACAGCCACAGCTTATACCTGCGTTCATTGCGTTCGGTCGTCCGTTTGTTCGTCTGAGATCTCAGGACTCAGACCTCGGATGAACCTACAGTTTTTTAGTTATAATAGGTGTTAATCGATCTATTAAAATGAAAGAATTTTAATTCTGCGCATGCGCATTTCAACTTTTTATTTATTTTACGGAATAAATAGTAGCTCCACATAAATAGTGTCAACTCCATGCGATTATATATTAGATTTTAATATTACCTACAAGTTTTACATTATTTTCCATAAGCTGTATACACCATAATCTACTTATCCATCTAATCAATTAATTCTACTTATTATTTTATCTCTAATCTTTTTTAAACAAAGTATCTTATAAATTACTATTTCGAAAAAAAGAGCAGCGCAACCTAAAATCCATCCAGAGATTAATATTAATATCGGGCAGATCATTGTAGTTAAATTTAATCCATCTATTTCTGGTGCTGCCGGTTGCAATTTTGTTTTTGATAACAATTCACTGAGCACGGATTTGTACCTAAAGAAAATGGTGTAACTCTTTAACACCAGAAGGCGCTCCATACAAATTATATTTTCATATCAACCTACCAGAAGGATATTATCCCAGCTGAATGCAAACGTGCAATAACTTCCGAAAACTGTTTCTCATACGGTGCTCCCAACTGTAACGCCCAAACGTGATGGCTGGGAACCACTTTGTTTTCAGTTAAGCACAAATCCGAAAATTCCTCCAGCGTGATTTCTGTCTTGCAATGATTCACGACTTTGTATAATAGCGCGCTTATTTCGTCAATATACGCCGCCTTACTATGTATAATTTCGTTTACGGCTTCGCATATGCTAAATTGGTTGCTTGTCTTTTCTAAAATACTTTCATATTGCTTATCTGTTTTGGCTTTCGCTTCCCAGGTCTCTCTTAGTATTGACCAATCAAGACTGCTCACCTGAAATTTTTAAATCGATTAATTTGGCAGAGTCGAACTGAGCGAGTGAAATATTTCAAAAGAAATCACATGATTTTGTTTATTGTAAACGCAATGAAACATTCTGTACTTTTGACCTCAACACTGTCGCGGTAAAAATGTTTTTAAACGTGATCACGCTGATTAAATAATGAACGATGATCGCAATGTATTTATAAGCACACCCGATAATAATTTCATCGAATTGGGCAAAAACTGGTCGTAAGCTCAAATTGAAGGTTTATTAAATTTTATTCATAGTTCACAGTCATAGATTATTAATTTTTGATTCGCTAATAACCCACCAAAAACGTGTAGCCGTGCTCTAAGAAATCCTCTAGGGAGTCGAATTGAATGTACCGAGAATCTATTAGCATCGACACAATTTTGCTCTTATAAACCGTGATCAAAATGATGCACGCCAAACTCCAGTTCATGAAGGTGATCCTTTTGGCGACGCTTTCGAACGATAAACGTGGCGAAGGTTGCTCGAGCATTATGCGTATGCCAACCTGTAAATGTCAGATTAGCTTAGACGCCTATTGAACAGTGGTAGTACCAGGGAGAAGTGGCAGATACTTTTAACCGTGGTAGGGATCTCATACTCTGGAATGTACCTGATTAGGAGGACAGTCACAATTAAAACGCAGAGTAAACATATCCACAAGTTTAATTGGAACGGTTTTGCGATCTGACGCCAAGAGTTCCACTTATCCTCCATTAAAGTACAGCGGTATATAATCGTGTAGCTCTCCGAATGGATAATTTGTGTCATGTCTACCAAGGCTTTACGTTCCGGACTTACCGAAATTCCTCCCACTCCCCAATCAAATTGACCATCGTGTACCTAGTAAAGGTAACAAACTTGTTCGCACCAAAGAGACCTTTACACCATTACATAAAGGGTGGCCTACTCACCGCTTCAATCATCAACCTCCATTTTCCCTCCCCATCCGTGTAATTAAAGTTCGTGAGCGAATATGTAAAATTTAGAATTTCGCTTACAAGACGTAGCAAGTTGACCTCCGGGCCCTGACAGGTTGTTCTGAAGTTCGCGAGTTGGAATGGTAAACGTTTGCAAATCACTACTTACCGACACCAAAAGAATGGTATAAATGGCATGTACGCTACGTTGAAGTGGTGACCATGAAAATTTTGATGGTCGTTCATGTAATGTTTTACATCTCCACCAATTTCGCGAATGTTGTTGCCTTTTTCTCCGCAGTAAAAGCATTTGCTGTGCAGCGTTTTTGTAAGGGCGTTAAAGACGAATATCCCTCTTGCTTTATTTATATTTTTTATTTCCCACGGTGATGTGTCATTGGATCGTGGAATCAGGACTATAATATCTGTGTATCGAATGAAGCTATTTCTTGCAGAGTTGAAATTGGAAACATTCCTTAGACACACAATATGTAAGTAATTATATCCAATGAGGCGCCATGCGAAATATTGTTTATCATAGTTTATTAGAGTTATCGGTCCTAAAAGGTAGCAGTTGAGGTGGAAAATTGTAATATAAAGGCAATATCTCAAAGATATAGTGGCGCCCTCTCGTTAGTCAACAGTTTATTGCAAATTTACTGTACAAAATTAGCTTCACTTACTGTTTATGTACAAAAGACCTTACCGGTAACATACTGTATTAGCACTTCTACATCTTCAACAGTATAATCATCAAAATGAAATGCAACACTGTAATCAGGAAATTGTGCTATAATTTGCATTAGACTATCGCTCCCGGTTTCTCTGCGAGCGAAAACGGTCCAAGCAAAGGTAAACGATACGCATAGCGACAAAAGCATTTCTGAATTCGGCGGTTATTTGCCACTTAAATACAAGTCGTTTATTTATTATTCATAAACTCGCACCCTTCGTGTCTACAGTAAATTTGTCGTTGCATAAGAGATAACCAAAACTTTTGATTTTCAGCCATTTTTTTCTAATTATAGTAATTTTAGGGGGTGGCACCGCACACTTTGACATGTCACAATGTTGGCTGTGAATAAAAGATTCATTTGTTTATGTTTGAAAAGGGATAGAAAAAAGGGGCCACTACATGTGTGTGCGTAAGGGTGGGTCAATACGTTTACTAGTGAATAATTTCGCAGAAAATTAAATGCAGTCATTATCAGTTCAGATTTTACTGTGTGTACCTACCCTAGTTTTAATCTTATTTTCTAATCAAAACGGGTGCGGGGAGGAGCGAGGAGCTGCATGAAACTAAAGAACACACCAATTCTGATATCGTTCGCATACCTGATCTCAGTCGAAATCTTAATCTCCTTATTCGTATCGTGGTCTTTCTTTATTTTATTTTTTGTCTGTGGGCGGGGTTTCAGCCAAGGCTGCTCTACCAACCCAATCCACTATACATTTACAAATACCCATGCCCGAACCCGGATTCGAACCAGGGACCTTTAGTAGCACAGCCGAGCTTCAACTCAACTGCGCCACACGGGATTTAGATTAATTGGGGAAAACAAACAATTAAGTCGAAAATTGATGATGATTAGTGTGTCACGACAGAAACGCTGCAGCGTTTTAGGCAGTTGAGAGAATTTTTGTTTATTTTTACAAAACGTGATTTCTGCATTTTGAGCTCACCTAATGGTTTAAAACTTCGATTTGTTACTTTCAGTTACATAACACGTAACAAAATTACAGTTAGATAAGCTCACAGTAAGCTCAGGTAGAGAGTAGAGGAGGGCCGGGGTGAATAATGGAGTTCTCGTACACCTAGTCTTTAGTAAATTCAAAAAAAAGGAGAGAAATAATATTTGCCGAAAGGGGGAACAGAGATCCTTGCTGTGATCTTGATCAGCTGAAGATATAAAATAAATGGCAGGGTAGAACATAAACAATGACTGTTGTCTCAACCGAGGGTAATTTAATAAATGATCTCAAAATATTACAAATATGGCATATCTAGACTTTAAATGTCAACGTTTAAATTTAATTGAAATTTTTAGCAAAAAGGAATCGTAGCCTGGAAAATATCAATATCAAAACAGGCTTCCGCAGAAAAGAACGGAGAGCTATAATTGTTAAATGATATTCAACAAATACATTAATTACAATTTAATTGTATGGAAAAGCAGTACGTAATCAAACGCTACATCAAGGAGTCGTCGAAAATAAAAATGTTATTATGAAACGTCGTAACGACCTGTGAGCTCAGAAGAGCGCTTTTCTGCTTTATCTGTAACAGGTAACAAAACAAACAAGAGGGGTGAATAGCGCGGCAAAAAATTTCTGATACTTGTTTCGTGTGAACCCGGCTTTTGTGTGTCGGTTTCTAATTTTGCCACCGATAGAATGTGTCTCCGGTTCCGCATTTTCTAACCTCAAAAGTTTTTGAAAGTAAACAGCACTTAAATTGTGAATAGTGTAGTGAACGTTATTCTTCAATACTTTCAGATAAAAATGGCAGAAAAGTCGAACGTCAATGAAAAGAAACTTGAAGATTTAACTATCGAATTCGAATACATCGAGGCGGGCCCGAGTAACGTAAATATTGAGAACGCCCCAATTGAAATTCAAAGTGTAGTTGAACCCGAGGACGCACCTCAATCGGGACCTGGGGAATTCATTGACAAATACTTATCGGGTGAAATTCCTTTTGATAATTACGAGGTTTTACTCGATGAAGAACATAGTATTGAAGAATCATCTGAAGTCACGAAACCTACACGAACATATAAAAAGATTCCCGCTCACATTAAAGCTTTGATTGGGGAGGCGAACTTACGTTTCGCGAGAGGCGATCGAGAAACGGCAACGAAAATATGTTACGAAATAATACGTCAACACTGCACATTTTCGGAACCCTACATCACTTTGGCTCAAATATTTGAAACCGACGACCCAGCTAAAAGTCTCGATTATTACATGGTGGCCGCACTTTGCAACCCTCGAGATGTGAACTTGTGGACGCGAAGTGCACAGCTTTCTCTCGACGCAAACAAGGTGAACCAGGCAATTTTTTGTTACACGAACGCGGTACGCGTGCAACCTCGCAACATAAAGCTGCATCTGAAAAGAATTCAGCTACTCAGACGTGAGAAGGATACAAAAAACATGTTACGCTCGTATGTGAAAATGATGCAGTTTTTAACGGCGCCGTATTACGATTTCCTGTTACAAGTTGCAGTAAAAGTTGCCATCGAGTATCACCAACTGAACGAGTATAAAAAAGCGATCGATGCCTTGAATATACCATTTCAGAAGTGCCCCGACTTGATTACCCCCCAAATGGTGAACATAATGTTGGAGCTGCTGATTTTGAACGAAAATTACTCGTACTGTCTCGATATCTTCTTGGAACATTGCAATATCGAAATAGAGCTATTGATCGTGCTCGAGAACCAAATCCAGGTCAGTGCTTAGTTACCTAATTCAAAATAGTCATATTTATTTGATCTAAATAAATTGATTACAATTTTGTCCTTATTGTTAAGTTTCAGTTAAATTATTGTAAAATTGCATATCGAAGAAAAAACAATTAAGAAATTCAAAAGGAAACATTTGCAAAGGTTAGCGCCGTGCTGACAATCCCATACGCGCGTTTAGAGGCGTTTTTGAAGCGCTGTAGAGTGGCGCCGCTGGTAGTGAAACATTATTTCACACTGAGCGGCGCTGCGGCGCGTGTGCACGACTTGTAGCGGACTTCCGCTACACAAACGCGCACTGCGGGTAGTGCAATCCCTTCACACGGCGCGATTCGCAGCGCCACTAGTAGCGGGAGGCGACATAGATATATAAATACATAGATACAGCCATACCCCAACATAGTTCAAAAGGACGTACCATCTATTACCATCACTTTCGGCACATTAATTACGTATAGCGCTATCCTTTATAGAGGTACCCTGAGCATGGAAGACAAGATTCGCATTATTTATTATAACTGTCAATCAAATTGTTAGCACAAATCGCACAGAAAATTATCATATTTGAGACTTTACAACATAAATAAACCGCCTTTTTATTTATTTAAATCGCATAGCAGCAAGAAATGTTACATTTAAAATGGAAGATGTTACTTAGAAAGCTGGCAAATGAAGAATTTGAAAAAATTACAGCTGACAACTGGAAGAAAGTGTGTGAACATGTGGAAAGTGATTAATTTAAAAGAGAAGTTATATTGGTTGATGTTTCTGAACTTTAAAATAAGTGTTAATAATGACAGTGATTATTCGGATTGTGAACTTTTACAAACGTAATGAATGTTCACTAAATGAGTATTATCACATTGGATATCATTGTTAAGATGTTGTATTTATTTTAAATAAATGTACACGTGTAGCTTACTTACTACAATTAGCACTATAATTTCAAAAAGAAACCCCACCGATTGGACATATATCGAAAGGTAGGGCAAGACGCGTAGCGACCAAAATTTGATATTGCACGCACACACAGTCTATAAATCTCGTTTTCCTAAGAATATTGCACGGATCCTTCTTTGTGATCATGATACAAACGCACTGCATCTAGGTATGTGGAAACGAATTCACTTCCTGTCGCAACGTAATCTCCGTTACCATTACGCCTAAAACCATGCAATTAAAATGTTGAACATAATCTTTACTTACTTACGGTTTTTTTGATATTCTGCAAGCCAGCAATGAATTCACTGCAGCACATTATGCCAAACAAGGTAAACATAGTCCCAAATTTGAATGGCGTAGCTCTATGTAATAAAACTATTTCAGGAATAACAATTATGGACGCGTCTATCATTATGGCAAGCACTAATCTTTATTCGTATTCAATTGATAACGCAATAATTACATAATATTTAGTGAAAAAACCGCCCATCATGTTTAGGGCGAATATTTTTAGTTAGATTTGATTTCGCGCGATCGTGAAATGTGTCAACTGTCACATGACTTATGAGACGCGCTAAGTTTGTTTTAAGCGTCCGATTCGGTACGACATAGTGGTTAATGCAATAAAAAGAGATAGAACATGTTTCTTCTTGGTTAGAAAGTAATGGAGAGATGTACAAATTTCTTTGATATGTTTTTTAAAAACCGAGGTACGTTTGTTAAGGATGGCTGTATCTAGGTATTTATATATCTATGGGAGGCGATTATCAGAAGCGCCACCACGCGGCGAAGTATCGAAGCTCATCGTACAACGTACAACAGTCAGTAGCGCTGCAAATACACGCCACAGAATAGCGTACCCTGCTACTCAGCCGCCGCCGCTTCAAATACGCCTAGTGCGAAGGGGCTCTTAGCCTACACTGAGCGTTTCAGTGTCGAATCTAGTGGACGTTGTCAGCTCTACGCATTTTGCGTCGTCTGCGTCTGTACTCCGCGGCGTATTAGCACGATACTGAAACGTCTAGCGGTGACCCATAATTATTCGGGACCGTTGGTTTAAAACTCCTAATTTCAGGTGCTATCGTACAATATGCCTGAGAATATCCCCATCGACTTGCGCATTAAATTCGTTATATGCGTCATTAAGTTGAAATCGTTTAACTTACTCGACAGCCTGATTGACCCGCTCCTGCTGATGGAGGAAGAGGTGGAGAGTATAGGCGATTTGTTTTTGGACGTCGTCGAGGCGTTGATGATGGTTGAGCATTACGAACATTCGCTGAAATTGCTAGTGCCGCTAATTAAGAGCAATAATTATTCGTTGGCCGCCGTTTGGCTGAAGTACGCCGATTGCCAGAGCGCGTGCGGTTTGTACGATCAGGCAATCGAGAGTTATAAAACTGTGATGCAAATGGCGCCTCTGCATGTTGACGTGAGGTATAATTTGGCCGAGGTATTGGTGAAAGTTGATAAGAAAAGGGAGGCGTTGGAGATTTTGGAACAGGATCCCGGGTGGGCTGTGATAAATGTTCGTATGTTTGTCTTTAGGATCAAGCTATTGAAGGAAATGGAAGAGTACGATCAGTATCTGCAGGCGATTGAATTTTTGATATCGAGGCACTGTGAGAAAATTAGACATTTTGAGGAGATTCGGGCTGTCACGTACGTCGAGCGTCCGTATGAAAAGGTAAGTGCATAAGCGAGAATAGAAAGGTCAGTGTTTGGTAAGAAAGACACTTGTGCTAATGTTTTCTTACAAAAATCACGATCGGGCGCATTGAACTAAAAACACAGGGAAATGTAAGGAGTAAAAAGATCATAATTATAAAATTTGTTTTTTGTTACAGGTGGCGCGCTTAAAAAAATTGAGAGAGTTCAGAGAAGAAAACCTGGACGATAAACCCCAGTTCTCTACCGCTTTTGAGCCGACCGTTGAAGAGGAATACGCCATTTTTTGTGATGCGATTGAATTATGTATGAAAATGAAAAAATTCGTGACAATGCAACGATTAGTTTTCACCGCGTTGACATCTTTACGTTTTAAAAACAAGTACGAAGAATTAGGTTTAATTGGGTTCTTTTCCTGCATGTACAACAAGGACAGCTTCCACGCTTATCCGCTCATACGCGAGATAGTCATACACTACCCGAACAACAATTTAGGATGGAATTTATTCAACGCCTTACTGCAGCGCGCCGACGACCTGAGACACACCAGGTTCATGATGCGCTTTATGTCGAGTTACACGGAAAAGTCGTGCCTGAGACTACTCGAGGCCAACTACTGCCTAGCAGTTGGAAACATTAAAATCGGCCTGGGCTACTACGTCAGTCGTCTTCGCAGCGATCCCTCTCCGCTCACATGCATGCTGTTGGGCTGTGTCCTGCTGTACATTTTCGGCCAGAAATTTACGCAAAAAAAAGATAAGGTCACGAAAACCGCCCTCTCCCTCTTTCTAAAGTACTCGACGATGAGAAGTAAGGACGCCTACGAGGAGATTTACTATAATCTTGGACGAGTCTATCATCAATTTGGCATTCTGCATTTAGCGAAGTACTACTACGAGTTAGTTTTAAATTATAACAACCCGGTAAGTCAGACGTGTCCTAATTTAAGTTTAAAACGAGAAGCGGCTTATAACTTGCATATTATTTATAAGAACAGCAAAAATTATATAGCCGCTCGAAACCTCCTACTTAAGTATGTACGAATTTAAACAATAAATATTTCATTTAGTAATAAATGAACTAATCTTTATTTCACATCTAATGACTCATCTGTGTCCACGATGTCTCCGGTCCTCCATCTATCTCTGTTGTACTCCTTACAACCGGTTTGGTTTTGAATTTTCAACATAGGAAAATTTACACATATACCGCTTCATAGCGAACGTGAACAAAAGCATGTCTGGAAATAAAAAGCGACATCAACGGGTGGTGCAGAAAGTCAACCATCGAAACGATCTATTTTCATATTTCTAAAGGAAGCGGCATTTTTCCAAGGATTGCATTTGCTTTCAGTGATTCAATTCCTTTGGTTGGATTAAAATTTTATTTAGCATTCAGAGGTGTGCGCATATTTTCAACATGAGAGTTTGAATCATAAAAAACTGGAAACTTGCGCGCCACTCAAACAATTCTCATTGTTTTTGAAATACCCGGTATGTACACTTCTGACACTAACGGAACCTGCGACACCGTTTTCTTAGTGGCAACATTGTATTAAGTCAGCTGATTTTGACAAATACAAAATCAAAATTGAAAATGGGCGAGTTAGAAAAAGTGTCATTGCTATTAGACAAACTGTGTATAGAAGCATTTATACTAATGGAACAGCACATAGAAACCAAAATTAATTTGGAACGTTCCATGTGTGATGGCGAGACATTCCTGGCAAAATCGAGGTACATCATGGGGCAAAATTGTGTCTCGGCCTTGCAGCTACCCACAGAAGACAGCTCAGAGATGGACGCATCTGCCGTCCTTCACTCGCACAAAGACGACACGGCGTTCGGGCAACGACTGCTTGAATTAGAAATAAAAAAGAAGTCCTCGGACCCCGACTGTCGGATCCAAGATCCACTGCGTTGGTTCGGAGTACTGGTACCGCAGGATTTACACAAAGCTCAAGTGAAGTACAAGCAAGCGCTTTCGTGGTGTGTGCAAAGTGTAAACGTTCAAACTAAGCTACACGAGACATGCACAAAAATTAAACAATTGAAAAATTATAAAATAAAGCTTATGATGGAAGAAAAACAAACTTAATAAATATTTATTGGTTAAATTCATATTTACCAAAGTAAGAGGTTTCCGGGCCGCAAATTATACTCCTCTTTTTAAACCTAAAGACTGGACAGAACACTCTTTCTGTATATAACTTGTATCTCTTGAGGAATCGACAAAGAAAAGGTTTGGCTCTCTTTTGTGTTCATCTTATTTTATTAAAAAAGCGAGTAAATTAGGTACCATTTTATTTACAATACAATTACGGATATTACCCTACATAATACATGATAATATTTACAATACAAATTAGATTTAATAAATTAGGAACACATTTCTTTTGTGGGGGGTTTTTCAGGAATTTTTCCAACTTCAAAATTTTCCGCCTGGTACATTTTGATCTCGTCCTCATTAAGATCTTCAAGTTTCGAGTACGCGCTATCATCTGTAGCAAAACCCTGTGCATTGCTTCCAAATGCATTTCCACCAAAAATTGGTGCCTGAGTGACTGCCGATGGAGGAGCATTTTGAAATAGTGGTGCTGGTTGAGGTTGAGCAGTGTTTTCCATTTTAAAAAAAGGACTGTTGTTTGCTAAACTGTTCGTTAGGGGACTCTGATGTTGTACGCCGCTCGTGAACGATGGAGTGGGTTGCACGAATGCATTTTGATTATTTCCAAAGAACGTTCCTGTTGTTGGAGCCGGTTGTGATCCGAATAATTTTTGGTTTGCTGCTGCGAAGAACGATTTAGCAGTGTTCTGTTGGTTTGATGAGAAAAGATTTGAATTGGGAAAAGCGGAGCTTGGTGCCAAATTATTACCGTCGGACGACGAATAAAAGGAATTGATGGAGTTAATTACGTCTGAGCTAGGATTTTGAAGAAATTTGATCTGCATCATCGCCTTTTGCAGAATCATATGCAGTTGCTGACACTGAAAACCAGATTATTTTAGTCGTGAGAATGACGCCAAACGAGTACGCACATATTGGTCAACAGTTCCATTCCCTCGAGCTTCGTAGTAACCCAACCTCACTTCCTCGAAGCTTTGGTCTTCCAGCCCGGGAAAGCTAGGCATCTCCTTAATGGGAGAGTAACAAGAAAGTGGCCACTGATGGCCCTCTTCTGCTGCCGACATGTCACTTTTAACGATCGAGAGAATAGTATTCTGGTTTGTTAGGTCGAGCTGTGGTTGTGGTGGGTATTGCTCTTGTCTTAAAACGGAGGTGTTGTTCCCTCGATATCGATAAACATCTTTTAAGTTCAACTATGGCAGATCACCTGTACTTTAGGCTCACTTACCATTTATTTGGTGTTCAAACTTGCACATGTCTCCAAATTTGCAATTTCCTTGCAAAAAAAATCTGCAAACAACCATTTCTTACGTTTGAATAAATTGTTCTGCACTGCAAAAATAAAAAAAAAACTTTGACAGTTGAGCTAGTCAAATTATTCCACAGCTGAATGCTTTCATTGTTCTGTTTCTAGCGCAGCATAGAGATCGCTTATCACGCCAAAGTTTGTTTGAGAGGTCATTATGAACAATAAAAATTCCACCTTTCCTCAATAAAGTTTAAAGTGCAAACAAATGAAAGCAAATGATCTACATCACAGTACACTTAACCTACTTCGTAACGATTTGACTACTAAAGCTAAAAGTCGAAAGGCGCGAAACAAATAATGATAGTTGGGGAAGCCGAAGCGGTTGAAAAAATGTTATACGCTCGCATTATGACAAGAAGAGAATGAAGAACATACAAAATGGGTTACAAGTTACAAGCAAAATACAAGGGATCGTGTGTGAGCATACCAAAATTGCCGTCAAATATACGTATAGAGTAGGAAGTTTACTGGGTACATCGAGAAAATAGCACACCATAGCACATGTGGCCCAGTGGCAAAGATACAGAAAGGCATCCATATAGAGATCGATGAAGATGACGACAAAGATAAGAGGACTGTTCAATTCCCAGAGGAACTACACGGGCAAAGCCCAGCAGATAGAGAACACATGCGACCTCTCTTAAGGGAGTATTTCCCATTGAAATAAAAGACTAGTATTTCTAGATTAATTTTATGATGAATAAACTAATCGCATTGATTATACACATTGTATAATCAATGCTAATCCGTTCAACTTAAATGTAAACGCAGCTTTAGACCGCACTTTCCTTCTAAGTAGTTCGAGTGTCTTGTAGTAGTTCACATGTATTCTAACCTATAAAAAAACTAAGAACCGGTGTTGAATTGAAAATCGACGAAATGGCTTCTGTTGAAAAAATAAAAGTATTAAACGCGATTAGTCTGCAATTTACTACTCCTTCTACTGTTTTAGGGTCAAGTTGGAGGAGATATAAAGGAAAAGAAGCGAAAGGAGTCGATTCTCGACCTATCGAAGTACCTAGAAAAAAGCATAAGGGTTAAGTTCGCAGGTGGCAGGGAAGCATCTGGTATACTAAAAGGCTACGATCCTTTATTGAACTTGGTGTTGGATAACACAACAGAGTATCTAAGGGATCCGGACGATCCGTACAAATTAGCGGAAGATACAAGGGCGCTGGGCTTGGTAGTGTGCAGAGGTACAAGCGTGGTGTTGATCTGCCCGGTAGATGGAATGGAAGCAATTCAAAATCCTTTCATTAGTCAAGAATAAAATTTAATAAGAATGTAACAATATTTTTTTTTACATTAATAAATAGATCGTGCGGTAACTGCTATTCTCTGCCAAATTCGTTTCTAATCCACGGATAGGAATTTGGACAGTCACTACAGGTGTATAAATACCTTTCTTGCTGTAATATTCGATTGTTAAGTTTGCATACGTTTGGTGTCTCGCAAATCTCATCCGAGATGTCTTTGCAATTCCATGCTGGGAAATTGTGTAGGTGTTTGAGTGGTGTTGGTTTCTGGATCCATTGAAGTGCTTGCCAATTTGTTACAAACCAAACGTTTGGTTGTGTAAGCATTTCATCCAGAAATCTCTGGAAAATACTATTATTTCTCAGTTACAATTATAATGGGGTGGATACCTCAAATGCTATTAGATGCTCGGGTTTTTGAAACCAAGAGGAATGAAAGTTCAATCCAAAAGGCGCCCGGTTGGTAAAGTAATGCCTTTTAAAATTTTGCATGAGAGTTTTGTACAGACTTTCAACTGTAAAATTACCAGAGCACGAATTTATAAAAGCACACGTGCGATTGTTCACTGATAACTCATTCAACACAAGCTCCCATACTCCTGGATATGCACGCAAGGGACACTGGTTACTTTCTGAAAATTAACTTTAAATTTTAACCATTTTCTGGAAAGAGGAATTTTGATTATTTCTACTTGAGTACTTAACAAAAACAATAATAAAATTGGCATGAAAGTGCAAATTGATATTCACAATTCCATAACACTCTATTTCACTTTTACTATTTTACTTGCTTAGAGGTAACTAAAAAAATATCTCCACGAAGGATTTAATGTGTCTTAATGTGTCGATCCTTCATGTCCAGAGCTGTCACAAATCGTTTAAAAAACGATTTAAATCAAAGATCAAAGATGCATTTCATTTTAACAAATGATTTAAATCAAAGATACTTTTGTCAATAAGAAAGTATTTAAATAATAAATCATTTTGAGATTTAAATATTTTTTGTGATTTAAATATTTTTTGTGATTTAAATCTTTTTAGAAAGTATTTAAGATACTTTCAATGTATTTAATTCATTCAAAAAGATTTTTTTTTTTTTTTTTTTTTTTTTTTTTTTTTAAGGCGTCGACTACTTGGTCATTAGCCTATTGTAAATACTGTATAAATCATAACATGTCGAATATATTTGCAGACCTTAGGTATTTTATTACATTTTTAAGATGTTGTGGCTGTTTGAGTATTTCTCCTACTTCATCTATTAAATGAAAAGATTGCCTGATGGGCTCCAGTACCGGACACTCCCTTAGGATATGTTCAACAGTCATTTGATTACCGCAGCGTACACAAACCGTAGGAGGCTCCCCGCGTAACAGATGGGCGTGCGTTATTTGCGTATGACCGATTCTTAAGCGGTGGATTTTCACTCGCTCAATCCTACTGAGAAGTAGTGGTGGTCTCCATGGTTTAGGGTGTACTAATGCTGCTCTTAAAGCTGCTTTTAGGTCCAGATGCCTCACTACCTGAACGTCCACATGTCTCACTCCCGTGGCTCTTTTAGCAGCTTCGTCTGCCATCACATTGCCACGTATACCAACATGGCCAGGTACCCAAATCCAAAAAATGCTTTTCCCAACCTCGACAACATTGCTGTAAACAGCCTGAATCCTTTGCACTAGTGGGTCCCGAGGAAATCGAGATTTAATACTATTTAATGCGCCCTGGCTATCACTTACAATAGCAAAGCTCTCCTCTGTATTGCTCATAAGGCAGAAAAGCAGAGCTTGCCATATGGCATACAGTTCGGCACTGAAGATGGTGCATGAGGAAGATAGAGTCCACTCATGTGTTTCGCCATCTACATAGATGGCACATCCCACACCCGATTGCGTCCGCGACCCGTCCGTATAGATAGCCTTAGGGCTATGATACTCTTCCATAATGGCGTTAAATTTCCTTTGAAACTTTATAGCAGACGTGTTCTCTTTCTCAAATTGGGTCAGAGCAAAACATGAAACGATCTCAGGAACCATGCAGGGGGGAGCTTCTCCAAATCCTACAGGTAATACTGTTGGCAGCCCAACATTCATCATTCTTAGTAGTTCCTGTGCTCGTACCCCAGTAGGTCTTGTTAGTGAAGGTCTATTCTCGTATCCAAGACGATCTCCAAAAATTAAATCCAATGTTGTTAATTTAAATCTTGCTCGAAACTCTCAACATCATTAATCAATATACCTACCATTTCTACCGTATCTTATTGTTATTATTTATTCAATTAAAATATGTATTTTTTTGCGAAAGAAATTTTAAAAAACCAAGACATCGTCAATCTCTGTATACTAGATTTTGTAATAAATACATACCGGGTGGTGCCTAGCGCGACGCAGTATAGGGATTTCAATGGTAATTTCTTTATAGCCAATTACTAGCTCCCCTAATTATTTTAGAGCAAAAGTCTAAATACGGTTATAAACAAGTACCTATACATTGAATATACGTGAAAGGCAAATAATGAAAAGTTACATTGTTTTTTTGGGCAATTCGAAGGCATATCTGATTTATTTTGTCGATTTCTACGGTTTTGAAAAATGGAAAATTATAACTAATAGTATGAACAGATGCAGTCTTTTTTTCTCTGAAAAAAACGTATGTAGAATTTTGCTCTAAAATAATTAGGGGAGCTAGTAATTGACTATAAAGAAATTACCATTGAAATAAATCCCTATGCTGCGTCGCGCTAGGCACCACTCTGTATAAACGTCTCCCGAAATAAAACCCGGGTTAATTAGCTTACTATCAGGTTGAAACAAATCAAGAGAATTTGTTAGTATGTATTTAAATCGTCTCTAAAAGATTTAAATCACTCGGAAACGATTTAAATCTTTTCGAAAGTATTTAAATCTTTTTAAAAGATTTAAATCATATTTTTAAGTTCAAAATCAAAGATAGTTTTCATGAAGATTTAAATCTTAAATCAAAAATCATTTTCCGTAAAAAGGTTTAAGATCAAATGATTTAAATCGAAAAAAGTATGTAAATCATAAAAAAGATTTAAATCTTATTAAAAGTGACAGCTCTGTTCATGTCACCTACCGTTAAATCTATCTAGCAGTTCCTCCAAATCTTTCAGATTCGCATGACCCCCAAGATTCATAAAATAAGTGACATATATGAAGAAATCTAAGTTCCCTTCCGCATCAGGTAGTGTCCTACTTGGACCTTACCTTCGAAGAAAAAATGCAGTTAAAAAACTCGGCCTTGGGGAAACTGATAATGGTTTTTCCCATTTAATTCTTCCTCATTTCATTCTCGGTAAAAATTCGCCCCTGTCGAATTGCTTGCAAACTGACTGAACATTGGAGGTATTTTTGGAATAGCCAGATGAGTTAGAAGACCCTCTATCATTGAATCCTCTATCTGTCTTTTTCTTGTGAAGAAAACAGCTCCATTTTAATGAGGGAACGCATGATAAGACAGTCAAAGTGGATCACTTAAAAGAAGTTGGAAACACCAAGACCCAAAAAGGCCCAGTGCAAATGCACGTCCAGCAAACGGAAATACGCACACTAAATTATGTGGACTGCAATGTAGTGCATATTGTGCAAACCGAAAGGTGCTGTTGGATTAAATCTAGTAGTACTTGCGCACACAGCTGGGCAGTATGCGATTTTGTAAATACTTTTTAGTACCTATTCAAATACTTTGTAATTAAATACTTTTATGGAAGCAGTATTTGTATATGTAACTCAAATACTTTCACAAATATTTAGTATTCGAATACTTCGCAAGGTATTTGAATACTTTGCGAAGTATTCGAATACTTGATCGCATAGTATCTGAATACTATACCTTCCCTTTTTACCAAAAATCGACTACTCCAAAATTTATAACTTTTGAACTAGTAGCCCAATCTTGGAACTGTTTGAAATTATGGATTCTACAGGCCACATTCTATAAGAAAAATTTTTTTCCGGGTCGTTCTGAGACAATTTTTTTTCGGGCTTCAAAAAAAGGCAGTGTATAACCTTCCTTTTTTACCAAAAATCGACTACACCAAAATTTCTCGGAAAAACACTTTTTCTTATTAATTTTGGTGCGTAGAATCCAAAACGATTCGTACTTTTTCGATTAGACTTCTGAATCAAAAGTTATTGACTAGAAACCAATTTCGAAAGAAAATTCAAAGGGCTGTAACTTTTGAACTAGTAGCCCAATCTTGGAACTGTTTGAAATTATGGATTTTACAGGCCACATTCTATAAGAAAATGTTTTTCCGGGTCGATCTGAGACAATTTTTTTCGGGCTTCAAAAAAAGGCAGTGTACCTACCTACTACAACCTTCCTTTTTTACCAAAAATCGACTACACCAAAATTTCTCGGGAAAACACTTTTTCTTATTAATTTTGGTGCGTAGAATCCAAAACAATTCGTACTTTTTCGATCAGACTTCTCAATCAAAAGTTATAGACTAGAAACCAATTTCGAAAAAAATTCAAAGGGCTGTAACTTTTGAACTAGTAGCCCAATCTTGGAACTGTTTGAAATTATGGATTC
Source organism: Photinus pyralis (assembly GCF_008802855.1). Classification (NCBI taxonomy): domain Eukaryota; kingdom Metazoa; phylum Arthropoda; class Insecta; order Coleoptera; family Lampyridae; genus Photinus; species Photinus pyralis. The sequence goes on along the minus strand of NW_022170819.1, from coordinate 29,872,639 downwards.
TACAGGCCACATTCTATAAGAAAATTTTTTTCCGGGTCGATCTGAGACAATTTTTTTTTCGGGGCTCAAAAAAAGGCAGTGTATAACCTTCCTTTTTTACCAAAAATCGACTACACCAAAATTTCTCGGGAAAACACTTTTTCTTATTAATTTTGGTGCGTAGAATCCAAAACAATTCGTACTTTTTCGATCAGACTTCTCAATCAAAAGTTATAGACTAGAAACCAATTTCGAAAGAAAATTCAAAGAGCTGTAACTTTTGAACTAGTAGCCCAATCTTGGAACTGTTTGAAATTATGGCCACATTCTATAAGAAAATTTTTTTTCCGGTCGATCTCTCATACATTTATTTGAGAACAATTTAGAAATGTTTAGGGAAAGTTTCCATTGTCACAAAATCAAATATAAAAATCCGATATTCTGAAATAATGATGTTACCTATACGTATGTACATGTATTGAAAATGATTTACGCTCGCTATTTTTATTTAAACCATGTGTAACGTAATTTACATATTCCGTGAACGTAATTTTAATACGTATTTATTTGAAATACTTTTCAAAGTAAGATAATGAAATACTTTTCAAAGTATTCGAATACTTTTTGAAAGTATTCTGCCCAGCTCTGCAGTTGCGCACATATGCAGATAGTATTTCTTTGATTAAGCAAATTGGTAGTAACAGTCGATTAGATTGGCGCAACAATTTAGAGATTTACCAAAACAAAGGCTTCCTAATTAATAATAATAAGTGAGGTAAAACTCGTAAGTTATACTTTCGCTTGTAATTAGGATAAATAGAAACGGATTTGTACTATCTTGCCATTTTTGTTACCTTAATTTTTAACCGTACCTGCACACTGGTGTGGTATTTTGTGGTCCAAACTGTAAGGCCACAAGGGCGCGTGTGAGAAAGGCGCAACCATCGAACTATCGTACACAAATCCGAACTCCTTCATCATTAAAAATTGTCGACTAGAACCGACCTTCAAAAACGGCACTCTCATCCCTCGAAGTTCGTGCAGGGGTATGTTCGCAAATTTGTTCAAAATATTCGCCTGCCCTACCATTTCGTCAAACCAATCCTCTAACGTCGCGTTATACGGCCACCAGTCTTCCGGTCCGCGATGACTATTTTATCAATGATTAGGCTCCTGTAGAACGCGGAAAATATTGTCTTACGTTATTGAATGTACGGAAATTTCGTGTCCCCGCTTCCACAGGTTCTGAGTGTAGTAGTAATTGTTGAATTGGTGGCTGATATAGAAAGTGGCGCTAATTGGGCAGCCGTTTGGATTTCTTCTGTTCGCCGGAAAAAGTCGATTGTACAGCTCCCAGTTTTCGGAATTGATGGCGTCGTTGAATGTTAGGGTAATTATTTGGGGTACTTCGGATGGGTGTAATCGGCCTGGTATGGTGGTCCCTAAAATGCATATATCAAAATTAATTAAGAGGCAATTCTTTTTGGGATCGGTATGGTGACACTCTTTTGTAGATCAACCAATTTTTATATGTATAGGCAAAATTGCATATGTACCGCTTCATAGCAAAAGTGAGCGCGAGTAGGTTCGATGACAACGACGCTCCGCTGAAAAGGCGTGAGTTAAGGAATAAGCCAGTTTGAAAGGAAAAACGACGAGACACTAAGTAGTCGCTATAGTGTGTAGATCGTTCGCCGAGTTTTGCGGTTAACGCTAAACTTAACAGTGGTAAAGTTTAACTTTCCTAGCTTTAGAGCACGGACCTCCATTACGCAAGAAAAAAGTAAGTACGGGTTGAAAAATCCAAAAGTTAGTGGAATCTTGGCGAATTAATAGTAAAAAAACGTTGAAGAAACTTAAGCTTCAGTGCACGGTGCAACGTCATTTCCTGGGTATGTAAAGAAGCACCTGTTTTCCGCCAGTTTTAGTGCCGAAAGTATTTGTGTTGGTTCTAAGAGTTGAAGATTGAAGGTACAGGTAATTGATTTAAATGGGACACGGTCAACTCGCCAAGGGCGACTCGCCACCGGACCACTCGCCACCGACTGACTCGCCAACGGGACAACTCGCCAACGGGACAACTCGCCAACGGGACAACTCGCCAACGCGACAACTCGCCAACGGGACAACTCGGCACCGCGACAACTCGCCAATGCGACAATTCGCCAACGGACGACTCGCCACTGCGACAATTCGCCAACGAAATATTTTTCCCTGTTTAATGTGTCATACAAATGCATCCCACAAATGCAATAGTCAATTTCCCTAATTTTGTAAAAAAAGTTTATCGAAAAATTGTAGTCAATATTTGAATGAAGACCCAACCGCCTATACCTGTTTCTATTAATGCATTTTGATATAACGACATCTTCTGCAAATTATTATTTGAACAGAAAATTTGACAATCACATCGTTGTTTGAACGACACATTAAACAGGGAAAAATATTTCGTTGGCGAAATGTCGCAGTGGCGAGTCGTCCGTTGGCGAGTTGTCGCATTGGCGACTTGTCGCGGTGGCGAGTTGTCCCGTTCGCGAGTCAGTCGGTGGCGAGTGGTCCGGTGGCGAGTCGCCCTTGGCGAGTTGACGCGTACCGATTTAAATTGTGTTTCAGCCGCCGTTATCGTAAATAAAATCTGTAATTAATTTGCCATTTGCAACCGTTCCCGTCAAGATATTTCAATTATCTTTGTTGCGTCCGAAAGTTCTTGAGAAGCAGAGGGCGAATTAATACCTCTTTGAGCTCAGCTAAGTCATTATATTAGCCGGTACCAATTTGATAAGGGAGCTTTTGGTTTGACCTGCAAAATTGCAAGAGACAATGGGCGTTAATTAGAATTATGAATTTAGAAATATTAGCAGGCAGTAAATGTAATTAGCAGTAGATAACTTGATGGATGCAGTAAATAGCATCCGGTTAAGTCGGGAGTGGTCTCAAAAGGAGCGCTCTTAAATAATTTGAATTTTAGGACCAATTACAGATTTTTAGGACGTCAGGACTCAGGAGTCACAACTAATTAAAGAAGTTTTAATTTTTGGATGTAGATAACAGAATACACCGACCGGCTTGGAATTTCCTACAACCCCTCCGGGGCGTGGCGGAACTTTATAAATGGTAAAGCCGTTGTTTAGAGGGGATTTTTTCCTTTTGTATCTCCGCAAGTTACGTTTCGTAAGTACCATCACTTTTGAGCTTTTTCGTAATTTTTTTCTGGCCACCCTACAGTATTTAAATCATCGATCTTTTGCCTTATGCAATATGCATATTTGTTAGTTTGCAAGTCACGCTAGCTGAATCTTTATCACCGTTTCGTTAAATTAAAAGGTACGCGTTCGATACCTTTCATTCTGTTAATTATAAGGGATGCTTTCCTGTATTTGATTTCCCGTAGCTACCGCTAATTAATTTGTGGTTTGTTGCTTGCGTTCCCGTCTGGGCATTCGCTACCGTGTCCGTGTGTGAGGGGGTCTGAATCTTACGTGACGGCTGATTTTTGTCGGGAAGTTGACAAGTATTGTTGGGGGCCATTCTTCGCCGAGTTCATCTCCCATCCGGGAGCGGGTTTGCCGCGCCGGGTCTGCTAGTATTATATAAAAACCATATTTGTAGCATTTTTTAAATAAGATCATAATTGATTTATTAAGTAATAATTATAATTAGGTACAATATTTAATTAATGACTATGATTAATTCATGATCATAAGTCAAAAACCCCACTACACCGACATTCATTTAAAAACAACAATTTTTTGTAAATGTTATCGGCCATAGTGGGTCCGCCATTTTGTTTGTTGGACATCTAACATCATATTCTTAATAAGCGCATGTATACAGTTTTAGAAGAATCGCTCAATACTTTCATATTTTGGCCAGCTTTTCGTGAAATATATTAATATAATAATAATATAATAATAATGAATAATATGGACGCATTAATCAGGATTTTGGCAATTTTTTGGTGACTAAATTATTTATAGTTGCACAACTAAAGCATCACAAGGTAGTTTTCATAGTAAGCAATGGAAACAATTGACGGTTTCAGCAGAGTCTGTCAATATCGTTGGCATAGCCTGCTTGACGAAAAGTAAAATGAAAAAGATACAGGAAAGAAATAACTCTATCAAGTGATATTTTATTAATTGAAAAATGTATTTTCAACTATGAGGTTTTAATTGAAATGCTTCCATTTCTTTTCCTTTTAGACATTGAAACAATAGAGGGCACCGTTAAAATCGTTGAAAAATGACCTTTATGATACAATCATACTCGACTATATTTGGTGTCGGGTATTATTAATATAGACACAAAAAATATAAAAAATCATTATTGTGAATAAATAATAAATAATAAATGAAATTCGGTTAGTGAAGTTTTCCCTTATTTTCTGCTTCTTTTTTCAAGGTGTAGTGAGAGTAGGCAAATAAGGCCGATATGGGCACACTTTGACCTTTAGAGCTGCGTATGCGCCAAGTTCAAGGTCATTTATTGATTTGGTTCTTATGTTTTTCCACGGAAACGGGCCTGTTTCCATTTAACAGGGATGCTTCTATGAAACAGATCTGATTTTAATGAACAACCCCGATTCTGTGCAGCTGACCTGTTTCTGATACAGACCCGTTTTAGTTTAACGATCTGCTTCTAATAAATAGGCATGTTTCTGTCGACAAACATAAGAACCGGGTCGAATTACCTTGAACATGGCGCATGCTCTCCGCAGGTCTCATGGTCAAAGTGTTGTAATGGCCATTTTATTTTATTAAAAATTTAATTCCTGTATTCCTACTGCATCGACGAAAGTATAAAACTTTCCATTGATTGTGATTATTGTACCCATTTTCACCGACCAGCACTAAAAGAAGATTTCCAACCGCGATCGAGAACACAGTATCGATATTTCGGGATCCAAAGCCACTATGCAAAATCTTCCCGAAAGCGGATCTGCGGAAATTGTATACGAGGCGTTAAAAATTCCATGCGCTTGAGGTCAGCGATTCGCTACAATTACAACAATTAAAGAGGTACATTTTTTTATTACTTGCATTTTCATTGCGAAATTGGTAAATCTACGTAAGAAGAACGAATTCGATGGACATTACTGTATCTTTTATAAAACCCCACAAAAAGAAACGCATGGGGGTCTAATCCGGAGACCGACAGGCCAGTTGACTGGACCTGCTCGACCTATCCATCTCTTTTCAAACATCTCATGTAAACAATTACGGACCTGTATTGCACAATGGGGCGGAGTCCCATCCTGCTGAAACCACTTCGCCCAATAAATTTGATTTTTTAAAAATCAGTGTAGATTTCCTTCATTTAAATGTTCTTCAAAAAAATACGAAGCGATAACCCCCAATACTGCCAGACCAGACGTTTACCTTTGGGAAATAACCAAACAAAAATAGAAATTTAAATTTTTGCTAACAAGACCTAACATTAACAAAAATGCATCATTTTATTTTTCGAAAAAGTACTTCAGCATTTATCAACTAGACACTCTTGTTCGTGGAGTAGCAAATGATGGAAGTGTGTAACCCAATTTGTGTAAAAGACTGGACAATTGAAAAAAATTGTTGCTAAAAGGTTGTTCCTGGTTGAGACAGAGTGCAGATTTTTCAATAAGATCCACAGCGAACTTACCGTCTATGGAACAAAAGCAATTAGGAAGGGTGCATGTGGTCTCGTTACACAACGTTGCTTCGTACGGATCTGTGGAGGGATCACAGTACTGTTCATCACTTCCGTCCGCACAATCGATGGAACCATCACAGAAGTAGTCTTGGGGTAAGCAGGTCCCGTCAGCGCAACCCAGTTGCTCCCCTTTTGTACAGTTAGCCCTTTCCAATAACGGTGGTGGAATTCTCGGCTCTATAAAACATAAAAAAAGTGGTTGACAATTTTCCAGAATCTTTCATTTGAAAGGAAGTCAAATGACTTTTAATGAGGGATGTAGGTAAACTGTACCTGCAGTTATGTCGCAGTTATCAACGTTAACTTTGAAGTCGCAAATTTGACGAATTACGTCAAATAATAAACCATCCGAGCAGCGGAACTCAAATACGTCGCCGTCTAAGCATAGGAAGTACTTGGAGCACTCTTGTCCGGTCCAGACCGTGTGCGCCGGCCGCTCCGGATCTCTGTAAAATCGCTCATTTTGCAGGCATCGAACCTCTCCCGGACTCGCGTAGCCTAAAACAATACAATGATATCTCAGCTTTAGCGGGGCCGGTGCAATTAACTGGTTAAGTTGTATTTTCTCTGACAATATACGGCTACCGCTGATGGAATAAACTGAATCCAATATTAAGCCACTTTCACATTCTTCAATTGTATAAATTTGCTATTATTACCTTTCACTTAATGTCATTTCGGAAATGGATACGTTGTCGTAAGGAGATGAAGTTCAAACATGAAATTGCGTCACTTTTAGGTCTCGACAGAGGCTTTTTTTTTTTAGATTAAATTGCACCCACATATAGAAGGTGTTTTTGGGAGCTTTAATTGAAAGTTTATTATACAAATTTTAAGCTCGTGAGATTTGGAGTTGTGGTCTTACATTTGTAAATTGGGATCTCCAACTTCTCGCGCATATTACGCATTTTTTATTTGTCATACAATTTATATTTTCTGGAATTTTTCCAAATTAGCTTTTCCTACCTCCTATGTACCTACCTAGTATCAATAATGACTTATTCCAATGCTGAATTGGATATGGGATGGGCGTACTGACACCAAAGATATTCTAAAATATTGTCAATATTCACACATTCTTCCTTATAAAGAGCCATAAATTTCATGTTTTTCTTTTTAGTAAGGGTTTGTGGGTGGGATGAGGTTCGGAAATTTGTAGAACCATATTATGGCTCTTTTGGGAACAGTTCTACACCGTTATTCAGTTGTAATAATCACTACCCACATCATTTATTAAAATCTTAGTTTAAAGTACACTCGCAAAATAGTAGTATAGTAAATTTATCTGTGGTGCTCATGAATTCATGCCAAGGTTCTCAATTTTGAATATGCAGAAACAACTAATTCAAAGATTGAAAGAACCTACACTAAACAATAGGGGCAATTTGTAGTCACACCGTATATACTGTAAGGGAGAAAAATTTAGGCATGTACCGCTTCATAGCCAACGTGAACAAAAGTATGTCTAGAAATAAAAGCGACAAGAAGGCGGGCATTTTCGTACAGGAGAATGGACCAGTAATTTATTGTGGTAAAGATGAATTTTACATAGGTAAGAATCAAATTAAGCCAAACCAATATTTTAAGTCAACGAAAGAAACATGGAATTTGGTTTCCTTTGTTTTACTTAACTAAGCCGTTACAATGTGGGTCCATTTTATGAGGTTTGGTAGTTAGAGTGAGTTCAATGGGGATTTTTGGTTTAGAGTTGGATTTCGTTAGGGTAACTCAGTTTCAGCGATCAAGTATTAGGAAGTACACAGCGTGTCCCCATTAGATTTATGCCAAAATGTTATCATTTTCAAGTGAATGGATTTTTAGTGGAGTTGGCGATGTATATGGGTCATTGGTTTCCGGATGTGTCATGACCGGTAATTACGTGGGAGAGGTTATCGGCGCTCGTCTGATGGACACTAACGCAATCTTAATACCTTTTACGTGACTAAAACCTCTGAATCAGAATTACTGTAAAGCGATGAATTGGCAATTTGTAAACGGCCGTGGGTTATGATAGAGGACCTATTTATACTGATTTGGTTAGGGACACAAATCCGATTGGCTAACGGTTAAAGATGGGCACGGTAACCTATTAACGCCATTATGTAGTGTGTTCTTTTTCCAAAGTTGAAACAGTAGGGATGAAGTCTAGAGGACCTCTAGTGAACTTAAGCGGATGAAATAATATGTTTCAAAAAAAAAAGTTAATAAAACCCATATTGTATCGTTAACGTGCTAATTTATCATACAGGATTATGGTAGTCGACTAACGCACAGCTATTTTTTATCATGCAATGGTGAGCAAGACGGTTTATATACAGGGTAACTCAAAATTGAGTGCATAGATTTTAAGGGCGTAGTTATCAGCCAAAAATAAGAAGTTTTTTTTCATATAATCGTGTGTCCTAACTGGCTTCGTTTTCTAGATACAGGGTGTAAAAGTTTTTATCAAACCTTTCAGCCGATTTAAATAAAAATTGGTAGGCTTGTTATTCGTCACACGGGCCTTACTTTGGTGGGAATTAAAATAAATAAAAACCGATTTTAAAAACAATGTACACCCTGTATCTAGAAAACGAAGCAAGTTAGGGCATACGATTATATGAAACAAATTTCTAATTTTTGGCTGGAAAATACACTCTTAAAATCTTTGGACTCAATTTTGAATCACCCTGTGTAATGCGGGGAGGACTTTTTAAGTAGATGTAAAGGCGAGTGCACGCGTTGTGAAGTGTGTGCTAAGAAGGTGTCGGGTTATTTTGAGAGGACTGTGGTCAACGTGCCAGATTGAAAGAAACTAATAAGGTAGGACTAGACCTAGAGAGCGGCAGTGATTCGACGGACGGGAGGGTACGCAACACAGCTACTTACGCAAGTATTTAGGAGCAAAAAAGTTATAAGATCACCGGAGCAAAAGAAAGCCGAAGCGGAGAGAAAGGCGAGAGAGCGAAATAGAAAAAGGGGAAGAGAGCGAATTTACGGAGGGTAAGGAGGAAATGAAAAGAGCGGCTAATGAGACAATGGAGCAAATAAATAAAATGAAAGAGCAGTTGATGGAGGAAACGGGACGATTAAGGGAAGGGAGTCTGGAGGGGTTTGAACATGTAGGACTAAGACGGAGATGCCCACTTAGCTCCACCTTATTTAATCTCTACTTAAGAGACATGGAAAAATATTAAGATGTATAGGGCCAAGGAGGAGGGATAGTAGAGAAAAATACAGTGCCACCATGCTCAGAAAAACCCCGGAAAATATGCGAACTAATTTTGAAATAATTCAGGCTGGCCAATAGAAAGTCTGCAAAACGACGCGATACATTCCGCGCCATAATTATTAATTATTCCGTTTTGACAGTTGACACTTTACGTTATTTTAATTTACACTTTGCTTCTTGTATTTGCTTTATTTTACGTTTTCCGTCTCCAGTTTTATACAAACTCTTCTATTTCAAGACGCATATAGCTTGGATCTATGATCTGATAAGGTATGTAATTCCCTTAAAGTGTTTTTAAATTTTGCATCAGAATGTACGGTCTAAATTTCTAGCGCCCTCGGACACGCCCTGTCAGGGACTTTCTGAGCGTGGTGCCACTTGTATGATCCCTGGCATACACAGACGACGGCAACAGAGGTAGCACAAATGATGGGAAGAATGGAAAGGTATTACGAAAGGAAGGGAATGGAGTTAAATGCAGAAAAGTCGTAGATGATGCGATTTGGGAAGGGGGTGGAAGGAAAAAGGAGATAGAATGGAAATGGAGAGGAGTAAAGAAAAAAAGGTAAAAGAAATTAAATATCTGGGGTACCAAATCCAAAGAAATGCAAAGAAATAATACATATTTACACGCGCGATGAAAGGTTTTCCTCGTACAAAAAACGCTTCGCAAATAAAGTCGCGCGGATGCAAAAATTACCGATTTCGAATTAAGTGATTACTAAGTTGCATAGCACATTTTCACATCGTTTTCAGAAAATTTCAAAGGAGGGGAGAACAAAGCCTAAACCATAGATGCGAGTGATTCGCAGATGAAATGTTTAAATTCCGTAAATAAATAAATTTAATTTATCTCGCCAGCAGCGTATCGATCACACCTCACCGTTTTGTAAGTAGATAAAATTGGGCCAATTACCTACTTATTATACAAACGTAACCCGGAGGGGCAGATTCTTATTTTTAATTAAAGGCATTGGACCAAGAACAGAGAATAATAACGTTCATTACGGATACTTACCATAAATTCGGTTCGTTCAATTAAAAATTCCGGGGCGCGTACATTTGGTTTGTAAAATACGCGCTTCTTTGCTTTTCTTTGAAATCGAATTTATTTCCTTACAAAGACAGGGTACTTAATAAATCGCACACTAATTTGCGCCTTGATGCTGCACTGTCGCGCTCTAACGACTAGGAATTATGTCACTAAAGTACCTTGTTTTACTAGACTTCAGAGAAACTTTATACTAAAAAGGAATCTTGTGTAGCGAAATAAAGGCGGAGAATTATGCAAAACGGTAATGCGCTTCAACATCGTTTCGTTACACTAAAGGAGGACAACCATTTGAATTTTAGGTAACAAATATGGAATGAGAACATTAATCTAGCTTATACTCACCAGGAAGTAAAACGGTTAGGTGAAGTAGCGCGATTCGTAGTAACTCTTGCCATGAACTGGCCATCACAGTGGAAAGGTAAACACTGTCGTTTCCATTTCTTCACGAAACTATTCACCTGTTCAGCTTTCACAAATTTTATTATAATCTCCACTTATTTATTATTCATGTCTTTTGCCTATCTGCTTGCTGATTAAGTCCGACATTGACCGTGAAGTCAAAATGGCGCATTTATGAAATTAACGTCGATTTCATCAAATCAGTCAGAAGGATGACGAAAGTTCCTCATTGGATGCCGACTACGTTTCATTTTAGTTTTAAGAAATTGGGCAATGTTTGTATAAAATTGCAGAAAAAATTTAATTCTTTACGCAAACCGGCTTAGATTCACACATTATAGTTTTGTCGTTTCCCACCTATTGCTTCATTTTATTATTTTTTCCAAATTAAAGTTTAATTTTGAACTTTAAACGTAAGTAGATCATCAATACAAAGGGTGGGTTTGTGCCGTATAGGTATAGAGGGACTACTGAATGAGGAAAGACTTTCCTTTTTACGCTCATGCAATAGCAATAGCTTCTGGTAATCCGCTATATGCAACAAAGATAAATAAATATTCATTATTACTTAAACAGAATCATTATGCAGATGTTCTTCATCGGGTATTTCATATTGTGTCATTTTTTAGCACATGGTGAATGAACGATATCCCACCTAAAACTGTACCTATATTTTGTCAATTTTCTCAGGGAAGCACCGATGCTCGATGAACTTTAAAAATTTCACCAATCCTAGACGACTAAAGTAATTGAATTTTATGTTACTTATGTACTTTAATGTAGTACAGTCGACAGGAACATCACTTGTAAAAAGTCGAGTATGTGGTGTCCTACTACTGAATGCAATTTTTTAGTCTACGCAGAGAATTGTAAAAGGGGGCCCTTGAATGAGATTTATTTTTTTAACACCATTTTGTAGGCGGATTTGGTAAAACTGAAGAAAGAGGGTATGCTTTTAGGGCATTAAGCGTGAATCTTTTTGTTCATCCCATTCCTTTCAAACCCTCATCTCCATTCTATACATCAACACCCTCTCATCATATTGTATCAAAAAGTCTTTTCTCATTCTCAATTCGTTTTTGAATTTCCTTTTTGTTATTCCCCATACCTGGCTCATCACGACTTTCCTCTTTTTTCTGAGTTCCCATATTATGCAGATGCCCTATTATGTCGTTGCATCTGGTTTCCATGTGACCCCCCCCCCCCCCCCCATCTCATCATCTTTAATTTTTCTACATTTAACTCAAATTTCTTTCTTCCCTTCTATCCTTACCTTAATTCTTGTCTCTCCTTGATTGTATTGTTTCTTTTCCTATCGTCCATCATTTTGCATACCTTTTCTCTTTCTACATTGCTACACGCTCCCTTTAAATCTTTGAAAAATGCTATCACTTTTCCGCTCTTTTCTTGTATTCTTTGCCAGTTTGTGTAGGATGAGTGCCGCACGCTGAGTGCCAAAAATTAATGCTCTGTGCAATGGCCAACTGTCACTAAGCCACCCACAAAACACCTATCCACCTAGCTCAATTGAATACAGTCGCTCACAAACACAAATAACATGAAACTGTTAAGATCCAGGGTCGCAATTTGGGACCAAACTGTAACAAAACTGCTCATTTAAACACAACACAAATTTATTCGATAATTGCTGTAATAAAGGTGGCGACAGTGCCAGCGACAATTACTTTTGTCTTTTCTCTCAACTCCTTCTCCATCTGTATCTGTTTCTATCTTCTGGACGCTCTCTTTCCCACCACTCTCTTCCATTGTCTCTCCCAATTACTTGTTGCCCCGTTATTGCATTTTTTATACACTCCTTCATATTTTTCCACTGCTCTTTGTACTTTCCCATTTCTTCTTCTTGTCTAGTCTCTTTCTATAAGTCTCCACAGTGTCTCTTGTATCTTTCCATTTCTTGATCTTTTACCTTCCCTTTTAGCCGCAGTTCCATCGGTTGGGGATTCGATTCTATCCTTGTTCATAACTTAAATTCTCTTATTTCTTCCAGTATTTTTTAATTTGCTAGTATGTAATCTATTACCGATCTCCCTCTTTATTTCGTGTACCTATTTTTTATCTTGTGTTTTCATCTTTAACAAATTTCCTTTATTCCTTGTTCTGGTATTTTTTAAATCTAATTTCTATTATATTTTCTCAATCTTTCATTCGTTCCCTGTCCTATATAGTTATCACGCGCTTTTTCTTCCACACCACTTCCACTCGTCTATTCTGTATGCCTTCCTCCTCTTTCATGCCCATTCCACTATCTCTTTCTTTTACCTCTGTTAATATGCGTCCGTTATATGTATTCACTTGCATTGTGGCGAATATTCCAGAAATCCCGATAGACATCGCTGCGCCATGAATGATTAGTCATCGGCGATAAAGAACGATGGTGGATGCGACGCAATATTTCGGGAAATATAACGTGTTTTGTTCTAGGACATTCGAGAGCATTCTAGAATGCCCAGTAGCGTTCGGAAGCACTCGAGAACACTCGCGTTTGCTATATAAGCAAACCGAATTGCGTTTCGGGGCAGGTCCAATATTTCAACTCCGAAGTAATAAACAGTTCGCGCTGTTATAAATTGTGTATATGTGAGTGATAAATAATACTTTTTACTGTTATAAATCAATTCATTTCGAGATCATTATAAATTAACTCTTAATTGATTGTAAATTAAATAAATCACTTAATTAAATTTACGTAGCAGGATTTTAACAAGACTTCCGTATGCGCAGAAAATTGTACAGTTTAGTAAAAATGCATGGCTACGCAACGATAACTTTTTGTGAGCGAATTTGTGTGCTAACAATGCTATAGCATTGTAAGGAAATGAATCATTCCCTTTATTCATAACCCAAATTGGTTTTTTATTTAACCGTAAGAAAGNGTAAGTAAGTAAGTAAGTAAGTAAGTAAGTAATTTATTGTGTTAATACATTTAAAAAATGCTTACACTCGTCCGTCGAAATCGTATAACACATAAAACACATAAAATACATGAGACATATAGAACAATATTAAATAACATGAAAAATCATTTAGAAATAAAACAATTAAACCAAACAAACAAACAAACAAAAAATACAAACAACAAAAAAAAACTTAAGGCGTTAAACAGTCTTGAGGTCGTTATCTAAAAACTCTTGGATGTTATATATTGGATTTTCGCGTAAAAAAGTTTTAAGTTTCTTGGAAAAAAGTTGTTCATTTAGAGATTGGAAACAAGAAGGTAAACGGTTATAACGGTAATAGCACGAAGTAGGTATTTATTATCATTATCGTAGTAAGGGTAACCGCTTATTGGGTCAGGTTTAAAAAGGCGATACCTATAATATGAGTGTAAATAGTGGAAAAGCATCATTCGTTAAGAGGTATTATGCAGTGCGTTGGTCGTTTTCGCAGAGCGAGTTGTACATTACTAGGCGGATTCCGAAACTAGAAATTAACAAGAGCAGCACCAACCAAATTTTAAATAAATCTCCAACCTATTAATGTGCCGTTTTTAGAATTGAATATACTTCAATGTACCAAAGCCAGTTTTCTTTGTATCCTAGCCATTGTTGAAAAATCAAACCGAAATCAAAATATTTCAAAATCATTATTATTAATTCGTTAGTTTTAGTAAACGTAGTACGTTAAAATACATGATCTAGATGTCCAAGAATTTGATGTATTATGTAACAACGTGATTTTTCACAAAACAGGATATCAACAATTAACTATAAAATAAAACACAACGAGGCCAAAATTATCAACAAAATATTAACCAACATTCATGAAACGAAAATGAAGCAGAGGTGTGAATAGGTACAAGATTTCAGCTCATTATACACAAACTATAAATGTTAAATCTGATTAAGGTGTTGTCTTTAACATATGTAATACAACTGACTGTGCTCTATATATTGTTTACCAGAAAATCTCGTCATTGAATCTTAATTTTTTATTCAACGATTAAGTTAAACCCTGACATTTACAAAATTACAAAAAAATGTGCCACATTTCCTTTTCAAAAACAAGAATTAGGTCAATCTGCTTTAAAAAATGGGTCTGCTACGTAAATCACCTGGTTTAATGATAGTTTAAGCTTATAAATCAAAAACAACATTCACAATCCTGTGCATCAAACACCGAAACACCTGCTGCAGAAAAATGTAGGTAATACTTTTTTTGTACTGCACACTTATTTTATAAATGGAAACTCAGCATTTAATAAATATTTTTCACACATTCAAATGTCGTGTAATGTAAAGAAGTTTCAATAAAATTCCTTAAACTTTGATGGCCTAAATTAAAAAATTATTGAACATGTTATAAAGGAACTGAAAAAAACTTGATAAATCACTATATCCTGTAGTCACTGCATTATACAAAGGCGGACAGGCTACCGATCCTTCAAATTGTGAACCAATGCAATTACATCAGTAATTATACTAACATTTTTGAATTTTTATTATAAAATCAAGTGGGCAACTATTTTGAAAAAAAAATGAAGTTTTTAATATCAAACAATATGGCTTCCGCAAAAATCCTTAAAAACGGGAGATCAAAAATGAGTTGCCGTCGAGTCGCCTTTGGAAGTTCAGGTTAAGTACGATTTTCCATGTAAACAAAAATTCCAAAGGTGACTCGACAGCAACTCATTTTTGATCGCATGGTATATCAACTAATGGAGTGTTTCAATAGTTATTTGTGCAAACAGTTATTATTTTTCGTAACGAGCTGATTCTTGCGGAAACGACCGAAGCCCTTATCGGCAGGTGGAAAATATGTCAAAGGCGTTGGCACTTGCAGACCAATGGTGAGCTTAGTCCAAGGTTATCAACTTCAGACTCGTAAATCGACTAAGAATCTTATGTCGTACTTAGTAAACGTATCCGGAAGTTAAACTGCTACACTTGATTGAATTTGAACTCGTCCTTTAAAACTGGCCCCATAAATTAAAACCCTAAAAGAAATCAAAGGTAACCCCTCTTTCTTGATGTTGTAAATATACATACCTCTTAAATAAGAAGGCTAATTATAAATGAATGCAACAATCGTCGATGGAAAATTGTATAACAAATATCAGCCAAAACCTAAAGAACAATATCCGTCAATTAAATGAATTGAATTGCCAAAGATTAACAAAATACGGATCGCGCCAATCAAAATTCCATGCGTTTCCATTAACGCCTCAGCTGTTTGTTCAAACGAAATGCACTGGATAAGGTTCTCGACAGAAAATCGAAACGCACTGCTTCACAGTAAGGCATGTTTAATTAGCGCATCTAAGTTCTTGATAAGGGAGGTTTAACGACAGTTATCTCTTGATGCCGTAAATCCATTGACAAGCAGGTGTATCCGAAGTGGATTTATTAGCCTTGGAATCCTTGATGTATCTTTTTTGATTGTACATATTTCCAAAACCAAAAGTGTGTGGGATCCATAGCTAACTGAATTTTTAAGCCTGTGAACATAAAGCTCTATTCGTAAAGATATTTGATTCATAAGCACAAGAGCAGGTCTTTGTTATGATTTTTTGAATGTTAAGGGGTTCATATAATTCCTTAAATTTCATTGCGGCTCGATCAGACCGAAAAATATATATTTTAAAATAGTGTTTTGGCTTGCAGCTTCCTTAGACAAAGTTCTATTTAACTTTTATTACAGTCCAAGAATGTACGAAAGAGTCTGGGGTAGCCATGCAGCCAAATCTAATCGAAAAAAATCAGAAAAGAAATTTCGTCCCCTAGATACCAAGGATGAAGCAATATGCACGATTCCCCAACTTAATTTTAGCAAGAGTTTAAAGGCGCACTTTTCAAAGGCAGCTCGAGAATCAAAGGGATTAACTAGCCTAGAAAATTGGAAGTTATTACTGATCGACCGGGTAGTTGTAAAATGCGACTCGAGATCGCACCACTACAACAAAACTACTACACCAACACTAATTGGTTCGATAACTTTTGGATCACTTTATTAGTGAATAGTGTGACGTTAAAAACAGTTCTTTATCAACCTACATCTTAGAAATCGGAAATGGTGACGTACTACTTGCTTGATGGAATTGTTTGACGTATATAAATTGGATGTATGCGTATGAGGTTCGGGAGACTTAGGGTGAAGTAATAAAATAAATAAGGACTTTCAGCAACTCCACCTTGTCAAAACGTAAGAAAAGTAAGGGAAAAGCTTTTTTCTTTACGATTGAACGTGTCATAAAATAATAACATTCCCGATTCAGTTGGAGAAGCTGAACTGACAAAAATCTTGATTTCGATATTTTTTTTTGTTTCGCCTGCCGAAAATTGAGAATTGTGACAACATTCATATTTTCTAGACGTGATCGGAATTAGTGAAGTAAAGCGGAGCTTTTCTTTTCTATATATGTTTGTGTCAGTGCATTGATTACTCGCTGTTAAAAATTAAACACGCGGGGCGGTTTTCAAACTTGACTATCGACCTGCTAACCACAAATATTCGTGATTACATTTGGGGGCGCCAGACAGGCGAATGCTGACAGCAATTTTTAAAAGTACAAAAGTCGTAAAAAGTCGCTTGTTACGGGTTATTTCATACGAACTTTAACAATCGTCGTTTTCAATAAAACAATACGCTTTACTACAGCTAACCTACTTTCGAGATGTTTGTTAGACACTTTTAAAACTTGTTTCCTCCATCATTTTTTGGGTGATTTTCCCGTTGATGTGAAAGGTAAATATTTTCCCGATTTTTCCCAAGGCCCCTTAATATCAAGAGGGGATTGACTTTACAATGCCTTCCAATTCGGACTACTCCCAAAACAAACTACTTGTAAGCTCCACTAATGAGCCAAGGCAAGTATACACGTGCAGAAAACCATCCATCATTATCCTGCTCAAGTTTTCAGACAACAATACAAGTTGCTTTGGAAACTTTAACATAATATGCATTGAAATTCTCTGAATTTTAAACCAAACTTTCCCAGCATATCGTCTGTCATCTACTTTACAAGGCTAAAGATCTTTAGGGAGGCAACCTCTCGCAAAAGTAGCAACTGCGGTCAGCCTCGCCGCTTTCGGAAAACATGGACATATTGCTCTTACACTGCTTAAATTGAAAAACGGACCGTGACAAATTTCCTACCATGGAAAATGGTTCCGACCGTCATAATTCCACTTTCTGCCATCACTATTTCCCCTTTTTTGTTTCATTTTTCTTCATTTTGTGACATGTCCTAATACAATATTATATTGTCAACAGGAAACAATAAAAGTTATTATTATTAGTTAAACTAGTTATATATTTTTAATTGCGGTTCTTTTTGTATAACTTGGCATTGGTGGTTGCCAACCCTAATGATTGATTGTACTTCCATTTTTATAATCTTATTCTCTTTCCCCATCTCTTGAACGAGTGCATATTAATTTACAGATTGATGGGAAAAGATTAACTTTTGTATTTGAAACCCTTAGGGTGAACAACCGAGAATATTGTTCGTAAAAGAAACCGTTAACGAGGGGCTTATTGGTTTTCGGTTATTATAGTCATTTCAATTTCCCTGCTCAGCGCGATTTTTGGATAAGGAGAGTAATAAAAGTTGTAATTAAATGAAAGTAACTCCTTTATGGATAATTAAGTGGCATATTAATTAGACTTTTATGTTTGAATTTCGCTCCCTCATAATTTTCAGCGATTACTTTCACGATGAGGGATTCTGCTGCATAAATCTGAACTACCTGCGCCCTTAAAGTTTATCAAATGGCTCATAAAATGTAGGCTACTATAACGGCAAATGTCACTTCAACTATGTAGATTTTAGATCGCCTTAAAACACTGTATCCGCATTTAATTGAGACGTAAAGAAGTACAATAAGCTTTTTAGCCTACAGTAATTTGTCTTTTACAAACTTCATTAATATAATAATGGCACCAACTTTTTTAATCAGCATTGCCGGAGAAATGAAATTCAGGTGGGAGTTTATTGCCAGCTATGGATTCGCCATGTTCAAACAGAGCAAAAGGATCTGGTATTAAATCGTAATTTATATAATTTTTAACATTATGAGTGGCATTCCTTGCTTCATGAAAAGCCCAGACAATGATTTGAATGTTCTTTTTCAAAATGCACATACGAATAAAACTGCATTTATAGTGGTTCCTTTTTTAAAGTCGCAATTTGCACAGAAAGAATAAATCCGAGTTTCCTATTGATTCATAAGGTACGCGAGTCTCCAAAGTTGCGTTTGTTCCGTTTTCAATTTTATATAGATAGCTGAACGCACGATAGCCGAGGGAGACGCTAGTTTGTGTTGTATATGAAAGTGTAGACGAATGTAATAGTGGAAAGGGAGACGCTTAGTTTTTGTGAAAGTATACACATCGTCGTACATGCCAATTTTAATGGTTACATAGCGTCTTTGGAATTGTGTACTTCCGCGTTTAGTTTACAAGTGCATATAATAATGGGTAAGCATTTTAATCGGATGTGGAAATTATTCCTTTTTTTTATTT
The DNA here is from genome assembly GCF_008802855.1 of Photinus pyralis. NCBI lineage: Eukaryota > Metazoa > Arthropoda > Insecta > Coleoptera > Lampyridae > Photinus > Photinus pyralis. The sequence continues at coordinate 29,853,824 of NW_022170819.1, read as the reverse complement.
TTATTTCGAAACTAATTTAAACCATTAGTGGATGACATAATCGAGTGAATTATTTAAATTATATGCGATAGTAATACGCATCGCGGTACTAGCAAACAAATAGCGCGTCGATCATAATCGGGACGTTTGAGTGAAAGTTTGGCCCCCGAAACACGGTAGAAATTAATGCCTGTAAAAAGTAATTCACCAAGAAAAAGGGTGCATTCTTTCGTTGTGCAAATGTCGCGTAGTAGAAATCTACTGACGCCGAGTTTCGATAGCAAAAACAGTATAAGTACGTGGTTGCCATAGTGATGATGTAACATGGAAAAATTTCAATTTTAAGTATAGTGGACTTGTGGTACGCTTTTTAAACCATAGCGAAAATGATTTACAAACTTTTATCAATACTAATTCCGATCTTTGACTGGCGAGGATGCGGTTAATAACTAAAAAGGAACAATTTCTTCGAGTTATATTTACATTTTTATTGTTAATGCTGACTGGAATGAGCTTATACATTCTTAAAGGTTCGACAATACCGACTTGACCCTAGGATAAAGTGGACATCATGCAGGAATGCTTGGATACCTACAGTGTGGTAAAAAAAAACTGGACTATAATTCTCAACATTTAAGGAGACCGTATACCATCACGGTTACACATTCAGAATGTATAAATATCAAGAATCGAAACAATATTACGTTCAGGGTAGATGTAAACAAATCGATCACCGAGGATCCATATCTTACATTTAAGAGAGCAAATGAATCCACAGAATTCTCTGAAAATTATTTTTACATTAGATATACAACCCTTAATTTTTTCGCGCCGGGAAATGACACTGCATAGTTCTCTGGACGCAGTTCTTTCGAACGATGAACTGTGTTTAGATTGTTATTCTTATTAATATTAAGGAGACATTTGGACGAAATCGAAATATTTAAAACAATTTTATTTTTACGAATGCCAACTACACAGGCCAGTCTCCTTTTTTGGTTTCACTTCCAGTGAAATAACTACACTGAATTTTTTACCAATATGACTAGTGCGCTTAATTAGTTTGTCCTTGGTCGAAATACGATCGTTTTGCCCTTTTTAGCCCGTTTACTTTTAACTGCACGGTTAACAAGCCGGTATCCAAACCCAAATGCAAAATTAAGGGTCGTATTCGTGGCTGAAATGAATACCTACTGTTTCTTTTTTGTTCGGACCAATCATAGTTGCGATACTTCCTAGAAATGGATGCTATCACTCGCAAATTTTCAGCAACTTTAACAAATACCACGATATGGAGATGACCAAATCCTTATTTCGCAATTTTAATCACGTAGGCCGAATTAAGATAACTGAATCTAATCCAAATCCGGACTTTCGGACTTTTACAATTCCACCACATACAATTTATTGGACAATTCGACAATTATGTAGGCTTTATATGGTACGTAATGCATGAACTGTTTGAACCTTAAAAAAAATTCCAAAAATCTCAACTTTACCTATCGAAATTTTTTACACAATTTCCTCAAGTTGCTTTTAAGCTTCCCGCACGTTTCAATTGGATTTTCCACAGGTTCCTTTAAAGTACATCTTCAAGTTCTTCTCCGTCTTAGGCCGTTCTCAAATTTTTACAAATCTTCTGTTGCGTGTACAAATGAAGCTTCTGTGAACTCTATGTTGTGGAGTGCTTGTTACGATTTTGTATAATAAAAGGGGGGGGGGCATGATTCTAAATGGGGATTTACTCGAGCGTCGTAGGGATCTATTGAACTTTGTTGATTAAATGGTAGAAAGAAAATGTTATATGATGTACACTCTTCCATCGGTGGGGGGGCGCTTCTGATATTGGAGGTATATTAATCTGTCGGTGCAATGGTGGGGGACGCTGTACGGAAGGGTAGAAAACGGATTTTTTTTTAATTTAATTTGTGTGCCTCGACTACTAGTGGCCATTGGCCATTGGAACATGTTATGTTCGGAGGGTAATTAGGTACTACTTTTAATAAAAACCATTTATCTATTAACTATTTACTTATACGTGTCTCTTCTTGGAAGGTTCGTAGTCATCTCTGTTCTCGTTATTACATTTTAAGTCACCCACCTAAGTAGGTTGTCTACTTGACAATTTCAGCAACGATCGGCAATCAATGCAATATCTACAAGTGCGTTTACATAACCTGTGGATATGACACAATAGCACGTCTACAAGTACCTTTACTTACAATGCACGTATTCTAATAATATTTCGCTTATTAGACTATTTTATATAAAATTGTACAAGTTTGTATCTCTTAGAAAGTTTAGTACGTTTTTAATACTTTTCGGTAATGAGAGGTCTTTTTTAAGGTCCATTCCAATATGGTATTTGCTTCGGATTTCCAATTGCAGTGGACACTGTGAGAGGAAGTGGTTCACGGACAAAGGCTCGTTGCATTCACAATATGGAGGGTCTTGATTTTTAAAAAGGTATCCATGGGTTTTCTTGTGTGTGACCAATCCTCAACCTTCGAATTATGACTGTATTCTTCCTATTCATTGAGGGTAGATTAGTGGTCATTATTGTAGGCTGACTTTCGGATAACTTGGTGTTGGATTCGAGCGCATTAAATACTTGTAGAGGGGATGTTTAGTGAACCCCAAAGAAGCTTCCATTCAAAAGACTGACGATTTGAACATCACGCAACCTCGAGGCGGCCTTTTGATAATGCAAAAAGAAATCGCCATTTTGTAATACTCGAGCGCGCCAGATTATTATACGGCCGATTTGGCTTGATATCCCAGTTGTGCTGACGATACTTTAGAGGGATTCTCTTAATCTGACGGTTTGAAAAAACTGTTTTTAAGTGAGGTGTGGTTGAATTGTTTCAGACGTGGATTTAACAATTTTTTCAACAGTATTTTGCTTACAAAATACACATTGTATGGTATTATCACTCATCGTCGTAGTAAAGTAACGTTTTTTGCCAGTTTGTGACCTTCCCACTCTTCCCACTCCATTACGTAATATATTCGACATTTTTTTGAAACACCCTGTACATCAAGGTATGATACTACAATAAAACAAAATTTTTTTCTTTAACTTTGGAATGTGAAATTACTGTGACTGATTACCGGAGTACAAAAAATGGTGTATATATCACAAGACTAAAGTGCGTCCTAATCCCTCGGGTGCATCCTACGGATTAAAACACACACTTTGGAATTACAACCGATTGGAAAAATACTTTTAGCACGATGCTTCTAATCGTTGAATCATTTGTTCTTGCAAATATCAAAAATTCCAACTCAAATGTCTCATCGTGACAGCAGTAGATATTATACAATGTTGTAGTTGGTAGACAGTACAAAATCACGATATAACAACCTACAACAATTTATTAAAACATTTTTCAGTTTTTTACGGTTAAATTGAAAACTGTCTATTTTAAAAAAAATTTTGGAGTACATTTTTTGCCCGCTCTTTCCATTGATGCGTGAAATGTCAGACAGCAATGATATGGCTATTTACTGAACCTCTGAAACCGCGAAAAATTTCAAAAATATCAAATAACTTCGAAACCATGTCAGTTAGACATGGCATCAAATCGACAAAGTCATACTGATTTTTTATGAGAAATTCGAAAATGCCATCAGAAAATAAGAAAGTTTTTAAATGATTCCGTTTGATCGATTATTCAAAAAAGGTAAGAGCCCCGAATCGAATTCCAAACCGTTCCTGAGATACTTTTAAGGGTCCACCTACAAACACCAGCCTGTATACCAAGGGGCTAAAGTGTGTGTTTTAATTCCGAGATTAGGACGCACTTTAGTTCTGTGGTATATGCGGTATTTTTGTACTCCTGATGTAGTCAGTTCCAATGTTAAAAGCCCAAATTTGAAAGAAAAAAATTTGTTTGATTGCAGAATCATTATACATCGCTGTCATGTCAAATTGTGACGGTATAATAATAAATGTCAGTTTCATTTAAAGATTTTCATTAAAAAACTACGGCGCAGAAATGATCGTTTTACTCCTCCTTCTGAATTAATAGAAAAACGATTTGTCTGAAATTAACCGCATAAAACAAATTCAATGATCTTACCTCAATGCTGCTGAACTTGTCACCTTCACTTTCTCGTTGAAAAGGGGCAACACAATTTTTTCTAACCAAGGATTACTCGGCAAAAAGTTTACAGCCAGTATAAAATAATTTATTTTCAACTTTACATAGATACATTTAAAATATGAATTTATTTACGAGTTAGGTAACAAAATATATTTCCTGCCAAACACGCCTATCATAAAAATGTATACAAATAACAATCATATAGTCAACACAATTTGACTTAAAAGTTATGCAACTAAAATGGCGCTGAGAGAAATACACAAAATCATATAAACAGGTACTGAAGTTTTCATTTAATAATCCTAAATATTATTGCAACAAATGTTATTAATAATATTAAATTTTGGTATGTATACCTACGATTTGATTGTAGCTACATCGCTACAATCATACAGTATAAGTACACAAAACACATCTGAGCGGAGCCTGTCGGCGGAGAAGTATTACTGAAATCGTCAAAACAGATCAATATCTATTCGTATAGCAATTTGTGAAAGTTCCTTGAGCCTTTACAACCCGTAATATCCCGTCTTTCAGTAAACTTCTTGCGTCTAACAACATATTTCTTTGCGAAAGGAACCCATTAAAATATATAACCTCATTATATTATGCTTTATAGTTAGATATCACACATAATTCGTGGAAGTGGTTAACAGCAAAGATTGACTTAGTTACGGAGTTCTAAATTAATTTGCTAAGCTTCACCGGAAAACACAACTAATTGCTAATAACATTGGAAAGTACACTAACAAGAGTTTGGGGTGTAGACTGCTGCCGGTATCCGGATCGTTGTTGTTCGTCGAGGGTGCGAAGACAACTGCAAAAAAAAATTAGAAATATTAGGTGCTATGGTGGTAAAGTTTTATTATGATGAGCTTTCTACGCTATTTCGCACTCGTTAAATAACCAGTTGCTCGCAGTTCACGACCGCGTTGTAAATAAGCTCGTAACAAGGCATTCCGTCGCGTAAGGGATTTCGCATTAATCTCCCTTCTCGAGAGCTTCGATTGAAATTTCTTTCTCATAAGTTTGTTCCGGAACAAAGATGTACAAGTTTAGCGTGACGGACGAGAGAGGAGGAAATTGACTAACAGCCAAAATACACATTGAGTCACAAGAAAAATGCAATAAATAATTGACACGAACGAGATACCTAAAGAACACATTTTACGGATACGTGACAAAGGGGTTGTTTTAGCTGCACATTCACTGGCTTTCCAATAGAAAAATGTTCAACAAAAAGGTAACTGGATTTTGACTAATAAACCATTCACCGTTGCGAGAGTAAAAATCAAAACTCCTATTTAATGCGCTAAGGAATCAGCCAACCCCGTTAAAGGCCCTATTATAACAAGCTTAGCCAATTTGCTAAAAAGCTACTTCAAATAGATATTTTAAAATATATTTTCGAGGATTTTCCGAGGCAGAAATTGGAAACAGCTTCGTTAAACAGAATGGTAGCATTAAGTCTCGTGAAAGCAAATTTATATTTATACCACCTACTTCCATTTTAGAGACAGACTTCTTAGATCTAGTTGCAAAACTCTAATGGTTAATTTTTGGGCACATGCAGCAGAAGATTGTCCCTATTAGACATTGTGTAAATTTTTTTCAAATTTAGTACAAATCACTGACACAATTTATAAACGCCACAAAGAAATATGGATTTGGAAAGTTGGGTTTCCTTTACCTTAGTTCTTTCTTTTGCCGCTAATCCCAATGTACTTTTTTTGTGTTTTCCCTCTCCCTAGGTTTTGTTAAGTTTTGGCGTGTGCGTTGGTTATTCCTTCAGTTTAAGTTTAGCACGCCATTTGTTGGTGTGATACTTTTTCTGAAGTTACCTTTTGTGTTGTTGCTTGATGCTTCATTGACGCTTTTTGCGGATATATTGACAAGTTCTACAACCGTTTACGGTATGTACCAACAGTGCGTAATATCATTGACTTTGAATAATGGTTTACTTTATGCTTTTATATAGATCCGATTTGTACAGACAACTCGTGTCGAGTAAAAATTTTGCTTTTGCTCCTTAAGTGAATTGAATGTTATATTTTTGTGTCCGAATTACACGAAGTAACAAACGTTAATTTGCCTAGGCCTTTATATGCCGCGCTATTCCTACTCCTTCTTGTTTTGTTGTTGTGCTTTATCTGATTGCAGATGATTAGCAGAGAGCGCCCTTCTGAGCTCAGACGGATTTGGCCAAAAATTTCAAAGGTAATATTTTCATTTCGTCGAAACTCCGTGAGTGTAACGTTTGTACGCATCTTGATCATCCATACGTCCGAATTGTATTAAATATATTTTTTGTGATAGTCATTTAAAGAATTTCCTTAATTATTTTTTGACTACGGGTTGATTCCTTTTTGAAAATTACTTGTGAATTTAAATTTTCATTTTTAGTAAAACTCGTATATTTTAATTTCCACGTTTGTAAACAATTAGCTTTATTTTATATTGAATTCAATTGCCATCGTTTTCAGGTTTGGTTACAGTTATTGTTATTATCAATCCATTCATTTTCTTTGCCCTTTTAGATTTATCAAGAACAGAACAAAGATCGCTGAGTCTACCTTGTTCCCTCTCAGTAAGTATTTTCGCACTTTTTAAAATTTTATATAAGACTCAGTGGGGCCTATCCAGTTAACTTATTTATTTTTGCTTTGTTAACTAACCGTAGAAGAGAACCCCTTAATCACCCAGACCCATCTTTGCTTTCCCTGACCCCTACTTTCTTTTAAAGGCTCTTGAAATCTCTTCGATACACTTAACAATTTAAAAGCTTTCCAAAGACGCTCCACTCTAACTTTACAAAGGTTGCGAGAGAAACGTGAAGAGAGCGTCAACAAAATGTAAAAGAAGTGCGAAGGCGGGGACGTAAAGGAAGAATGCATGCAGTTATTTATTAACAGATTTGTGTTTCCCAAGGTTAAACGAAAACGAGCATTAGAGTTGCAAAGTCGTGCAGATTATTTAATTATCGTAGACCTTTTACGATTGCCCTGAAATAATTCCAGGTAACAGGCATTACTGGCCTACCGAATTTGGAAATTTTGATCCGGCGATTTAGTTACGTATAATTAACCGTAGTTAATTTTGAGTTGCAGCAAACCTCGTCTGATTGGATTGCGTCTTGTGCCATTATGCGCGCCCCCTTAATTAATATAGATACAGATTGCTAGGACGTCAGGGGACCGCACATTTAAAAAGAGAAGTTTTAATTTTTTTATTTAACGCCCAAATACAAAAAATACTTTAGTTTTTTGCAACTTTTATTACGCTAAAACGACGAAAAGTAACTTTTTTCTCTGCTACGATTCTTGTAAGATCTGCACTCCTTTGCAAAAAAAGAAATTAAAGAGGAAAGGCAAATTTGGGACGGTTAGGGAGGTACAAGGCGCCGCCCCGACCATTTGGAAGCTTCGTAATAATAATAGCTTCCTGGAAATAAACTCTTAGCGGAAAATAAACAACAATTTCCTATTCACTTTTACTTAAAATTCGCTTAATGCCTCCATATTAAATACACAAAGGGATGGGTAGACGAAGGCAAAGGCAAAGAGAGCAAATCCTTTTTTACTCCGCAATAAATAAATATTTTTTTCTCGTATAGTCGAAAATCGATACAGCGATAAGGGAAGTACCCACAAAAATAATGTACTATTTATGCAACCAGATGATCCTGAAGTATTTCCGAAAACAATATTTTTACGAAATAGGAATGGAAATGTAATATTGAAAAACATTTAGGAAAATAGAAAAATGTAAATCGCATTTTATTGGTACGCGTTATCCATCAACGTATAGTAATAATAGCTCAAGGATTATTTTATTGCCGCAACCGAAGAATGTATGCTTTTATATCCAGCACGCACTTTACTGAAATAGATATCGATTAACAGAATTACACTACAGGTGTCGTAAAAACATCGGAGAAAATGTACTGTAATTAGTATTTATAATGTACACAACCTTCTCCGGGACAACATTATGTTATTACCTCGTAGAAATGAATAATGGGCTTTAGCCATTTCACGCAAGAGCGTGGGAAGTTCATAACCACTTAAACATACCCCACAGAAGACAAAAAATTGGCGAATCAAGAAATTATAACCCCTTACGTAGTCCACGTAAACCTGAATATCAAATTTATAGGATGTACCACGCAATTTGTAACAATTTGTTACAGGAGTTGAACGCCCTTGTTCGTAATATTTAAAATTAATTTCCTACTGCAATGGCAAATTCTTTCTAACAAAAATTAATTAACCGACGGATGGCTCCCAAACAAAGCCTTTACCTGGCCTTTTAATCAAAATGCTTTCTGAATGAGTCCACGCGTAGTTATTAAATATGGCCCTTTCGGACAATTTACCAAGAGCGATTCCTTTACGAATTCTTTGATTACATTCAATAAAAATTCCATGTAATTTTTTTAAGAGTTTCGCTCTTTCCTTTTAATGCAAATTAATAAATGTCAGAATTGGATCTCCTTTGGAGTGTGGAAATGATCGGGCAATGAACCTCGTATTTTTCACAACTGCATTCAAACAAGATTCCCCCCAGAGCTGGGCAGTATTCGATTTTGTAAATACTTTTTAGTATTCAAATCCTTTAAAGTATTCAAATACTTTGTAATTAAATACTTTTATGGAAGCAGTATTTGTATTTGCAACTCAAATACTTTCACAAATATTTAGTATTCGAATACTTCGCAAAGTATTTGGATACTTCGTAAAGTATTCGAATACTTCGCAAGGTATTTGAATACTTTGAGAAGTATTCGAATACTTCGCATAGTATTTGAATACTTAACCTCCCTTTTTTACCAAAAATCGACTGCACCCAAATTTCTCGGGAAAACACTTTTTCCTATTAATTTTGGTGCGTAGAATCCAAAACAATTCGTACTTTTTCGATCAGACTTCTCAATAAAAAGTTATAGACTAGAAACCAATTTCGAAAGAAAATTCAAAGGGCTGTAAGTTTTGAACTAGTAGCCCAATCTCGTAACTGTTTGAAATTATGGATTCTACAGGCCACATTCTATAAGAAAATTTTTTTCCGGGTCGATCTGAGACAATTTTTTTTCGCGCCTCAAAAAAAGGCAGTGTATAACCTTCCTTTTTTACCAAAAATCGACTGCACCAAAATTTCTCGGGAAAACACTTATTCTTATTAATTTTGGTGCGTAGAATCCAAAACAATTCGTACTTTTTCGATCAGAATTCTCAATAAAAAGTTATAGACAAGAAACCAATGTCGAAAGAAAATTCAAGGAGCTGTAACTTTTGAACTAGTAGCCCAATCTTGGAACTGTTTGAAATTATGGATTCTACAAGCCGCAGTCTATAAGAAAATTCGTACTTTTTCGATCAGACTTCTCAATAAAAAGTTATAAACTAGAAACCAATTTCGCAAGAAAATTCAAAGGGCTGTAACTTTTGAACTAGTAGCCCAATCTTGGAACTGTTTGAAATTATGGATTCTACAAGCGCATTGTATAAGAAAATTCGTACTTTTTCGATCAGACTTCTCAATAAAAAGTTATAGACTAGAAACCAATTTCGAAAGAAAATTCAAAGGGCTGTAACTTTTGAACTAGTAGCCCAATTTTGGAACTGTTTCAAATTATGGATTCTACAGGCCACATTCTATAAGAAAATGTTTTTTCCAGGCCTCAAAAAAAGGCAGTGTACAACCTTCCTTTTTTACCAAAAATCGACTACACCAAAATTTCTCGGGAAAACACTTTTTCTTATTAATTTTGGTGCGTAGAATCCAAAACAATTCGTACCCACTAGACATTTACAAATATCCATGCCCGAACCCGGATTTGAACCAAGGTCCCTTAGCACAACAGTCCAGTTTCAACTGAACTGCGCCACACGGGCCGGCTTATGATAACAGAGACTGGTTTCTCATGAAGCAACTCCCTCAAAAGAATAACTTTTTATTGCATTAAAATCAATAAATTTTTAAGAAAAAAGTCAATCAAGTTTTAATTCTGGTGGTAATTTATTAAAAATTCGGTTTAGACGCGCAGTGCTTTTTATGTGTTGTATGATGTCTTCGTTTTATCCATTTAAAGTGATTTCCTTTTTACTTCTAATGTAGAGGAAATCTTTTGTACATTATAAAAATTCATCGTATCGTTAACAAAGTGATTTTTAACGTGGAATGTAGAGATAAGGCGTGTATGACACGAATTGGAATTAATTAAGGCGGTGTGGAAATGGATTGGATGTCGAGCTCTCAAGAAGTGCGATGTTTCGTTGCGTGAATTTCGCTCAATTGTTATATTGATATCTTCAGACCAGGTCCACAAACTATAATCGTGTATATTTCGTGAGTATTTGAAGAACCGTTACCTAATTTATTAATTGAAATTAGTTTGATTAGCATTCTTGAGTATATTGTTTATCAGGATAAAAATTCAAGTATCTGGCCAGCAGGAATATTTTGATTTCAGTTAGGATTATGTTTTCTTTCATTTCAGAGAATTGTAGGAATTTGCTTCTTATCAGTGTTTACTCGTAATAAATGTATTTTGTTTGTTATAACATTTAATAAGTTTAAAGACAGTTAGTGTTAGGGAGATTATCAGTGGAAGACAAATCTATTGAATTATTTCCTATTCTTAACCCATTTTTACTTGAGCTAGCCTGGGAAGTAAGTACGATATGTAGGTCCCAATAATACACGAAGAAAATTGTAAGACGAATTTTATATGGCGAATCACGTCATGAAACTGAGGATATTACCAAACCATTTCAATTTAGTCCTATTTTTCATTTATGCTTGCCGCATAAGGGTTTCCAGAGAATCTACATAATTGTTAAGAATAGTGCATTAGTTTTAAATTACGAAGCAAATTGACAGTTGCAGCCTACATTAGGTATAGGTATAAACGTGATGTATTATACCTGATTTTTATCATTTGAAATTGTGTGAAAGCGTTAGCATTTAGAAAACAGCGTTCCACACCTGCTTTTTGTTGAAAATTCTGGCTGAAGTACCTACTTTTATACCAGCCAGAATATGAAAGTAATTTTAGTTGAACTGAATAATTTAACACGTTTACATTATATTATATTATATTACCTGAATATGTTTATTCTATTACATAATTGTTGTTTTAATGTTCTACCCGAGGTTCTACCTATAAACAATCTACGGCTTTTGCTTAGAAATATGTTTTAATGTTATCTATCAAAATGTTTAGAGCACGAATACATCATATATCAATTATACAGGCTATTTCACGCAAACCGTTACCTAAAAGTATTCAGACTCCCATTAATAATTAAAATCCAACATAGTTTTTTACGCTCTATCGAAAGAAAATATTATCATGATCGATTCACTTCGGTTGTACCGAAATGTAGGTACATGAAAATCTACGTCGTTCGATACCACATTTTTCTGTAAATAGCATCAAAGGTTTTCAAGTTAAAGATTTTTCAAAATTTTTGACGTTTGACTGGTTTTCTTCAGCGCCCTGTACCTACCTATGGATCCGTTGACTTGAATTTCAAGAGTCTTCCAAAATCAACAATATTGACGTGATGCTACATGCGAATAATTTAAATTTTGTTCGCCTTTCTACAGGGTGTTTTAAAATTAATGGTCAAGTTTAACAACTTCGAACCTTAAAAAGTTTATTTTTTCAAATGAAACCTGCACGAAGCCACAGCAAAAATTGCCTACTTGTCAACACGTCACAACCGTCACCATACGACATGACTGCCGTCGGTCTCCAAAATGAAACGCCGTTTCAACTCCTGAAAAGAGCAAACGTTGGCATCTTCAGTAAGACGAGTCAGAGGTGCACAGGCCGAGAAAACTTCTTACGTCAGTTGTACCAATTGGAATTGCCCATTCTTAACGGCTCTGCGCTTCTCAAGATCAACAAGACTATCACGGTCCTAAATATTGAACCTTACCCGGGAAAATATGGCACCTCTTTGGAGAAAGTTTTAGATTGGCAGACCGAAACCTTTGGAAGACCTTTGCAGATTCTTCATGTGTATTCGAAGATCTTTCCCACCACAATGAGGTCGTACATTATCAGTTCAATGACACGTTCAAAGGTTGCGGGTGCGTTACACAATCCAAAAGGCATAACTGTAAAATGCCATAATCTCGATCCGATCGTAAATGCCGTCTTCTGATCTTCTGGAGCTATTTCCACTTGCCAATAACCACTTTTTGAATTGAAAGTCGAGAAAATTTTAAATGCGGATAGCGTGTCAAGCCGGCAATCAATTAGTGGAAGCGGATAGGTATCTTTTTTAGTCATGTCATTGAGGCCACGAAAATCAACACAAAATCTTTTTAACCAATGCCACATTACTAGATGGCTTGATAACACCATCAGATCTCATGACTCATAATCTTTTCCGGTTCCCTCCGTTTTGCTAGTGGAAGTCGTCTAGGTGGTTGACGAATGGGTGTTTATCTTGTGCTGCATGAGGTTAGTCCTTTCTTCTTCATCTCCAAAACGTCTGTATATAGCCATTAATAAAACGATAAAGTTTCATCTTTTGTTGTCTCATGAGTAAGGCAGAGTCTATCAATTGCGAGCTGGTCTGCCACAAATCGAACTAGTATTGAGTGCAGAGACAGCGGGCTTCTGGGATGTTCGCCCCTTTTCATCGACCTTTTTTTAGTTTTGCTGCTTTTGTTGTTAACTCTCGACATCTATTCTGGAAATGCCTAATTTCTCCGCAATTTCAACAACGGAACTGTTTCTTCACAATAATGGTCTTTGATCGCAACCGATTTTGAGACCAAAGTATCCAAAGTCTTCTAGGTTACAGAGGAGGGGCTTGGGCTACTTTGGAATATATTAAAATGGGACAACAGCAAATAAACGCATGTCAAGTAACGGTAGTCATTAACCTTTAGACTCTAAAATAGTTGCTTCTGACTCCTAAGCTTAAATTCAACTCGAGCTTCACACGTATAATAAGTATAGAAAAAATAACGTGAATCTAAATTAAACGAGACGAGAGATGAAAATGCAAATGTTCTATTCATCCACCTTAATTTTTAACATGGCAGAAGAAAACGAGTAAAGTTTCCGTTACGAATGAATAATGTAATTAAAGAGTTCAACTTGCGATTTTGCCATAAAAGTTTAATTAGTTAACTGTCAAGAAAGTTAGACTTACGAGTTGTGTGTGGATACCTCTCCGCGGGTTGTGCGTCCTCCCATTGAAAAATTGGCATTGGCGTAGTCTTATACCTAAATTTTGGTTTTTCAATTTCGACACTAACTTCTGAGCTTTTAGTGTAGATGTCGTGCATACTGGCCAAGCACCGTATTCGCAATCGACCGTTTACAAATAATTGCTTGGTAATGAGCAGACGTAATCCTAAACGTGGGCTGAAAGAAGAAAATTGTGTTACTCACTTCGTAGGAGCTTTTGATTTATTGCCACAATTTATCATCAGAAGGTGGATAGAGTTAATGAAAGCGTAACTAATTAAATCGGATTAGGAAAGTTTCGTGAGGGATATTAAATTAATAAGTCGAAAAGCAAACCTATAAAACCCATCCGGCGATGGATGCGCCCTATTTCGGCGTAAATGAACTGGATCTACTTGGAAGTCGTTAACAAACCATGTCAAATTAGCGGCGGGGGGCGATTTGATTGACGTGCATTCTGCCTTTAACGTGTCGTTTAACCGATATCTTGATTTCAACCCCTTAATAATTGGACCTTCCTTAGGTACCTCTACGACCTGGAACAGAAAACACACATCAGTAACACGGTCGGGCAAGTTGTTTCTATTTAGTATTGCCTTTGTCGGGATGAGATTTCGGAAAATGGATTCTCAAAAACATCTGCGTGGGTTTAAAGTCACGTTGCTGCAAATTGGTAAACGTGAGAATAGGTCTCGAATCAACGTCTGGGGTCGGATGTGTCGGATTTTGTTTTATTTCACACACGCACATCTCCTGTTCGTTTGTGCGGTAACGAATCGTATTACATCGAATACATTTTTTGTTCGAGAAAGGTCTTATGGTTATCGCGAATAGGTATTCGTTTCACATAATTCGAACTCAGACCCATCTGCACGAAACTCTAAAGTTTTCATCTGCAGAATTTTCGCGAATAAGACACTACTTCTTTGTTCTGACAACGTGGAATATCAACAAAGACAATGATTACAGTGCTAAAGTCCTATCGCCTGCAATTGTGGTGCGACTCGTCAAATTTAACGACCGTTTGTTACCGTTTTCAATATTTTATCGCGTTTTGGTACATTAGCCGATAAAAAATCTGTTGGTTTCATTTTCATCACGAACAATTATAGGAGCATTACTTCCGCACTGCACTGCGATATTCTGCGCTAAAAGTTGTATAATCCAAAAATGCCATTCGTTTTACCAAGAAAAAGGAAGCAACTTTTTTCTTATTCACAAATTTCTAAATTGGGAAAACTTCAAGGAAGTCCTAAACAAACAAGGTAATGTAAGAAACTCATTAGCGGTGTTGATGGTTTCACACAAGCAGCGATTCGGAACTCCATCTACGACATGATCAGACACAGTAAGTTAAAACACACGTTGAATGGTTGAGTGTAGATAGTCGTTTATGTCAACTGTGCAAAGATTATTATAAGCGGTTTACGTTTGTATTTTAGAACTTACGCTTCAATCCCTCTTGCAAGTTCTAAAAGAGGCATACGTATTTAAAGGGTCCAAAAATTCCTTAAGAAAAGTTGTTGCGAATATTGGTCTTCGCTACCCAAAAGATAATCCAAGAAAAGGTTATGGAGTTACCGAGGGAGTTACCCAATATTGCACTATCAAGAGTTGATTTTTTAGATGCGTATGTAAGAGATTATGCAATCTGGGACTGGACGCCAATGTGTCTTTTTGGATGAATCGTGGGTAGGTATTTGAAAATGGAACAATATGTAAGTCATGTCAAGATGACTGTGCAAAAAGCGTATGAAAGATTAACCCGAGGAACGCAGGTAACATGCTGGCATTGATAAGAACAAAATCATCTTATAACCATTTAAGATATCATATGGTTTTACATGCCGGAAACGGAAACATGAAGGGTTTTCTTACTGGAGCAGTGGAGCATCATGAATTTGTGATTCGATTTTTACCGGGACGAGAACAGGATGATCGGCAAACAATAGGCGAAAGTAAGGTAAAGGTACTTAGGTACAAGACTAATTTTACCTGTACTCGTATCTACAATTTACATTTGCTTCGATAAAACCCATCATATGCATTTCATTTTTCTTTCGAAATTTTTGAAATTTTGGGCACAACAATTAGGCGTTGGATATCATAGATTCTATAGGGCATCGAAGTTTAGATGGCCGATTTCCCAATAAAGGATTTGATTAGTTCAATTATAGTATTCGTTAACCGCGGTGGAAATGAAGCCCGACTTATCTACGTCGTTTGATTTCTGTAAAGCATTGTTTTCTTAATGTATTCCGGTTGCCTCGTGACTTGGAGACTAGATGTCGGGAATTTATATCATATTCAATTGGTATATTTGGTTACAACTGCTAATTCGGTATGATGTCACTTCAGAAGCGTGGAAACTGCTAATCTCACATATTAGAAAAAAGTGGGATTTGATTTATGTTCAACCGATGCAATTTCTTCACCCTCGGAGCTTTATCAAGGATAGAACAAGGATTTCTTAGTAGACTTATTCACCCTCAGTCAATACTTTCTCTTTTTGTAAATTGTCTACGACTAAGTACGCCAACGTAAAACTGACAGCTTTGAAAATCCACATTTTCCAATAAAAAAAACTTGAGACATATGTCTTTCGCATCGAACAGTTCACATGTGGAAAAAGAACTAGTTTGCGATTGGGATAGGGATAGTGTTGCCGCGAGATGAGACGAGATGAGACTTTCGAAGGTCTCGTCTCGTCTCGTGACCTCGAGACGAGACCAACTCAAAGTCTCATCTCGCCCTGGTTCAGTCTCGTCTCGTCTGGTCTCGCCTGGTCTTGCCATACTATCAAAAAATGGTGTAGAGTATATAAAAGACACAACGAAGGCATGACAAATAATAATGACCTTCCCTATCTATCTGCTAATCACGAAACATAATTATGCGTATTTTAAGAATTTTCTTTACCATCATAAAATGTATCTGGTAATGTAACTAGGTAGGAAAGTCTCACTGAATTCTTTGTTACATAAATACTTAAAGATAATCGTCCAAGTTATTTTGTAAAATCTTACTTTTATGGTCTTAACTACGCGGTAAACTCATACTAAAGTACCTGTAGCATTTTAGCCCCAATATGGCGACCAGAACGAACTACCAATCAAAAGCTGTCAAAGGCTTCCTGGATTTAAGAAAAACTACACTTGTATAACACCTATGATAATTAAGTCCTAAATCAGTAAATTCAGGAACGGTTTATGGAAACAATTGGAATTCGTGCTACTTCAATAAATTTTCTTGATTAAAATTTAAAAAAAAAACAGTACAAATAAATACAAAAAAACTTCGAGACCAAACGAGAGTCTCGCCGAGACTGATGGTTAGTCTCGTCTCGATACCGACATAGTTTACGAGTCTCGGCCGATTACAGGAAAGCGAATTATAATCAAAATCCTTCATCTGAGTTTAAACAAGAATTTGACATTTAATTGGCTGCCTACTGCAATATAAAGCCAATCAAATGTCTTAATACCGGTTTAAACAATAATCCTGGATTATTTTTTTTGTGCAACTGGCTTACCTTAAAACTTGCCTAGATCAAGAAAACGATTTTATTTCCGGAAAAAAGGTCCCGTTTATAGAATGGTGGCAATTGCGTGTAATGAGCTAATGAGGGGGATGGTCATTTCCTTGTATAGATTTAGCTAGCCTTTCATGGAAGAGTTTGTAACGAAAGCATTCAGGCTTGGATTTAACTTTTTGAATTATTCTCGCCAAAAAAGGTAATTAGAATTTTGAAAGATGAAAAAAATATCGAGGTTCTGCCGTCTTTCAAGACAAATATTGTGTAAAGAATTTATCTGGATAATTGAGGTTAAAGAAATTTGCGTCATCTATCTTGCACTGTTGGTTTTCAATGCGCCTCTGTTTTTTAAATTGTTTCTAATCGTCAGTCGCAGTCTGAGTGAGGGCTCAGCTTACATCCGTTTTAATATGGGTATAGTATTACATTAAAGCAAAGAAAAGTATAGTAGAGTTTATTGTTTAAATAGATTGAGTTAACAACAAACAACAAAATATACATAGAAATTAAACACGTGTGTGTCAAGAATTTTTCAGAAATATACTTAAAACGTGGATTTTGGAATCTATTTTATAAACCCCATGAACCTTTAAAAATCTTCTACAGGGCACCCCTGATTTATCACAAAAGTATTTGTAATCCTCCAAAAATGATCTCCAATTTAGGCCAGTAGGATAAAACCATGAAATTAGACGAATCGGGGGTAAAAATGTACCTACAAAAAGGGTATTTGTGCAGTTTTACGGTTGTATCTTGTAAATGACTCACAATATCGAAAACATAGTCCCGTTACAAGTTTTGGGCATTAAATTAAATTCAAATAATTTTTTTCCGTTTTGGAAAATCTTACTGCCTCCCTTACAATCCCTAAGGAACCTACATGCCAAATTTCAGCTTTCTATGGACAGTAGTTTCGGCTTTGCGCTGTCTATCAGTCGGTAACGGAAGAATTGTATAGAAAAAACTCTTCCATTATGAGGTGATACCCTATTCTTTCTCGGTGTTCAATGCAGTCGGAATGAGGAAGACCCCCAAGTTACTTGGAAGGATCAGCTTTTGTCACTCATGGTGGATTTCTTTTCTACCGGGCTGTGTGGAAGAATGGCGAAAACATTCCATTTAATCATTACTATATACAGAATACAAGGGAAGAACTCTTTGAGCTGTTCATCGGAATTCTTGAGGAACGTTATTCGGTAGACTATGCCTTCAGCGTTCACTGTCACCATCATTGGTCACCTTAAATTCGAATCCTTGTATAGCCATTACTCTATTTCTGCGGACAAACTGGACTATGTCAAAGGTTTGATTAACCAGCATGGAAGAATTGCCAATTCCAAAGGTCCTATGGCAGTTGATGGAGTCACCTTCGATGACTCCTGTGCTGATAAGACATAAATAAATAAAAATTAGTAGAGGGAAAGGATCATGCGATTGAAACCACTCAATAATCCTCTGAAGGTCTGTAAAGCCGAAACGAGTGGGTGTAGAAATCTGAAATTTGGCTTGTACGTTCCTTGGGGATTGTAGGAGCCTGGCAGAGGATGTACTGAAATTCCTACGGGAACGGGATGTTACGTTTTACAATCTCCGGAAGATAAGAAAGAGACAACAGAACCTAGTTTTTTATAAATATGTAAAATTTAAAATTCGAAGAGCACTAGTATGGAAACCTAACCTAAATATGCAACACATGATGAAGATACCTTCAAATGGCTCCTTTTTCTTAAACCCTGTATCCAAATGTGAGGTCCTTCAGGCAGTTAGTAAACTAAGTAACTCACGCTGTACTGATTATTATGGCATCAATAGCAAGCTAATCAAGGAAACTATACAAATATATGTTGACTATTTAGTAAACGTGTTCAATTCCTGTATTTCAGAAGGCAATTTCCCTGACGTCTTTAAAGTTTCTGTTGTATTACCATTATTTAAGAAAGGCGATTGTAATGATATGAACAACTATAGACCAATCACTATTGTACCAATGTTCTCTAAAATTTTTGAAATAATACTAAACAGGAGACTTTATAATTATTTTGAATGTAATAACATGTTTGATCGTGGTCAATACGGCTTCCGAAAAAATCACTCCACCATACAAGCTGTTTCTAAGATGATAGCTACAATTATTCAATTTTTTGAGAAAGGAGAACAGGCTTCACTAATTTTATGTGACTTATCGAAAGCGTTTGATTGCGTTTCATTTAAGATTCTAATGGATAAGCTACATCTATATGGTATTAGAGGGCTTGCTGGAACATTACTTTCATCTTATCTTAATAATAGAAAACAGTGTGTTTTTGTGGATGGTGTTCAATCTGAATTAATCTATACGAAGAATGGAGTTCCTCAGGGCTCTATCTTAGGACCATTATTGTTTATTATGTACACAAATGACTTTTTTACTTATATGCACCCGAATCACTGTATTGCTTATGCTGACGACACTTCGTTACTCGTATCGGACAAAGATGTTAAAATAGCAATCGCCAAAAGCCAAAATTTATTACAAGAAGCAGATACCTGGTTCATTAGCAATAACCTAAAACTAAATAAAAATACAAGCGTCACTTTGCAACAAATGACTATTCTCATAATTACGGTACTCGAGGCGCAAAAAATATAAGGGTTCCTTATTATAGATTAAGCAAATCAAAAAATAATAGTCCAAGAGTTGAATTGTACAACTATCTTCCAGATCCTGTTAAATGTCAACAATTCAATCAGTTTAAAAATACTATTAAGAACCATCTTCTGAACCACTGCTTTTACTCTGTAAGCGCATACCTAAACACACCCTGTGATTTAATGTAAAATACCTTCTACTGTTTTAAAAATTTACTATTGTTAATGAATAATTTTATTGTTGTATTATTACTTGCATGTATCACTGTATTTGTTTGTTATTTTATGTACCTATATATGTATTTTTTTTTTTTATTGGATGCTATGTGTCAATGACGTGTCGAAGCCAAGGATTGGTGGAAGGACAAATAAAGATTATTATTATGGTCGGTGTTTCTTGTGAGAACTCAGGTCTAGCCTGGTTAACTAATCGCACGGATTAAAATCAAGTAACGATTAGTGTCTGTGTCTGTGTCTGGTGAAGTTATGTAGGGTTCTAAAGAAAAAAAAAAAAATAAATAAATAAATAAATAAAAAATAAAATAAATATTCACACACTCACATTGGAAATCTACGGATAGTATGTAATTCATACTTACCAACATAGCTATTAATGGCCACAATAGTCAACGCTGTCAGGAAAGAAGAAAACAAAACAAAAATATCATTATAATAATTCCTGTAGTTTTATTAAATAGAGTTTATTATGTAAGTGTTTCTTTGGTTTTGCGTTTGGGTTGAATACGAGTGGGTTGTGATAACGTGGTGTGTTTCTGTGAAGAAGGAGTTTTGTGTTTTTTAACTGTGCTAGGACGTGTAACTTTATTCGGTTGACCTGTCTTTGTGGTACATATTGCCTTACTTGTATTTATGGTATTTCTTTGTTCTTGAGGTTGTATTTGTATGGTTTCTTGGGTTTTTGGTGGAGATATTACAGTATGTTGTGAGCATGTCGTTCTGTTATTATTATTATTAAACGGGTGGTCAAAAATTGGCCTCATTTAATGCCCTAAAACATTTAATGGGATATTGTGAGTCATTTGCAAGATATAACCGTAAAACTGCAAAAATACCTTTTTGTAGGTACATTTTTACCCCCTACCACTTCGCCTCCAAAATTGCGCCTCCGGAAAATCAACGTTCGTTTCAAGACGGCGAAGGAATACCATTTTACAGATGGAGCACGATGGAAGAGCTGACCTGGGACTTTGCTGACGTGGATCGATCATGCCAAATATCAGATATAGTAATTCCATTCTCGGCCTATGGCTAAGATCAAAGTGTAGTATCGGCCGGGGACGAGTTTGCCATCAATTTTGGATGTAACTTGAAGATCAATTTAAGAAATTTTAAAGCATTAATTATATTAATTTGAATTAAGGGTAGTCTTGACTTAATTTTTTTATTTGCAATGTTCTTGTTTTCATATTAAGATTGCTAAAAATGTATTTCAGACAAACAGATGGGCTAAGGTTGCGAAGTTTGTTTAGAAATTCGGTCTTAGTGGTTATCCCGAGGGTTATCCTCATATGCATTGGGTAGTACGCCAAATGTGTCTGTCCCTGATTCATCTTATATTTAATTGGTTTTCAAGCAAGTATGCGGTAGGGTGGTGGTAAACACTCTCTTGGGACTGTTGTGAATGTTGAATAAAATTCACAATAATTATCTGCGTGAATAATGGCCGCATTTCAAATCAGTTAATTAATGTAGGCCGTCAAGTATCTCAATCTCTCGTCATAATTTAACAAGTTAAAAAGTAATCGTAAACGATTTACATAAAGCGCATTTCCACTTGCATTCATTTCCCATTTGTAAGATGCAACTTCTCTTAAAATCGTAAAAATCCGGCCACAAATATGAAAGATAGCGTTGCACATGGGCAATCCATTGTTGACGTGCTACTTCAATTTCAGTTTATGAGAAGAATTTCATTTCAATGCTTTTTTAAATAAGAAAGTTGGAACTGCGCATGCGCAAACCTAAATTTTGAAACTAATGTTAGATTTTCCTTTGTTCCAAGCGCCTAAGTATCAAATTTCACTTAAATGGTTCCATAGATAAAAAAGTTGGCACTGCGCATGCGCAAAACCAAATTTTGAAATTGGCGTTTGATTTTCCTTTATCCCAAGTGCCTATGTATCAAATTTTGTTTAAATTCTTCCATAAATAAAAAAGTTGGCACTGCGCATGCGCAAAACCAAATTTTGAAATTGGCGTTTGATTTTCCTTTATTCCAAGTGCCCATGTATCAAATTTCATTCAAATACTTTTATAAGTAAAAAAGTTTGCAATTCGGTTTATAAATGGTCGAGATGCGAAAAGGGCACTGTGAATTTTGAATTGATTCGATTCAACTTTTGGCATTGCGTATTATATGGCTAAAGCTATGCCCATATTGAATTTCATGCAATTCAGTTCATAATTAACGGAGATGTAAAAGCGATCGAACATTTCTAAACAAAGTTATCGTTCACACGGACAGATAGATGGACAGACAGACAAAGGAACAGACGGACAGACCAACCGGCAGGCGACAGATAGCATTGCAAAATTATAAACGATCTCTAGGATCGTTAATAAACGGCAAAAGTGTAAAATTATGGAACATGTAAAAAACGGTTTTTTGTTTTTTTTACAATAACTTTTTTTGTAAGCGGTACCGAAAAAATTCCTTCCTTGGTACAAGACTCGACACCATAACGAACCAAATAGCGAAAAAAGTAGAACAATAGCTCTTAAGATAAAGAACTAGTAGCGTCGCAAAGCTAGCGGACGGACGGACGGACGGACGGACAAAGTGGCCACAATAGCGCATTTTTTTTTATTTTTGTGGAAATGCGCTAAAAACGGCACAGCTACTGTGAAGCTACATACTCAAACATAAACAACAATTATTACCTTTACGGGGGTTGTTATTCCCCCTAGGGCACTTAATCATATCTCCTTGTCGGTCTAACATGCACCTCGGGAATGACTTGTACGGTTAGGTAAGTTCTTGTCTTGCTAAAATGCGTTGATATCTTTTTCGGGATACAAAATTTCCGAATTTTACTTTCCTGGTAACTAAAATGCATTTTTCCATTGAATTAGATTTATTTCCACAAGAAGCGGTAACTTTCTGCTTGATTAATTTACGAGACGTCCAACTTTTCTACTTCAAGACATATTTATAAGACCTGGTGATAACAAATTTAAACATGAAACAGAATTAGTTCTTTACAACTGTAAGTAGTTTCTCCTTTCGAAATAAACTTTACGGTTTTTCAAAACTCGCTGTCAGGCTCTAGTAAAATAATTGCCGACTCGACGGCTCTTAGACGTAAAAAGTTGCGTTGTACGTACAAAAATTAACTGTCATTTTTGTTGATTACGTTGTCGAGGAGTTCTAATGTAAGGGTAAAGTGCTTCAAGTTTGTCAACATCTTAAAGACGCCCAATTTAGGGACCTTTACTACGAGACAAGGAAATAACATGCAAATTCACGCTTCTGTTACTTACAAAATGACATCCATCTTCCGTTGCCGAACTAATGACTAGACTCGAGATCGTTCTGCAATTTTAGCTGTCAATATACCCCAGCCTTTACGTTTATTTGTTGGGGGTAAAACCATTCCAGCCACAATTAATTCTTTTATTTCCATTATGTAGCTTACAGAATCAGAATAGTGCGCTTTTGCGATTCCTTTCTTTTACTAAGTACAGGAAGGATTGTATGTTCTCCGCGAAAAAAATCGCATCAGTAAATATCCCCAGGAAAACTCACACGCAAGTAGGGTTTCCGCGGAATATCCACCCCTTACTCACGCATTCTGCGTAATTGCAAAAAACGGCAACAAGGAGCGAATGGATCGGTTGAAAGTTAGAAAAGGGCTCTATCTAGAGTAGAATTTTATTGCTGCTCAATCTTTTCTCTTGATACCTCGTCCTCTTCCACTCTTACCTTCCTCGCCCTCTTTCCCATGCTTCCCTTGTACTACAGTAATTATAGTAATAATGAAGTACTGTTTCCGGTCGTCTATTTGTATTTATCTCCCACTTATGTTTGTTAGTTTTTTTTCGGTTTATCATCGCCCAAAAGTCCTTCTCTGTTTCTACACTGATTTCTTCTTCGTATTCTTCATCTTTTCTTACTTAAATTTTCTTTTGTACTTTTTTTCTGTTTTTAATCATTGTTCTGTATCTGGTTCTCTCTCATGTACACTTTCTGTCCCACCATTCATCTCTTTTGTTTCTCCTTTGGCCTTCTTTTACCTGTTTCCATGTTACTTCCTTTTTAATACTCCTCCATTTCATCTACCATATTTTCTATTTTATTCTATAACTCTTTCATTCCTTCTCAGTTGCACATTCTCGTCTTTTCCACTTCCACTCGTATTTCCTGTATGCCCTCTTGATCTTTCGCTTCCTCTCCCCATTCCCTGATCGACTTTGTTACTCCTGTTAATATGCCTCCTTTTGCTCTTCCCTTTATGTTATCCTTCTACGCGAATTGATTCTTCTACATGTATTGTATTCTTTATTTTCTCCCAGTTATTTTTTTCTTTTCCATGATCCCCCAATCCCCACAACATCGTATCCTCTGACATACTTCCTGAATTATACGTCTTTGTTTGCTACCCCCGCCAGACTTCAGAACATCAACTTTATAATAATCATCTCAATTTTTATTTCGTTTATTTTGTTGGTCGTTTCTGTTCCCCCCACTCTCCCCGCTTTCCTCTGCCATCTCTTTTACTGTTAATTTCCCCTCCAACCCCGCGTTCTCCTCTCCCGGTTTTTCCCCCTCTGTTCTCAATATTCCTTTTTCTTTGTGACACCATCTGTATTCATGGCCTTCCACCACTAACCGTCTATCCCGTCTTACTTTCTTGTCCTTTCACTTTCTCTCTTCGTCACCTCTCTAATTTCTCTCTGTACCCTTTCCTTATAAATCAACTCGTTATCTATGTATATAGTGCTTCCCTTTAACTTCCTGTTACCCCTCATAATGTCGCTCTACTTTTCCCACGTTACTTCAATTGTTCTCGCGTCTTTTACGTTCCACTCTACTTTTGGCTTTTTTCATGTTTGCCCCTCTTATAGTTATATTGTTCATTTCATCTAGTTTTGTTATCATTTCCGTCAGTTCTTGTTTCTTATTCCATTGTTCTTCCCTTTTCTTCATTTCCTCTCTTAATTCTCCTATCTTCTTCTCCATTTTTCCCATTTGCCCTTTTGTCTCATTAGCCGCCCTTCTTATTTCTTCCTATACGCCTTCCATCAAGTTTTCTATTACTCCTATGTTTTCCGCTTCCCCTCTCATCAATTCGCTCTCTCCCCCTTTTTCAGTTACGCTCTCTCTCTCCTTTCGCTCAGTCTCCACTATCCTTTTACTTTTACTTCTTTCCTCTTCTTACTCTATTGAATCATTACCGTCTGCGTTAGGGACTTGCCCGCCTCAATAGCTCGGACATTCGGCCCTCTCAGCCTCTTCAGTATGTGCGTCCCGAAATCTGACTAATAAATATTGAATGTCGACCTCAAGGTTGTTTTATAATATGGGATTGTCAGATCACGGTGTATTTTCGCCGAGCATAATGGAGTCGTATCCATTCTTTACGTGTGAAATCATCGGTTTAAGGAAAATTATGTTGGGTTGAAGGAGGCGCGAAAAAACGACGTGTGGAATAAGATGTAATTGAATAACAAAATACCTCACCAAATGTGGATGGCCGTAAGTACTAATACTAACAACAAAATACTGCCCCACGTTGGGCGCCAAATGCTGTGTGCAAATGGTATGCGGTCACCCAACAGACACTTACCTAGCTCAAATTACACAAATTATACAAATTACAAAAATCTGACAGAAAAATTAAACTATCTGGATTTAAATTGACACATGAACTAATTTATAGATATTAAGAAATCTCAAAAATTACTTACAGTTCTGTTAATAATAATTCAATAAATTGGCCAGGACCACTCGAAATTCTTCTCCGTCCCCAGAACCGGTAAAACACCTGCGCCGCTTATCTAGCGCGTGACGTTGTTAGTCGAAAAAGCAATTAATTATTGTCCGATAACATTTTTTTATCAACACCTGACCAGATAAAAACTTTACTCACGTAAAAATCTATTTTCCGTTAGTTACCCGTTTGCAATTTTTCATACAACCTTAATACAACAAATAGAATTAAATGAATTAAATGAATACCGGATAAAATTACAATAAAAAACTAACATTAAAATAACAATTCAGCAATTTTTTCCAACTGTGTGTCTATATGTTCATTTAGAACATATTCCCACGCCTCCCATGTAGTTTACACAACAATGCACTGAGAGAAAAAAGTTAATTAAAAATTGACACTTAACAAGCCCAAGACTGTGGTCATGCCCTTCTCCTTAAAAAGCGTTAAATGCGACAAATATGTTACAGAAATTTCCTCTTTTGGGTTGCATTATTGATACGCGCCTGAAGGACTGGATGTAATTCCTATTGTCAAGTTTGGTTTAGTTCTATTTGTTATAAGTTTACATAAACATTACCTACAAAGCTGTCACTGTCAAATTGTTAGTGTTGGGAATTGCAATGTCTCTTTTGTAAATAGATATTTATCTATAAGTGCAATGTCTGGTCTTTTATTGGGCACAGTTTTGTCTGTGACCAGTATCCTATCGCAATATCATGTATGTGTGGTTTTTAAGTATTATCTGTGAAGTGTATTTGTAGTATGGTGTATTTGGTGATGTGTGTGGGTAGAGCAAACAAGAACCATGTGTCAACGGTTTGCCTTTTAAGTATGGTAATGTTATGTAACGTTGTAATTATTCTAAGTTAGTCAGTACGAATTTCCCTTGTTACGGCACTGGCGGGGGAGAATGCGATGTAACCTTCAATTGTTAGTTTTGACG
This sequence comes from Photinus pyralis, assembly GCF_008802855.1. Taxonomy (NCBI): domain Eukaryota; kingdom Metazoa; phylum Arthropoda; class Insecta; order Coleoptera; family Lampyridae; genus Photinus; species Photinus pyralis. Next base: position 29,827,462 of record NW_022170819.1, on the reverse strand, counting down.
ATTGTGGGTTTCGGGATTGGTACCTGCGCGATTGGCGGGGCGAGGAAAATTCGTGCGTGTCTTACTTTCTTTTCGTTGCTCGTTTTGGGAAGACGCAAAAGTGTCGGTTGAATATTAGTTCGCTGGTGTAATGTCGTAAAAGATTGGTTTCCGTCATCTATTGAAGTATTACCTTTCACGGAATCATCTTATTAAACTATGGATTGATAGTTTTTTTTTGGTTAATCAATATCGTAGTGAACTCTTTTGAGAGGCTTTTAAACGAATTACCAGCGAAACTATGTAAGTAGATATACGGGATTAATATCTCGGCCATTATAATGTTCATTTTTAGTGACCGTATCTTCCTGATCGTTATTAATTATCATACAACGTCAATCTTTCCAATAGACCTTCTTTAATAAGAGGTAAAGAGGGTTATGCGTACTAAAATGCACCGTTTTAAACAATCGCTTTTTAGGGTCCTTGTATCCCGTGTAAATTTGCACATTAACATATGTCACCGGAGGGACGTCCATTTTGAATTATTACCAACAGATGCCTTCATCTGAATACACATTCAGCAGTAATCAGCCGTTTGGAACCATGAGATAGAATACATGACCTATATCTGAGCTTATCACCGTCGACACAATTACTTAGCCTATATCAATTATCTGACCAGTTTTGGGGAAATTTTCACTATTTTAAATTTAATTGTAATCGTAATTCTGGTTAACGATCTTTCGATTAATGCCTACATAATTGGCTCTGATTATTGTTTTTGCATTTGAGATCTCCTTCGGAGACATGATTTAATATTGGTTTGTCCTATTACGATCGTGGGAAGTACCGCAAGTGGTAAGCCCTCAGGCACCGTTAAGTACCTCACTGTAGCATTTTTGATTCACCGAGGCATTCTCGGTTAATTTGTCCTTTTATTCTTTATTATAGCTACTAGGTTGAACATTCTTGGGATGAGCTCACTCCACGAATGCCTTCGGAACTCCAGGTAAGAATAATACCTTCTCTTTATATACTTGTGTGTTCGCCACCTCGTTTTGGGGTTAATAACGTTAAGTTTCATGCCGTCGGGTGTGATCGAGTTATCGTTCACTAATTTGTGGGATTAATGTTCAATTAAGTAAAGTTTTTGGGGGAATTCAATTTAGGGGAAGAGATTAGTAAATGTATATTGTTTTTAGTAGTGCATATTCATGCGTTAAGATTTTTTCTTGAATTTGGTGTACCTTACTGAATAAATTTTTGATTTTTGGGTGGTCAGGTACTCACTGATTATATTATTGTTGTGCCGCTACTGTTACACTTCCTTATTCCGGTAACAGTCAGTGTATAATATTCCAGGTAATAAGGTGGCGCCCTTACTGCTTTGCTCTAGCATTCCTAATTATTAGATGAGAGGAACGGAATCCAGTGCCCGCAGAGACCGAACGATACCTAATGACCCTTGAGTGTTCAAGGTTACCCCGATTAATAGTCACCCCTGAGCTAGTTGGCCGATTAGCGGCGGGTTTGAGCAAATTCACCGTTATAGTTATCATGTAAACATGAAAGGCTTTTGGTTCGATGTCTGTATGTTATTTGTGATCTATGTAATTTTGGATGCGTTTTGCTGAAAACCAAGATACTGAACCTAAGTTTCATAGTTGTCCAAATCTATAAAATTACATTGTTCGAACTCAAAAGTTGTTTTACCACCTGTAATGTGTAGTGTTTTACATTTGCCGATTCCGAAGTCCATTTGTATGTCACGGGAAAATGTTTTAGTGATGCTTTATTGATTATTCTCATATGCATTGGGAAGGGTTTAGCTTTTAGCCCAACGAAATTGTAATGTTCAAATTAGATCAAATTCGAGTTTCAATTCCAAAAATTTAATTTTTCATCGGAACCTGAATTTGTCAATGTGGAAACGTAGACTGAATATAGAATTGGTTTAAAATGGAGTTCCTATAGTAAAGCGAGTACACTTACCTGTAACAGTCCAAAAGCGTCTATAGTAAAAAACGATGGTGCATCCGCAGAAATTTCACAGCTATACTTCCCACTAGTCTCTATCGCTACATTATCTAATACAACAAACGACCCATTTGAAAGATTCCGAACGACGTTAACGTATGGGGTAACAAATTGTTTATACGGCGGCGAATCTAAGGGCGTATATCGAAAAAATTCCCTATCGCTTTTGTACCATTTAACAGCGTACAGCGGTTCACCTTCCATGTCATAATTACAATGTAATTTCGCTTGTTTTCCTCTCTCGACTGCCGCCGGTATCGTTAATTTGACGTCCCTCAATGCGAGTGAACCTGGAACAAAAAGGCACGGTCGTAAAAACATTAATAACGGCATTAATTACTAAATTAACATTTCAATGACGCTGTTGAATAACCATTTTAATTAAGCTCTAATTTGAAATTGTATTAATTTTGTAATTATTAACAAAAACATTGCCGCTTCCAGATTCATTTCGAATTATTCACTTCGTTAAATAAATTTTAGCGTATTAATATTTGAAATTCCGTTTAATGCCCAATTCACTTTGATGGATCAATGCTTTTGTTGTAGAGCAACTACAGAGTTTTAGAGTGATCCAATTTGACTTGTAAAGTTTTGAAGACACTGGAACACCTTTACACTTTTCAATGCTCTTAAAGTTGCCTTTTGATTTCGCCTCCTGTTATGAGGTATTATCACTGGTTACCTGGCGCTTCTTTGAAAAGCGCATTCAATTTGGCTGGGAATTCCTTTCCCATCTCTCCATCGTAGGAAAGCTTATTCTGTTATTGGTCTAGAAAATTTTACCCCAGGAGTTGAAGTTTTATAAAATTAAGGCCGTTTCCCTCTAAAGAGCACACTTCAGTTCTATTGTAAAATCCACGTTTAATGCTGCACGCTCTATTTTTTATTGCTCCATTTACTTCTTTATGGTAAGAACGAAAGTGGATAGTTTGTTTGTTACTTTTATTATAGACAATCAACTTGCAAATGCGGCGCGCTCTACTTTCGGGATAATGATGAAGATGGGGGAACGGCAATATCTATATGACTGACATTATACGCAAAAACCGCATTCATCCATTAAGCGCGTGGGCTTTCTTTCTACTGCCATTTGTTCACATTTCCGCATCTCATTTTTTACTGCTGCCATCTTAGGTTTATTGATTCAATTTTTCATTTTGCTTACGCGAGGTAACGGAGTTTTAAATCTTTAGACTTAAACCTGCCATTTGAATAAGTCATATCATTATTTACACAAAAGTTCGAGAACAGATGGAAAAGGTACCGAATATCAACTCGGTAAGTATTTTATGTTACTGCACTGCTTTTAAGGACTCTGGAAATTGAAATTGACTATACTTTATTTAGATGGAGTCGAAAAGCCAGAGCTCTTAGTGTTGAAATGTAGATGAAAAACTGACATTTACATCTGGAAGTTCAGTCTTGGAGCTCTCGAAAAATCCGCAAAGCGAATAATCTCCAGATAAATCCAATAAGTGGCTACCTTACAGATAAATTTACTTTGTTCTTGAAACATCTCCGGAATATTCTCTGAACAAATTCCCTCAGGTAGAAAAACACCAAAAAAGCGCAATATCATATTAAAACCTGGAACGCGTTTCAACAGCACGGCAGTCATCATCAGCGAACAACGTTTGCAAGTTCAACAGCCCCAGAAATAGTTCCAGTGCTTTTTTAAATTGTCTAAAAAGCATTTGGAAGCGATTCGAAAATAGCAAATGCCTTTTTGGCAATAAAATCGATATTTATTGAATTACGCCGAAATTTGCTCCTTCGAATGGTCCTGAAAGCTGAGAAGATATTGGAAAATGAGAAATATCCTTTATAGTTATTTAATAAGGTATGAGCAACACAATTTTGAGAAGGCCGTGGAAATTTTAGGTACCGTCTAATACTAATTAGTTTGACAGCGCGCGTTAAGAAGTTATTACCCGGTGAGTTGATTGGAATATTCACCCCCCATTCCTGACAAATTCTCTTTGGTAACTTTTGGACCATTTCGCGAATACCTGTCTTGACTGCAAGGAAAAATTCGCATTCAAGAAAACTCACGCCATTGAAAAACGTTTCGAGGAAAACCACATTGGAATTAATTGATTCAGCGTTCCATATAAAAGCCCACTCACATAAGTATTAGATCAGGGCTGCTCAACCCCCTGCCCGCGCGCATATTTGTAAACAGGAGACGCGTCCGCGTGCATGGGAAAATTGACCCTGCCTCACAACTATTTCTGAATGCGAATGATTGAATGTGTGCCGTAATGGTTTAGGGGCAAGGAAACGCTATTTGCAACCGGGGGGTTCGGGTTCAATTCTTTGCATGAAAATGCGTTGATTGTCTTTTCAAATTTTGTTGAGTAGTACAAGATCTTGTTTACCTAGTGAGATACATTTTTTAGCAATGTTGATATGAAAACAAAGACATTGCAAATGGGTTGCCTAAAAAAATTACCCTTCTCTTTCACACGGAACAATACACGTTTCTCTCTCGCGCGCTACTTAAAATTGCGACAACCGAACTGTACTCTTCCGTCTGAAAGAGAAGGACGCAGTGTAACAGCTGCTCATGGTTGTAAGAGAGTGCGCATGCCCTCTCTCCAGGTGATAAGAGTACTATGCGATCAAAAATGAGTTGCTGTCGAGTCACCTTTGGAATTTTTGTTTACATGGGAAATCGTACTTAACTTGGAAATTCCAAAGGCGACCCGTTAGACAGAAATATTAATTACATCACCACACATCTGAAAAATGTATTGCACTAAATAAATGGACGAAGGGTGATCTTATGAGGGATCTGTGTATATCTTCTTTTATTATAGCTACTGCAGCCTGTACTATCCGCATTCGTTCCGCTTCAGGTGTTGATTTTTTCGAGGTGCACCATCCCTCACTTAGGAATTTGTCTCCCCTTCCTCTGAACAACACAACTGGTGTTCTTTTCTGAGTTTGAGCGATGATTATGCCGTCCCCATATTTCTCAATCAATTTCTTTCTGACGCTGAGTTTATTTTGGCGTTCCCCTATAATTTGGTCCATGATCTCCTCGAAGGAAAACTGGCAGTCTGTACTAACTGGAGGGGTATGTGAAGAATGCGAGGTAACAATCTTGGTGGTAGATTGCAACATTTTTTCATGCTTGAACGTTTTTCTTAATTCGTTTAACATTCGAAGCAGACTCTCGTTTAAATTTAGTATTCTTGCGTTTATTCATATTCTTACGCTATCTTCTTTGTAATCCACTAGTTTTAGATGTAAGTTAAATCCTGTAGTAAAATTCTTATTATCTGTAGTTCTTTGTTGTGCCGTTAGAGGCCCTTCTAATGTTGGAGGTTTATTTTACTTCTTTGTCTTGTTGCTATTGTGCACCTTTCTGCACTTAAAATGCTATCCCTTTTCCCTTTCATTTGCTCTTCAGTGAAGTTTCTGTGTTTGCCTTGATTATATGCAAATTGGTTTTCTGTTGGTACGCCATTAGTTTTCTAACTACGTGTCTATCTGCTTAAGGAATTAGTGTTTTGGCTTTACTATATTATCTTTGGAGTGGCTTCTCTTTCTTCTGATGTCTGTGGTGGCTCCATTGGAGCGTTTTACGGATTTACGGAATATGTCAAATAATTACGCAGAATTGTTCTCATTACGGATGTTTGTTTAGGGCTTTTACCTTCACTCAATACTCAACCCTCAAAGTTTTTTCCTTGTTTCTCTTAAGTTTGGATTACCTTTTACGTTGATTTACCTAGATTTTACTTACGACCTACGTAGTAGGTGAGTGATATTGCAGTTTTACCTAGGCCCGTAAGATTGATGTGGGCGAACGACGCGACGGATGTTTCTACATTACCGACTTGGCAGAATTACGCGCCATTTCAGTGAAACTAAACAGCTGACTCTACCAACATTGACCTACTTCAAGTTTATAACTGGAGATTTCAAGATAGTTCCCATAACTACAAGTATTGATGAAACCACTTTGGAGATTAACGACCTTTTAGATCGCTCCGTTATATCTGATAATACACTTTGTTTTTGCCGTTGCCGAAAATTTGATTTTGCTGATATCGACACCCGATTTTCTTATGTTACATATTGATTGTTACGAAGATTAATTCTGTTAGTTCGATTACATCCTTCAGATAATCATTCAGATTAGCTGTGTTATACGGATATTAGTACCGTTGCTTTGTGAATTAGTTTTGAAGTTACCGAGGCTTTGTCCGAAGCCCTCTGCAATTTTTTGGTTACGTTGTTTGTTTATTCTGAAGAATTTGCTCATATTAGCTTGTTGACATTTTGAACTAATTAGATAACACTGCTATTGAATAGAAATTTAGTTATTCGTGCATCGTAAAATATTTAACATCACGTTTATGCTGTTATACACAATTGGAAAGATAATCCGTGGTCAATCAACATTTTGCTTTTGCTAGTGTAAAGAGATTCGAATTATTGATTCTTTTTGAGAATTAATTACAGTTTTAATATCCGATTCCCCCCGTGTCAGACGTTAGCATTGCTAGTTTGCAATATTTTATATGCCTCACTATTCACTACCTCTTTTATGTGTTTGTTGTGTTGTTTTCTGTTACACGAACACGGCCTTCTGAATTCAGTGGGCCGCTACGGTCTTAATTCAAAGGTAATTTTTTTATATTTCGTTGACTCCTTGATAGAACGTTTGATTATATACTACTTTTCGATACGATCGAAGTGTAATTGTTACATTCAACTGATTCACGATTATAGCTCCGTTGTTGCAACAACTTCCATTTAAACCTTTAACGGCTAATGCTATTGCTAAAGAATGAAGGCAGAGAACTCAAAACTAAATCATCCGTGGGAGCATCCGAAATTTATAGCACTCGATTCCGTAAGTTGTAGTGCATTGGATAAATCGTAATAAAAGTTAATTACGCCGACTTTACACTTATTGCGGTTAATCTCTCATTGGCTATTACTCATTTCTATGATATACGATAATTGCATGGGGCTCGTGCCGCAAACTCCATTCTCTTGAGTAATGCCTATAATAACACCGTCACTACATAGAAATTACGTGTTTCGTGCAATCGCGAGTAGTTTAGATTTTAGTGTATTAGTAAAAAAAAAGAAAAAAAAAACTCGCTATCCTAGCAGCTTTCTTCTCCTGCAAAAGCCATCCTTCGATATTTTCTTCAGCATCGGTTGCTCCAAGGAAACACTATCTTTCTAGGCTCCTTGTTGTAGCTATAGTTTTTTTTTGTATGTTTTTGGCTTTGGCAGTACCCCTAGGCCAGTTTAGTTTATAAGGATTTCTGTTAAATTTCAAATTTCAATTTTATTTTGTTGTAGAAACTTCAATTTAAAGGTTTAGCTACGTCGATGGTAACAAAATCCTTGACCCAATTTCCTCGAGAAAACCGACAAACGCATTAAAACTTGCATTTGTGGAACGAAAATTGATTTGCTTTTTAACATCATTCAATATCATTTTTTCAACTTGCGGCTAAATATTTATGATTTTTCGTTACAACAGGAACGAGTTCCCTGGCTACTCCAAGCACACCCTATCGTTTGTATATTTTAAAGAATCCTTTTAACTCGTTGTAATTGGTTACAGAAGATGCTCGCGAAGAGTCGAGAGATTCTAATTCACGGTGTTAAATCACTGTTAATTTTTAATGACACATTAATGGCGAATTTTAAATTGGTAGCAACTGAACCGTTAATGTACCTGCCTACGCGTTAATTAAAAATTTGTAACAGCGAGCGTTAACATGCAATAGAAAGAAGACGGGCGTGGATTAAAAAAAAACTCGTCGCTAGCGAGGCTTCGGCATAAAATTTTAATTTCCATTTTCATGTTCTGAAATAGTTTTGTTGCTTCACACAACAACTAAACAACAACCCATCTAATTGCGCTAATGGCAGTTTTCGTAATATTCTCTCGCTTTTGCTCGCGTGTACATGGAATCTTCTTAACCAAGATTATGTGTTCGCGTATAGGATTTAACAAACTGCCTAGGAGCATAAGATGTTTTCAGAAATACGGAAGCAGCGCGATTTATTAAACTGTCTCCGGGGCTTTTTGGTATTCAATAGCGAAGTAAGTTTTTAAGCTTATTAGGGAAGGCTTTGTTTTGGCAAAAATTTATTCGGTTAACATTTTAAAATCGATAAATTTTAAATTTCTGAGCCGTAAGAGGATTAGTTATGACGTTTCAACATATTAAAACGGCGCAAATTAGGGACTAGAAAATTCCCCACGGAAAGTTTCTGGAAACTTCTAAACTTTGCGTGGAAAAATATGTTGCGCGGATGAGAGCTCTACACGAGCACGGTAAATAAAATATGCTAATCGAAAATATATGTAATTATCTTCCAGAGACGTTACTAGTAGCAACGTATTGCAACTAAAGTACAGGTACAAAAGTTCCCAGTGTCTTAGGGAGAACATAATCCTTTTTTATAATTTAGGTCATTGCCAAAAAAATTTATTAAGGACCGTGCTTTCTTGTTTCAGTTAAACTTAATGGAGACTATTGTGTAAAAATGATTTTAATTTGAAATTGTTTAAAAAGATAGCCAGTAATATTCAGTAAACGTGCAATCTGTTAAACTTCGACGTTTTGAGTTTTATGGAAGAAATTTATTTAAATTATTACGCCATTATGTATTTCCTTTGTACAATTTAGTTTAGTATCATATAAGTAAGTGTTATTACCTTAGTTCTCTATTTTTGCCACCAGAGGTCATAATAATAATAATATAATAATATGAATTTATTGTCCAAACAGACATTAAAGTCCAATAACAGGACAAAATGTTATACTGTAGCACACATAACATAATGGAAAAAAATGTAAATGTACTAAATAGGGCAAAAAGTAAACTAAAGAACACTTAGCATAGCAACTAATCAATCACTAAAATGCAGAAAAAAAGTAAAGGCCATCCAAGTGTTATAGATTTCTTATTACAATAGTTGTTTGTTTCACCGACGGAGGTCGTGCAGATGTTCTTCTCCCTTTTTTAATTTCATCTTGCGTAAATCTGTTGTATTTCTCTTTTCCCTTCAGTTGAAGATCCTGCCTTCATATTGGTTATATGCAAATTATTTTTTCTTCGGTACGCCATTACTGTTTCTACTGACTTCGTGTCTACCTGTACGAGGCTTGCACACGCCCAACACAACACAACATTACTATTGTTGGAATTTTGACCACGCAATTTTACCGCGAAGTGGTAGTAGATTGTCGACCTTCGTTTTCCACTTTCTTCTGTGGACCGTGACAAAGTGTACTTCATTTTTAATTATACAGCTGAAACGTTAGTAAGAACGCATGGAATTTTAATTGCTATCATCCATATTTAGTAATAATAATTAGGGAACGGATTCGCCTTTAACTCCTTAGGAGGATATAATTGCGTTTTCTTCTTTTTATCGTAAGTACCGCCATTTGCATTTCATAATGGAAGTGTACCTTTTCTTTAGGCTGCCATCTGTTATACGACAACTTTCCATCAACGTGAATATTAGTGTAAACAGCCACTTCCTTCTGAAGCGGCTGGCCAATTAAACACCGTAGGTATCTGTTATCAGAGCTGTGTCGAGCGTTGTAAAAAACCGCGCGAGCGACGACAGCTCTAATAGTCTCAAAAATGCTCGCGAGCATCGAGTTGTTTTGCAAAGCGAAACCCCTTGCGAGTTCCGAGCACTCCTAAAAGTGCTCGTGCGGTTGATCGTGAGCGCTCGGGAAAAGTGCTCGTGAGCGGAAAAAACGCCCAAGAGCGGAAACAGCGCTTGGGAGCGAGGAAAACGCTTGCGAGCGGCGCTTAATCCTTCAGCGCTTGAGGACGATTAAAAGCGCGAGCGAGCGAAAAAACGCTCAGGAGCGGAAAAAAGCTCGCGAGCGTAAAAAGAACTCGCGAGCAGAAAAAAAGTGCTCGAGCGCCGAGCATTTTAAGTATCGAGCACCAGACGGCCGCTCCGAAAGCTGCTCGCGAGCGGTTCGCTTGCAAGCGTTTTTTACGCTTGGAGCGCTTTTGAGAGCAGTACCCAGCTCTGCCTGTTATAGAACTAGATTAATAGTAGAGCAAGGCCCTTCAGGCGTTAGTCACTTAATTATGCACCGAGCTCTGCGGCTTAGGAGGATTTCTTTTGATTATTTGCAGGTTTTGGATGAGAGAATTCAGCTGATTTCTTGGCGTCAGCATCATTGATGCAAAATAAGAGTAAATGATATTGATTATTGTCCAGACTATTTTTTTGCAAAAAATTGAGTTAAATTCAAAATTTGACATTTCAGATCTAGATATTACAGTGCCCTATTTGTAATATTTTGAGATCATTTTTTAAATTACCCTCAATTGTTTATGTTTTATCCCTGTCCATTATTTTATTTCTTCAGCTTATCAAGACCAGAACAAGGATCTATTAGTCTGCCTTGTTTCCATCTTTTGGTAAGTATTCTCCCCTCTCTTTTGAAATTTACTAAAGTCTAAGTGGCGCCAATCCTTTTGCTTCGCTTTGCTAGTGTACAAAAATCCCGATATTCACCCCGATCCACCTGTAACGGTTGATTTTCTCCATTATTATTGTTCACGGTATATTTTGTTGAAAGATCCTCTTAACTTTTGGGAATCAGTTTAATGGATGGCTCCATCTATTGTTGTTATTTGAACCATGCAATTTTACCATGGTTTCTCTTTCTTCTGTGACCTGTAACAGAGTGCATTTTATTTTAATTGAGCAGCTGAGGCGTAAGTTTAGAACGCATGGAATTTAAATTACCATCATCAATGTATACCTAGTAATCTCTGGCGATTGGATTCATTATTTGGGGATTCCGGAAATATTGGTAGTGAACGGATTCGCCCTTGAACTCCGTAGGAGGATTTTATAATTGCGTTTTTCTTCTAAATCGTAAGTACGCCATTTGCCTTTTCCGTAATTGATGTGTATCTTTTCTTTAGATTTCGGCTGATATTTGTCATATTACAATTGAAATCGAGATTCGATCCTCAACAAAGGGTCAACTTCCGTAACACTTTAGCGTATTTTGCCCCTTCTGGGTTATTGCAATCGCATTCAAGTAATTTGTTATTATCGTTGCGATCTTGGTTAAGTTATGGTTGAATGTTACTGGAAGCGGTTGGCCGATTAAGTACCGTACCTGTGATAGAAGCTCACTACGAGCAAAGCGAGGCCCTTCAGGCGTTATTCAATTAATTGTGTACTTGTGTGGCTTGGGAAGTTTTCTTTTGTTTGCAAGTTTTGGGATCCGAGAACTAAGCTCACTTCTAAGCTGAGTTTTGTACCTTTAGGGCAATCGATTAGTTTGTTTCTGGTTGAAAGAAAAATTATTGCAATAACAACTTTGTAGCAGTGGACCTACATCTCAGATTCTGTATTCAATTTATGGATTCGAAATGCCTTCAAATTTACCTTTTGCTTTCGGATGTTGACATCGGTTTAGGGAAGCCGTCTCTCTTGAAGAATTTCGTGACGAAGTTTCTAAATAGGTACTGCTAGAGAGACATAAAACCTCTGAAAACGTGTATTGCTAATTCTTTACGTTTAAAGTCTGGAAAGTTTGTCGAAGGCTCTTGAAACTTATAGGAAAAGTCCAGAGCCCCCATAAAACTTTTTGCATTACCTCGTATGAGAAATTGCTTCCTGTAGATAACGATGTTTAGCCAAACAGGCAATGGATGATCATTCCTTGCTGATACAATTCTTCTTACAATAAAGCGCGGCCCAATCTAAATAGGACCTTCCGTCGGATAATTTTTCTTTTACGAATTTCACGAAAAACTTTTGCCAGCTAAAAGGAATGCTAGCTGCCAATGTTGATAATTGCAAGCAAATTAAACTTCTTCTCACAAGTTTGTCAATGTTTTTCATATAAAAGGTGACATTTTGATGATCATGGATTTGTCCATTATGTGTGTGTTTGTTTAATGCATTTACACATTGTAGATTGACTGTTATTGTACCCAACATTTACTTCTCCCTACGTTTTGTTGGTACAACTGTTCTCTTACAATTTTCTCCTCTAAATTATAAAAATGATACTAATTGACCGACATACATCTTGTCTCTGGAATAAGCACGAGAGACATGTGATTCACGTTAAGTGTTTTTCGCGTAATGCATTCATCGATCGGCAAATGCTTATTGGAAAAATGCATTGTTTCAATTTGAACTGCACTTTTAGTCAGTTAATAATTCAAGACACTAATCACACATTTAACAGAAAAGTCAATTCATCGATTTTGTGCTTTTCTACTTGTTCGAACTGTTATGTTTCAGTTTTATCCGATTTCCTTTTTTAAACCCTAAGATAAACCAACCCCGGATTCGTGTATTCGAGGTAAAATAAAAATATTTTGAGGCGAGCGGAAACTTCGAAAGTTTCTATCTCATTTACAAATTCAAATTCGAACGAGCGGTGCAATAATACCTACACCGCCATATCAAGGTATCAATTTTCTCCAAGATTAGTTACAAACTTTTAAAAAACTCCGAAAGAACTTTGAATACATTTTGGGCGCAGTAAAAACTACGATTTACGCGCAATATACTTCAAAATTTGGGTTTAAATTTAATTTAAAGTCACGTAAATTGGACGTTGTATGCATACTTGCGCAAAATTTACTTTCGCCAAGAAAACTGTGGAGTAAATAGAAAACTAATTTATCTTTGTTTTGAGAGTTGACAAGTTTAAAACCCGAATGAGAAGTGTATACACGAAAAATCTGCTTGTAAAATCCGTTGATATCCTAGTTATGCGCGTTCTGTTTTTAAACAAATTCGCATTCTCCCCCAGACAGCTACATTTTTATTGCCCTGTAGTGTGGTCTGTTATTGTCCGTCGTTTCCTTTTTCTGCCTTCCATGAGGATATGTACAATAACATTACACTCGTAAATTGAAGGAAAATCCTTAAAACTTAAATAATAAAATAGTAGTCCCAGATCAAAGCCATGAATGACACATTTTTAGTTTTAGTAGGTTGGATGTATTCGGGGTCTGTTAAAGGAAATATTAGACGTTCCGTGCCCAAGCCAAATTGGTAGAAGCTCTTGTTGCAGCAACTGCTACAGCTCTACAAAAAAAATCGGAATATATCACCTTCTACGAGTAATACCTACGAGCTATAGCTAGACAGGGCCGGAATGGAGAAGGATGCCGGGAAAACTCCCGAGAGACCAAATATCGACAAAAGTAATTTATTTTGAAAATTTCCTTGTAAAACTCAACCAAAACAAACATTTTTCACATAAACTAATGGTGCAAAACCTCTCATTTAACAGCTCACAAAATTGGCGTTCTTTTTCATTTTTTTAATCAACCACATCAAGGATTAAACTAACGGCATTACGTGTTTAGGTGTTTGGGAATCTTTATATATGGAGAAAAATGCTTTTATCGTTTCCATCACTTAGATATTGTTACATGCTATATGTTACACCCTGTATAGTATTTTTAAACGGACGTATCGATAACCAAAATAACAAATGTTATAAGTTCACGGAGTAACGACGAAACTAAGTATTTTACCTTTGAACTACCGAGTCGCAAACTCTACGAGCCAGAAGGGCGCTTTCTGCCAATAATCAACAATCAGATACAACACAAAACCAAAGAGAAGGAGTGATAGTCCGAAATATAAATGTAAAGGAAATTAACGTTTGGCAAAAATCGTAAAAAAACATTCAATGGATAGCAATAATTCAATTTACATTATATACCAAAACTCTAAACTCGACAACGAGCTGTCGTTAACGTTGATTGAAGAAAACGATTGTACAAAGCAAAAATGCCATGGATAAATTTCCATTTCTAATTTACCTGTGTTTTTATTGGATGCTTGTCCAAGGTCCATTTTAATTATTAAAAATTTTGTAGTTCAGTTTAGAGTTTAAGGTATTTGGTTTGACCCACTACCTGTTAGAAGTTAACAGAGCATTATTACTTGGCGCCGAAGAACGTGGGGCAAATTCAGGGAAATACAAAAATAAGTCAAATTTTCGTATTTAAATTCAGATTAGGGTTTTGTGTCGTACGGGTAAAGTTTATTCTTGGTACCCGCACATGTCATTTTTTAGGGAAAAGAGGTGTGCGTTATGGAAGTTAATTGTTATGGGAATTTGTAGGATGCGTAGGCGTAGGAATTTGTCAAAATGCGACTAGAAGAATTTGGTGGGACGTGATGTTGCTATTTAAATTCGATTATGATGTTTAGGATAGGATTAATTACGGGGTAGGTAGTGTTAGAATTAGGGTTAGGATATAATTAAATAGTGATTTTATTCAAGACGAGATGGATTCAAAGATCGACAGTGGAATCGAAGTTACTTAAGATATAATACCCGGTTCAATCGATGTACACGAGGAAAAGAAGGGAGAAGTCTCGACAATGTGGACATCAACTATACAAGCATAGAGGCAATAAAAACATCGGCAGAGGAAACGAGAAGGGAAATTAGGAATATTATTTTAAAAAAATGGATTCGATGAATGACGAGATTGATTCAAAAAATGACGAATTGAAGAAGAATTGATTCACCGATTGAAAAATTAGATGAGGAATTTATGAGAAAGAAGCGATCAAATGAGATGGTGGTTAAAGAAGAAGTTGAAGTTAAGGAAGAAGTCGGGATTGAAGAACTTTATAGGCAAGACGAAGAAGTAGTACAAGAGAAAGAAGATTATTAGTTAAAGAAGATGAAGGGATTTTAGTTGAGAATGAGGTTGAATTAGGTAGTTATTTTATTGCAGGAATTGTTAGTGAACCTGAGATGAAGTTGAAGTTGTATTGTTTGAATTATAGGATGGAGGAGAATAGGGATTTGAATTATTTAATAGGGAAGAGTTTTGCGGATAATAAGATTTATTGTAGGGGTAGTATTTTGCAGAAGAATTTGTTTGAGATTAAGTACGTGAAAAGGAGTAATAATTTAATTGCAAAAATTTTATCGGAGAAAGGAATAGGAGGGAAGGAGATATGAACAAATTATGAGATTTTAGGTAACCAGATAAGGGAGATTTTCTTTCAGAATTTTTCGAAGAATTTTTAATATGATTGGGTAGAAGATTTAGAATTGGAGGTAGCCATCGAGAATGAAGGGAATTTGAATAGCTTAGAACAGGATTTTAGGAAGCAGGACAAGATTAAAAGTGTTGTTAGGAGTAATGAGGAGTAATGGAAGGAGTAGGAATGGATTACTTGAATAATTTAATTATAAGTGAAAAGGGTAAACAGTGTTTTGTAATTGAGGAATTAAGAGATTATTTTATGTGTGGGATTTTTATAGAGAAACCCTGGATTAATTTAGAGAAGGGGGGAGAAAAAGAAAAACGAGAATGGAAAAGTTTAGGCAAAAGACCAGGACCAGGGGGTCCGTTAACTTGGCCCCTCTCAAATATATTTAAGGATAACCAAAAAACGCGCAAATATATATTTTAGTGCATACCTGGGGGCTGGGAGTATAACTTCGTATGAAAATATGTTAAAAAAAAGTAACTTTTAAAAACGTTAAGTTAGCCCCCCCCCCCACTTTTTGAAAATTTGTCACGGCTTAACTGTAATGGCGCTAGCTTTAATTCAAGTGGAGCAATTGAGCGCATAACCAAATGTATCTCAGGTCATCAGGTGACCTAGTTACAAGCGACAAAATACGTACGGGGGGGGGGCGCTCACTTGGTCCCCCCATTTTTGGGGTAGTTGATTTTCGGTGAAAATGCAAAGGCTATACACTTGCTTATATTTTGAGGCGGAAAAATGAATTGTCTGATATCAACCGGGAAAAAACATTTTCTTATATATTTTGGCCTGTAGAATCCATAACTGCCAACAGTTTGAAGATTGGGTCACTAGATCAAAAGTTACAGGCCCTTGAATTTTTTTGAAATTGTTTTTTTGCCTATAACTTTTGATTCAGAAGTCCAATCGACAAAATACGAGACGTTTTGGAATCTACGAAGCTAAATTAATAAGAAAAAGTGTTTTCCCGAATATTTTTGTGGTAGTCGATTTTCTGTAAACATGCAAAGGCTATACACTTGCCTAAATTTTGGGTCGGGTAAATAAATTGTCTAAAATCGACCGGGGAAAAAACATTTTCGTATAGATTTTGGCCTCCAGAATCCATAAGTACAGACAGAAAAGAATTATATTCTTTATGATCTAAAACGTGGAAATTTTATCATATCCAAAAAACGGTGATCGCAATAGCGACCTAGGAAGTTAAAAATTCTTTGTTCCCGAAACGAACTTTTCCGCACTTATGAAACAAATAACTATTCCCTTTGTACATTTTTTGAAAAACAAAACCATGACAGATAGGTAAGTGCTTCCAGAAATCTTCGTGATGTAATTATGTCATATTTCATTTGTCTCCTACGTTTCTTAAAAGCGATATTAGTTCAGCATGCAAACAACTTTTATCTTAAAGCATGGCAAGACCGTATTAAATTAATCTCCTCGAGTTTGTTGGAGCACTCCATTTTGTGCATCATCTCACGAGCACACATAAATTTTAATTCAACCACCTACATTTACTTTGTTTCTCAAGTTTAGCGTTGCAGGTACAAAATTTATTTCTAAGTAGGTAGATATTGGATTCGGAAAATTACTTAATAATGTAAGATAGTATTTAAAAGTTTGACTTGAGGGAACTGTTACAGTACTTTCCGTATAAATAATGGAGTATTATTGCCGTGCTTTTAACGTGCGGAAACTCTACGAAAGGGGGAAGTATAAAAAAAACTTTCAGAACAGCATCAATTAAAAAGAGTTTATCTGGACTTGGTATTATCCCCGAGAACGTATTCGGTGGGATTTTAAAACGCTCACTTTCCGCTTTCTCCCTCCGCGAAATATCGTAGTCGAGTACTTTAACTTTTCCCATTTAATGCAATTTATTCCCTTAACCTTACAGTAAATACTAGCCGATGCCGCAATAATTTTCGCGAACATTCAGAATGCAAAAGGACGCATTTGTCATCGCGCTTTTCTGCGTATGACTTAAGCTCCTTGCACGAATGCCATTCGCAGACAGTTATTAATGCAAAATTATGGTGAGGCAGGTAAGATTTATTAACAACCGGAGCAACATTACCATCAAATTCGTATGCGTTTGAGTTTGCCCAGCTTGACAGGTAATAAATTTTACTTTATACATGTGGGTGGATGATACAAGATGTTAACATAGACAAATATGGAGTTTCTTCTCCATTTTCATACAACTGTGCCGACATTTCTTCTTTAAAACTTTTATTTTTTTCCACAATTTAAATTATTCATTTACAGTGCATATTCCATCTTCATTTGGCAAAGTGGATGTACCCAATCATGGAACATTGCGACGATACCAACTTTTCAATTTATCTGACTTTAGACTTAGACAAATACGAAAAGCAAATCTATTTTGACGCTTGATGTACGCGTAACACCAATTCAGAGTTAGTCTAGTGATTCCAAATATAGCTTTCATCCCTAAGGAGGTTTTTAATCGAGGTTATTCCTAATCTACTTAAACCTGTATTATTACTAACGCTTCTTCGACATTCACCCGTTACGAGGACTAGACAATATTTCGCTTTGTGTTATGTGAGTGTTCTGGATGTAATACGTTTGGTAGAAATTTAGCGATATGTAATTCTTTAAAAGCGGTCAAGAAAGTAAGTTAGCCTGCGTATTCTGCAAATAAAGTCGGAAAAACACGAGAAATGTAATTATAGTGTTTTACATTAGCCAGGTAAGTTAGTTTTTACTGGCGATAGGAGAAGTTGACTGGCGAGCCGTTAGGCGAGCCTGTCATCTCCTAGAGCCAGTAAAAACTATTACCTGGCGTATAATGTACAATATTTTATTTGTTACTCATTTGTAAACGTAAATAATTAGTTCTTAAATTGATCTTGAAGAAATGTCTAAAATATCATGTGATCCATGTAACAGAGACTTCGCATTAATTCTGGCCAATGAAATTACTAGATTACTAACTTGTAAAATTTGTACAGGTCTGCTGTCAGTTTTACAAGTCTGCTGTCTGCTGCGATTTGTTTTTCCACCTGTGTGCGTTTTGGATTGATGAATCCATGAATCCCACATTGGAGAACCGTGACGTAAAATCTATTTAAAAGAGGTCAAGATACGAAACAGCTTAAACGCAACCTGTAGACGTGAGTTTCTACACAGCTGACATCTTGAAACGCGATCCGATCCAGCAAGGTTATCAACGGTGACAACTTCAACAGTGTTAAGGGTATTCCTACTCAGAGCTGGGCAGTATTCGATTTTGTAAATACTTTTTAGTATTCAAATCCTTTAAAGTATTCAAATACTTTGTAATTAAATACTTTTATGGAAGCAGTATTTGTATTTGTAACTCAAATACTTTCACAAATATTTAGTATTCAAATACTTCGCAAAGTATTTGGACTCTTCGTAAAGTATTCGAATACTTCACATAGTATTTGAATACTTAACCTTCCTTTTTTTACCAAAAATCGACTACTCCAAAATTTCTCAGGAAAACACTCTTTCTTATTAAGTGCGTAGAATCCAAAACAATTCGTACTTTTTCGATCAGACTTCTCAATCAAAACTTATAGACTAGAAACCAATTTCGAAAGCAAATTCAAAGGGCTGTAACTTTTGAACTAGTAGCCTAATCTTGGAACTGTTTGAAATTATGAATTCTACAGGCCACATTCTATAACAAAATTTTTTTTCCGGGTCGATCTGAGACAATTTTTTTTCCGGGCCTCAAAAAAGGCAGTGTATAACCTTCCTTTTTTACCAAAAATCGACTTCACCAAAATTTTTCGGGACAAACACTTTTTCTTATTAATTTTGGTGCGTAGAATCCAAAACAATTCGTACTTTTTCGATCAGACTTCTCAATCAAAAGTTATAGACTAGAAACCAATTTCGAAAGAAAATTCAAAGGGCTGTAGCTTTTGAACTAGTAGCCCAATCTTGGAACTGTTTGAAATTATGGATTCTACAGGCCACATTCTATAAGAAAATGTTTTTTTCCCGGTCGATCTGAGACAATTTTTTTTGCGGGCCTCAAAAAAAGGCTTCCTTTTTTACCTCGTTTTTTACCAAAAATCGACTACACCAAAATTTCTCGGGAAAACACTTTTTCTTATTAATTTTGGTGCGTAGAATCCAAAACAATTCGTACTTTTTCGATCAGACTTCTCAATCAAAAGTTATAGACTAGAAACCAATTTCGAAAGAAAATTCAAAGGGCTGTAACTTTTGAACTAGTAGCCCAATCTTGGAACTGTTTGAAATTATGGATTCTACAGGCCACATTCTATAAGAAAATTTTTTTCCGGGTCGATCTGAGACAATTTTTTTTCGGGCCTCAAAAAAAGGCAGTGTATAACCTTCCTTTTTTACCAAAAATCGACTGCACCAAAATTTCTCGGGAAAACACTTTTTCTTATTAATTTTGGTGCGTAGAATCCAAAACAATTCGTACTTTTTCGATTAGACTTCTCAATCAAAAGTTATAGACTAGAAACAAATTTCGAAAAAAAATTCAAAGGGCTGTAACTTTTGAATCTAGTAGCCCAATCTTCAAACTGTTTGAAATTATGGATTCTACGGGCCAAATTCTATAGGAAAATGTTTTTTCCCGGTCGATCTCAGACAATTTTTTTTCCGGCCTCAAAAAAAGGCAGTACTTTTAAGTTATTCAAATATTTGAGAACAATTTAGAAATGTTTAGGGAAAGTTTCCATTGTCACAAAATCAAATATAAAAATCCGATACATCTGAATACCGAACTTGATAGTCTACGTAACTTAAAAACAATAGGGACTTTCTTATATCCTTAAGACCATATGTACCAATTTTCAAAGCGATCGCACGTTTCTAAACAAGTTATCATGCACACGGACAAACGGATGGTCAAAAATGGATCTGTTCCAAAATCGCTAGGATTAATTTCAGAAAGGCGTACGTATCATGTGCACGACTTACGATCGCTTTGAAAACTGGTACACGTATTCTTAAGGATATAACTGGTATAAGAAAGGTCCTGGTAGGTACCTCCTATATAATAATATAATAATAATAATACGCTTTTACTCCCCTTAAATTTGTATATAACAATAGAAATATAAAAAAAGCTAACCCCATACAAAGTATAACTTGATTTTTTTAGTATTAAGCCTTTTATCTAGTATACTATTTTAAATTTTTAATGTATTTGAGTGACAAGTATTTGAATACTTTTTACTGTATTCGAATACTTTTTATAGTATTTGAATACCTTTGATAGTATTAGAATACTTTTGAAAGTATTCGAATACATTCTAAAGTATTTGAATACTTATTTTTTTAAGTATTTGAATACTTTTCAATGTATCTGTATCTCGTATTCGCTTGTGCTGGACGTAAAAGTATTTAGTATTCAAATACTTTTTGAAAGTATTCTGCCTAGCTCTGTTCCTACTTGCATTTTTGATGCGAATTATTGATTTATTAAATTAGAATCGCGTATATTTTCGCATATATTTAAACAACGCTTACTAAAGAATTTAAATATGATTATTTAGATTGGTTTCCTTAGGCAGAAGGAATATTTTTATTTCTGTTAGAATTAGGCTTTTGTCCTTTTAGAGAGACTATTTTCGTGTCCATTTATAATAAAAGGATCCTATTTTGAGGTAATCGTTTTTAATTTTCATGAAAGCTATTGATTTTTCACAAAGAGGGTAAAAATCTGTGTTTCAAAGAGACACGCCAATATGGAGGTTGTGTAATTTGTCCAACAATTGTAACTGTTGTTACAAAATCAAATGTTGGGGACGCACGGCTCCCATTCGAAACATCTGCGGGCCCGCAGAGTAAAGAATTTAAAGCGAATATGACGACTTGGAAAACTCTGAAGAATTGTGAATCTTCAAAGATGCAAAAAATCCACTGCATTCCGAGAATTCAAGAAGAACAAATGAGAGAACTCGAACAATCTAATAAAATAAAAAATAAATCAGAAAAATCCGAAACACCGCAAGATCTAGAGAATTTGAAGAAACAAAAAACATGGAACAAATTATATCGATCTGAAAGATTTTTGAAAAACAAGAACCCGAAGAATTTTCAAAATCTAAAAATCCACACAATTCGAAAAATTCTATGAATCCTGTCTTAACAGCTTTTGCTTTATCTCACACAGTAACCCTCGCAGTAACCTTTACCGATCCATTTAATTGCAAGGTGAGCTTTTTGAAAATGTCTGCTCCATTAATTATGGGGGGATATTGTTTCACTTTCCTGCATTTGATTTCCCGTAGACACCGCTAATTAATTTGTGTTTTGTAGACCGTGCGCCGTAATTTTGTTTTAGTTCATCCGAAGTGACCGTCACCATTTACTGAACTCGTCCGATTCTCGGAGCTGTCGTTTAATCTACAGGAAGGCAAAATTAGAAGGTTGTATTTTTTAATAAATTGTATGGCTGAGGGAAAAATTTCTAAGTAATTCGTGGAATAAATTATCGTTTCTTCTGTGTTCACTACTTAGCCCGTTGTCTCCGTAATGCTTTAAGATCTCTTAAGCCTCAACGAGTCGGAGATACAGGATGTAAATTTATCTGAGCCGGGTTTTGTTGCAAAAATACTGACATAAAAATTACGCAGCTCTGAAATCATCACTTTGTAATTTATAAAAATGCAATTATAAAACAATTCCCTTGTGCGGGTTTCTTAAGGACAGCCTACTTTTACTTGATTTCTGGGAGTACAGCACTTAAGTATTAGATATGGAAAAAGGAGGGAGGGTAGTTTTTGAAAGGATTCGGTCTAAGATCACCAAAAGAGAATCACGTTCGATTGCCGGTAAAAATTTGGTTCCGAGTTTAGCAGAGCGAAAATTTTGGGTAGTGGGAATTTCTCCTGTTACGGTAATACAAACAGTTAGGATTACACTCCTGTGGTAGTTTTCTTGCTTGCAATCCATAAACTTTAAAAGCTTACGTCCGAAAAAGTGGACAAACACTCTCTGACAAATTCTTAGAAGAAAAGATATCCGACGGAAAGATCAAGTTTCCTTCTATCAGTTTTCGAATCATTGTATTAGCCAGCAATAACCGCGCCTTACCTGTTATTCAACATCGTCATACACAGAAGGACATTTTTTATATGAAGTACCGTTATTTGTGGAAAATGAAGGGCAGTATATCTTTAAGACCAAATTGTCATAAAATCATGTGAGTGAAAAATTTGAAATTGAATGTTCTTAAAGACAGTCGTTTCCGTGCAATTTAAAGCAGTTGGTACTATTGTACTCGTATGTTGGATTTAAAGTTAATTTGGTCAAAGTTCAAGCAAGAAAATCTCCACGTTCATGGGTCCATTATAATTATTTATAAGGTTAGTTGTGAATAAAAAAATTGTCGAATATTGTCAAAAGACCGTGGCCACGAAAAAATCAATCTATTTAAGTAAAGAGATAGTAGAGAAAGGCAAGATGCTTATTTTGGTCTCCTTGACTACACATTATGTTAGTCTTCGTAATTATTTTATGCTTTATCAGAAAGTTCGTTCGCCTTTGGGTTTAGATACCACTGATTTCAACTAAAAAAGGGCCGCAAAACGTCAGGATCATGCAAGTGTTCTATCGTCGTGACTGGACATTAAATTTGTTGATTAGATTGAACTTGGGTAGTATTGGGGAAAAATAGGGCTCAATTTTAGATTTAAGGTATTTGTAATTACTTTCAGTTTAGTCACGTGTGTTTACGAAGCCCGTAAATTTAGTCTTGAGTAATCTGGGCAAGCCGCATTTATGATTTAAAAATTGTTTGTGAAAATTGTAAATCTAGTCTTTGTAAATTGTAAATGTAGTCTCTGTAATCTTAAATTGGTGGGTGGAGGGGAGTAAAGTTGGATGTTCCCATCTACTGATCTACCTCTGGTGATTTCTCGTTTTGTATGTGAGCAAATAATTTGTAATTCTCAGAATTAAATTGCACAAAATTGTCTGCTATCGGCCGAACTAACTACGCCGACGTGTTGTAGGACAGCATGAAGTTGGTTGTAACCAACTGTCTCTTGTGCTGAAAGCACATTTGTTATTCTTGGCAACAACAGATCAAAATTATTTGTCATAATTTATTTGAAAGGTATATCTTACTGTATTTGGTAATACCAACCTATTCTTTTGTCTCGAAATTCTAGAAAGCTCCAAGCTGTTTGTAAATTTTAAACAATCAAAATGAGAGTTTATAATCTTTTCTAATTTTCTTACAATATGCAGGTTTTCTGCTTCTTTTCAGGTTAAAGTTTGGAATAAAAAAATTAAACTTGCAAAATCGTTTTTTTTCCTTTTTAAATTCTTCCTCAAAGTACAACTGGATTCCGACACAACAATAAAAGAGCCGATGGCCCCAATCAAATTCCGTAAATTTCACTGAAATTACTACTCAAATTTTGAATAAAATCGAAAATAATTTTCGGATAAAAAAAAATTAGAAAAATAAAACTCTAGCAGGATTTCAAATTGGGATTCAAATTGACACATAATGAAAAATTACAAGAATTTATTGAAACACACATAATAAAAAAAAGAAATAGCTAACCGTGCCTTTTGAATAGAACACGCCCCGTTTGCAAACGGTCGATCTGAAAACAAATGAATATCTCAAAAGGTACTCCAAGTTCTATTAATAATAGCCTACACACCCTATAAACTTTCAGCTCTATTTTGACCTAAATACCAATTTGTTTGTAACAACAGACAAACGCAATCTATACAAACAAGGTAAACGTTATGTATTTATGGCAACAAAGGCAACACAGTAGATCTCGTCGTGATGTTGATATCTGTTAAAATATGGCATTTTTTCAATAGACAATTATGGTCCGTTTTTGAATTTGTCTGTTCAATGGTTTGCACGAAGTCAGAATAGTAACGTATCAATTATGTATTAAAAAAATGCCTGATAGGGTAGACAAAAAAGCATTTATTCTAAATCTAGAGTCTCTGTCTCGTTTAGGGGCTACGCCCAAAATTTGCATTTCTCCTTTAAATTCGAAAATAATTCCGACCCATGTAGCACAGTTCAGTTGAAGCTGAACTGCGATGCTAAGGGTCCGTGGTTCGAATCCGGGTTCGGGCATGAATGTAAATGTATAATTTATTTATTTATTTATTATCCCTCTCTTAGTTTTGGGCCCTCAACAGGCATGCGCCCAATCTTATATAAATAATGAGTTGGGTTGGTAGAGCAGCCTCGGTGAAACCCAGCCCACTCAAAAAAAAGACAAAAAATAAATAAATAAATTAAACTGCAAATGCTCAGAATCTTACGAAATTTGGTGGGTGAGGGTGAGTGCGTCATTTCCCTGTATTTCTGATTTTCTCATTGTAACACTGAGCAACAATCCTAAAAGCAAGTTGCCGACTCTAGTCTAAACACTATACAGGATGCGGTTAGAATTTAAAAAATACACTTCAAAACAATCGTCCCCTCCATTATGCTGTGGATTTTGTATATTTACATTTTCTTGCAGCTGAGCTGATTACATTACACTGAAAATTGCCGACAGCGTGAATTATTACATTTAATTAAAAATGGTGAATTTAGAATAAATTTTAACAGAGAACTCATCACAATGAAACGACTCCGTAATTTCCAAGCTTAACGTATCGATTCCATTATGCGCGAATAATGCAAGTACGGAAACAACAAAAGCTACATATTACCGCCCTTTGTTTATTTTGCCGGTGGCGTACACGGCCTTACATAAGGTACTTGCCCCATAGCGTATTTTATTTATGTCGGCCATTTGCGGTACGAACTTTCTTTTAGGTTTTTATCGGCAGCAATTCATTTTTCGCAATTTAATTTACACAGAGATTTATCAGTTGGAATTAAAGCGCTCTCTTCCGTGTGATTTACAGGGCGCCTAAAGTACTCTTTTAGCAAAAATCCAACCGGCTTACCTTTCACAAGCTCCCAAGTACAATTAGAGCTTATAATTACAAACATTCATAAAATTGGAAGTATGAACTGAACATGTCTTTTGCTAATGTTAGTGCGAAGACCAAACTATATAATTACACAGTACAGGCGTACTCCAAACTCTAATTATAAGAGAGCATAATGCGAAATTACACTTCGCGATGCATTTCTGAAAAGCTATTAGTAAATATACGAAACTTTCCTTTTAATCCCTTGAGTGAGTGTTACTCTGAACTCGACAAATTGTACCCTTGAGGTTTATACGCTTACGCTATCATCTTTAGATAGGTTGTTAAAGTAACACAAAGGTTAATAGTTCCTATCACATGTTGCATTTATCACGATAAACGTTGAGGGCGGGTTTGTGAGAACCAATTTTGCACTGTGCTTTTATGCCACCCCCCCCCACTCGCACCCCGCTTTAAAAAGAAACAAGTGTATCTCATATCAATATTTATTATGGTCGATTATGGTGCACTTGAAACTATGGTGGTCGACGCAAAGGCCACCACATCAACCGACATTGCACCTCAACACTTTGACATCGGTCAGCAGCAACGGCTTCCCAGAATGCACTCCAGGGCGTAGAGATATACCTAAACCAGGGATCAAGAAGTACAACAAATCATTAAAGAGAAAAGGGCCCTTTTCGTTGTGCTCAGTTAACTGCGGCAGTGGAGCAAGCTGAAGCACTTATCTCCACTTTTCTTGGAGGATATTTAAATTATCGACACATAAGTGAACCTAATGTTGCCTTTTTTTAGACAAACAATATGTGACTGTTGGGAAGACGTAAATTAATTATTTCGTCATCTTTACTCGTTATTATTTGGTTTCTACGCCCTCTCGTTTAATTAGAGGTAGGTGCGTTTGGGATTTACAGATGTGGTAATTTTAGAGGGTTTACGGGCACCGCTCGTTGAACAATAAATACCAGCTCAGATCAAGGATGTAAAGCCAACTTAATTAGGTGCAGTACCTGGTTCGCTCTTATCAGGGAGATAATGGCCATCTTGTTAAGTCATTCGGGATTGCCCCGCCCAGATCGACACTTGGGAGACTGGATAAAAAATCGAACAGCTGGGCTAAACCGAGCCAGGGGAAGGGTTGGTGTACACTGTCTTCCTTATAAGGTGGTGTTCAAGTTATCGTATTCGATACTGAAATGTAGAATCCAAGTACAAATCATAGTTGGCCCCTCAAGCACCCAATCTTTAATCAATGAGACACACCGGTTAGATGCGCGGCTTTCCTTCTTTCTTGATTTGTTTCTTTAGGTGATAGATGCGACGTGGGGAGAGAGCTCTCTTCGGCTGCATGGTGGTGATTTTTCACTTTTTTTTCCATCTTCTTCTACAGTTTTGGTTCGATTGTTTTCAAATTGGTATCGTCGGAAAAATCTTTTTTGTTCTTTTTACTAAAGGCGAAATTAACCACCTTTTGCAAGGGGCGCGTCTTCGCTTCTTAAAGTTCGAATCGTGATCTCTCTTTCTCGTGTCGCCAATAGAAGCTCGAGCTATCAGAAGTACCCCAAAAATTGAGTACAATTTTGTGGACGGTTTTTAGCGAAATCCACGAAGAGAATGTGGTAGGCCCGGTCAAGATTTTAGTGACTTCAAACTTCAAACGCGAATTGCAGGTGAACGGGACGTCCGAAGTGGATACCGATAAAGGGAATATATCGACAAGATTTTATTGATGGTGGAGTCAATCGCTTCGATCCCACACGAGGACTTCGATAGTTTTGATAGTTTCAAACTCTTCAAACTCTTCCGACGACTCTTCAGACTCTTCAAACTCTTCAGACGCTTCAGACTCTGCAGACTCTTCAAACTCTTCAGACTCTTGAGGCTCTTCAGACTCGTCAGATTCTTCAGATTCATTGGCAGTATCCATGTTATGTTCATTTTCTTCCGATTCTCAATTCTTCAAATTCTGCAGATTTTTTAAAATCTTTAGAAACTTCAGGTTCTTCACATTTCCGCAATGCTTCAAATTCTTCAGATTTTTCAGATTCTTTACTACTTTACTAAGAAAGAGGGAATTAAAGCGAAAAATGTTTGAGAAAATATTATGATATTTTAAAAATAGGTCTTAAAGTAAAGACTAAATGTCTATTAGAGGTTTTAAAGGCCTGTTGGAAAACTTGGAAAATTGCTATTGACCCTTAAAGATGAATAAGGAGGCTGCTAAAGCTCTTAAAGACTATTACAAAGATTACAAAGAATATATCTTTAAAGTCTGTAAAAGTTTTGCGACGCTTAAAGGCCTTTAAAGGTCAGTAGAAACTTGTAAAGGCTTCTAATACTTTTAAAGGCTATTCAATGCATGTCTGTTAAAAGTTCCGTTTTGAATGCGGTTTAATCTCTTGAAGGGCCTTTCACGATCTTTGAAGCTATTAAATGCTCTTGGAAACCGTAACCGATGCTTATCGTGTCTTAAAACTCAGTATAGATCCATAAGAGATTTTACAGGTTAAAAACTAAATGCTTTTTCCATCCACCATCTTTAAGGATCCTTAAAAATCGGAAATAATATCTGAAAGAGCTCTGAGTCCTTAGGCAAATTAAATGTTATCAAAGCGTCTAGAAGACCTTTGCAACTTCTTTAGAGACTCAAAGATACTGAAGTGGTTTAAAGGTTTTAAAAAATGTTAAAAGAGGATTGTTCAATTACTGTTGGTCTCTCTTGAATGCATTGTAATAACGCTTGTAAGTGGTTTTAAAGGTTATTCAATATTGGGACATTTTAAGAACTTCCAGAGGCTTTTAAAAGCTTATTAGAGGCGTGAAGGGTTATTAGAAGGCTGCAGACGAAAACTAAATGTATTAAAAAATGCATAAAAGTATACAGGGTGGCCCACATCAAATGGGATTGCGTAGGCTATTACTGAGACTAGGGATTAGGTTAAAAGAGCAGTTTTGCAGTTTCCGCAGATTAAAGATTATTTTTAAAAAATCACCGAATACCAAAATATTAAATATCTCCTGAATGAAAAAAAGTTTAGTATTATCAAAAATGGTGTCAGAAAAATCAAGGTGGCAAGGACAAAATAAACAAGTTTTTTAATCAAATAAATTAATAAAATAAAATAAATAAAACCAATTAACGTCAGAGTTCCAATTTGATTTCGATACGTGTGGTAAACGAACTATTATTTAACTGATGATCTGAGTAATGGAAGTAATGGATATTTATCGGTATTTGATACATAGATGCAAATTCTATGCAAAAATAAATATATCGAACCATTTAATTTTTTGCGCAAACAGTCCAAAATTTATGGCGCGATGCAAAAGCGCCATCTAGTGGCTATAAACAACCATAATTTGATCATTCAAAAATTTCGTACATTATCCCTTAAAAACAAACCTAATTTTTTTCAAATTTGTGAAAGGCATTATATGAAAAAATATGTAAAAGCAAAATTTTATGAGCTGATTCATTGTTCGTTAATTGAGTCTATCATTACATAGTGAATATGGACAAGTGAAAATTGCCCGTTGCGCTCAGATCAGAATGGGTGCTTTTAGATCGGAAATTAGATGTACCAGTTTAATAAATCGATAGGATTCTCGGAACTTAATTCGCTAGCGTAATTGTATTCTCATCGAGGCATAACACTAACGTCAACATGCAGGATGGGAAACTGTCATATTGTTAATTGTACACATTCAGAACCGCGCGAATAATTAATTTAGTAGCGCAAGTGGCACATATGGCCGAAGGTGAATGCAAATTGGGCGCTCTATCTATGCTTTTGCGAAAAATCTTGAAATGCATCAGATTCAATTGAACTTTTTTTGCCTGCATATCAAAAAATGAAAAAATGAATCTCCTGCTTTATATTGAAACGTCCAAGAGGCAAGATCTAAAATTGAACCGGTCACGACCTGTGGTTCAGAAAAATAAACCCATTTTAAAGTTTAAAGAAGGGATTGTCAGCCTCAAATTCGTGATAAGTGCAGCTTTTATTATCCCTTTCCTGAGAAACCTCCCCTTTGGTTCGGAATAAATTTGTACCTCACAGCTCGCGTGTTTATCAGGTGTTTTAATCGAAAATATTCAAGCATTCCTTTCAATTCCCTCCCTTTATTGTTCAGAATTACACACCGCCGTTGCTTATTTAAATTAAAAGAACTCGGTGTGTTGGAATGTCGTTTTGGGTTTTAAATCTGCTAGCTACGTCGCCACCCCCTCGTAAATCAAGGTGTACAGCAAATAACTTTTCCTTAATATCGCTTAAATGCAAAATCGTTTTCTGTATGGAATTGGATAAGATCGTTGGCTGTATCCACATGCAGTCAATTGCAAACTCGCGTTTGGGAGGGTGATTTTGAATAGTTTGTTGCGTTTTCATTACAATGTCAAGACGTTACCAACTTCTATCCCGCACTAAATTTAAAACTCATTTCAAGTGCGCTCAAGGTGAATTTATTACGAAGTGTGGCTTACGGCGGCAGACTTCCCTAATATCCCGCACACATTCTCAAGTTTCTCTAATTTCATGACAACGGTGGACTTTCAACCTCGTTCCCGGCAAGGCGTGAGAAAAGTTATTAATGTGTGCTGCGAAAACATTTTTCCTAATTCCGTGGTCGCAATTTATAGTTCCATTATAGCCTTATAAAATATAAGACAGGTGGCTGGGAAAAAAATGGGAATTGAGGAAGTTATCTTCTTAATGTTGTAAAAGGTGGGATATAGTGGAAAATTGTCTAAAACGTGCCCAACGTTACGTAAGACTAATGCAACGTGACGTCGGTAACAAAATCGCCATTTAGAATCCTTACTCGAACTAATAGGTGGTCACTTATTTGTAGGTATTTTGTGTAGGAAAAATGAAGGTAAGTAAGAAAGCTAAGGGTAAATTCATTTCATTTCTAGAGTTGTGTTTCAGCCACCGCTACCGTAATTAACGCTGCAATTAATCCGCAACCGTGCTCGTCCAGATATTTCGACGGGATTTGTTGCGTCCGCACTGGTCATTCGGAAGAAGAGGGCAAATTAAAATTTTAGAATTTCAGCCATGATTCAGACATTAGAAGGTTTTATTTCTTAAAACGAGCATTGGAACTGCAAGGCCATGAGCCGACCACGCCGGTTGATGCCGACATTCCAATAACAACGGGTATTAATTGGATACGAATTCTGGAAATTTGAATACGGCAAATTAAGTAAGCACAATTAACGATTGAGATTTAAATGAGTTGTAGACCTGTCCGATTGAGCTGGCCCTAATCTCAAA
Source organism: Photinus pyralis (assembly GCF_008802855.1). Classification (NCBI taxonomy): domain Eukaryota; kingdom Metazoa; phylum Arthropoda; class Insecta; order Coleoptera; family Lampyridae; genus Photinus; species Photinus pyralis. Next base: position 29,797,222 of record NW_022170819.1, on the reverse strand, counting down.
AACAGCGCTCTTAATTAACTTGAATTTTGACACCGATCCCGTATTTTTAAGCCGCCTGGGAAAGACGTAATTAATTAAAGAAGTTTTTCGCAAGGTAAGCCGTCGAGCTGGGGAAAACCGCCGATCCTGCTATGGCACAGTCCAATTTTATAAGGTAAACGTTTGATTTAGAGGGAATCTTTTGATTTTTACGTGTAACCGAATAGCAAGCTTATCTTTTGCTATTTTTACTTGCCGTAATACGTTTTGTAAGTACCGTAATTTTGAGCTTTTCCGTAAATTCCGTTTAAATTCTGCTTCTAGATTAAGTTTACCGCACCGTATTTGGATCTTTTTTCCTTTTGCACATTCATACCAATGCCGAGCGAGCCGAAGGCGAGACCGACATAAACCAACCGCTCTCCCGAAATTTTGGACCGTGTTATAGGGTTCCTGTCATAAAACACAGAGTTCATACCAATGCCGAGCGAGCCGAAGGCGAGGTCAACATAAACCGACCGCCCGTCCGAAATTATGGAGCGTGTTGGACGGTTTCAGGCACCAAACGTATCCTACCAATGCCGAGCGAGGTGCAGAGAAGATCGGAACAAATCAACCGCTCGTCCACATTTAGGGGTCGGTATACGGCTCCCGTTACAAAATGCGAAGTATATACTAATGCCGAATGAGACGAAAGCGAGCTCTTGCTATGGCGAGCTATGTCGATCTGTCACAACGAAAATGGCTCACATTTTTTTGCATACCATAGCTCTTCCGTAAATAGCAAACGACATCAAACATCAAACCTAGTAAAAAACGACGATTTTTGTAAAAACGTAGAAGTATGTAAAATGGTGATTCATTACCATTATATTCCACGCGAAGCATTTGTAATTAAGATTCCTTTATTTAATTGTCTGTCGAACGACTGCGTGCGTGGTATGTGTAAAAAACAGGCCCAAGAGCCTCTCTCTTCTTCAGCTTTGTCAATTTGTGTGAATCTCGAATAAATATAATTTTATTTGTCAATGAACAATTCTGTGTCTAATCGAACCCGAAATTTTACAACCAGGGTTGCTGCCCTGTCAAGTTAAATTTGATATTCCTGTTTTGTGGGTGGCTTTGAGATCGTTTGCTACTGCACACTACAATATATGTTTATAATTTTGCTAGTAATTATGCATCAATAAATATATTTTTGTACTTCTTTTATTTTGCAATTTAAGGAAAATGGCGAAACCAATATTGCACATCATTTCTCTTCGTGAAAACAGCATTTCGACAGGAATTTGTGCAATCAGTTTTGCAGTATAACGCATTGGTGTCCCAAAACCAAGCAGCTTAGTACTCTCCTCTCTGGATCCGTCCCCACTCGTTTTCACTAACAAAATGACGCTGAGTAGTTAACGCGGCCAACTTTAATCATTAACTAATTGGATCCATCCAGCCATACGAATCAAATGTGCACCCGTTCGCCGTAATTTTGATCGACAAACTGACGCCGTCAACTTCCCTATCCCATTAAACGGCCCCCACGTACACGCAAACCAGCTAACAGGAACACCCTGTATTCTCCTTAATATTGAAAATTCAAAATATGAGCCCCATTCAAAGGATCCTGTTACATTCGTCATAATCTAATAATTCTACCCCTCAGACACATACATTGCTTTTGTCTAATTGTGCTATATACGTGCCTTTCGTGTTGGTTTACTCGCAGTACATTGTCTATGGTCGATTTAATCATCTTCTGCCATATAACTTTAAGAATCTCGCTATAAGCGTGACATCGTCAGCATATGGTGACTTTAACAAGTGAGAAATTCTTTCCTATTCAGTTGACCTGATTTCGCCTGAGCAAAAGCATGATCGAATTTTTTGTACAAAATATTTTTGAAAATTAGAGACACGTCACGGCCAATGAAAACGCGTCCTTAACGAGGTCAGAGTTTCGGTTCGCCCCTGAAACATTGGCCGCTAGATTATGTCCCTATGGAATGCTGTATTCTAATTATGTGACAAGCAATTATGACTAAATGTAATCCAAATGAATGAAAAATGCTTGTAAGTTTTCTTTAGAGGCGAATTTGCCATAGGCACGTTCCCTTAAGGGCAAATATTCTAGGGGCGGTTTTCCCGACGAAATTCATAGGAGCTGTCAATTTTGTCGAGGAAGAGGGAGAGGGGGAGGGAGAGGGAGAGGGAGAGGGAGAGGGAGAGGGAGAGGGAGAGGGAGAGGGAAGGGAGAGGGAGAGGGAGAGGGAGAGGGAGAGGAGAGGGAGGGAGAGGGAGAGGGAGAGGGAGAGGGAGAGAGGAGAGAGGGAAGAGGGAGAGGGAGAGGGAGAGGGAGAGGGAGAGGGAGAGGGAGAGGGAGAGGGAGAGGGAAATTGTCTGAGGCGAATACTCCAGAAGTTCATTCACGAAAGTTCCCATAAAAGTCGATGGAATGTTCACCACTCCATTCTTACAACGAAGCTTTGCATAATGATTTAGGGAAAATGGTTTTATCTACAAGTACTTAAGTTGAATAGGGAAGTCAACTTTGCGATATCTTACTCTCTATTCAATCCTAAGTTCTTTTTAAAAAACGTACTAAAAGTAAAAAAAAGAACAAGAATAAATTCTGGACTTCTTATGATAAGAATTGTTGGTTCGACTCTAGATTCACTTCGCAGTAATGCTAATTATGGTAAATCCGATATTTAGAGGAATAATTATTTGATAATTAGCACCGTCTTTCATTCCTAATATATCATGAATCATGTACTCAACGCTGCGTTTACCAAAACTCACAACAGAAAATGGCATTACAAACTAACTAAACGGACGTCTTATATGTAAGCAATCAGTTAAAGTGGTAGCAAGCGTCGTTACCTTGACGACGATTTCGTGTAGGACGCGACGGCGCCATCCGTAACCCGATCTGGCAAAGAAATAAAAATATTCATCTCTGGATACACAAAAGATACATTATATAAATATTCGGGAGCGCCAAAATGATTTTGATCTTTTGAAAAGTTCGCTAAAGAAAACCGCTTCAAAATGCCGAATGACGAAACACAAAAACAACTTCGGTGATTTATTTTTATGTGACGACTCCTTTCTTTTCACGTCGCGCAAACAAAAATCCCATAATACAGTGTTTTTTATCCCCTTAATAAATTAATAATTAAACCGGGCGCCTTTGCGTTTGACATTTCCTTTCGCGGACATGAAACGAAACGAAAAAGCAATGTTTTGCGGACACTTTACAGGGTGAGATGTCTTAAATAGGTGTAATAAATCAAATACATTCGGTATTTCAATATTTGCATTCTCAAAACCAACTGAAATCCCAGTCTTTTGTTGTGCAAAATTCCTTGACGTTTGCTAATGAAACACAAAATGGGATGCAAATGTCTTGAAGGGTACCGCTGACATACATTCTAAACATTATTTCTGCCAGTTTTGTTGGAAATTCAGTTTATGAAGAATTAAGCTAATCAACAAACACTTTGAAAACATTACAAGAAATTTTCTGCTTGGAAGTGCACATTATTTTGATTTATCCCTTGAAAAATTCCATTAACGAATTTAGTGCTTATTCGCATTTCTCTAGAATTGTATTCATTTTTCATTTACGTTGAGCATTTTGGTTTAACCTTCCATTATCATTACGTTACCCTCTGTAGTAACTTATTTTAATTTGCATCCAAGTATAAGAGTGTATTCAGATACATTTTTTTTTTAATTTTCAGACATCAACAACTACATTCCGAGGGCCTTCATATTGAGGGGACCAGCTGCTTCATAGAGAGATTTTTTAAGAACGCGGATATTGGGGGAGGGGCGAACTGCACAATTGACACGTTTGCCTTGATGAGCAGTGCGAGAGAAAATGGCGCTTACCTACGCAATTCAGACAACGTTTCAGGTCTTTGAATTTTTCGTTCTTCGGAATTTGTTTTACACTCCCGTCGCCATCTGGGGTAGGAATTTGCACTGACTCAGAAGGACCAGAGGCAAAAAACTATTAGTTACATCTGTGTGTTCTAGTTTCGAAAATAAAGAGATTTAGATTATAGACACATATATATGCGCCAACAATGACAATGGCTCGAAAGATTGATAATAAATTATTAATAATCTAAAAAAGTAATTTGAGAAAACCAACAATAAATTGAATATAACAGTCCAATTTAACAAAAATGACGTGAACAAACCTACCTTACATCGAAGTACGGTCTGTACTGCGTGCCCAAGGGAGCGACTGAGGGCCTTCCGTTTGAGAAACGTATTCTTTGAAAGACATTTTCATACATAAACCATTATTGTGCAAAACAGAAATTGTTGTGTTCCATACATGAGGGCAGACTTTTATTATTAAATTTACGCAAACCATCCCTCCCAACTCTAATTTTAACGTGCCACCTTTATTAATGAGCCGCCTTTATGAAAATATAATAATATGTCTACCTTTTACAACGTCAAATTAATCATATTTGTTATACAAGTCATTCTTTGAAGCTTTCCATGTCGTGAGGATTATATATAATTTAATTTAACGGTTTCCATATTTGAATATACTTCTCGTATTTCTCCGACATTTTGTATTAAAGTGGAATTTCAGATATCGTGGTTGGTATATGTCCTTCAGCCCATTGTCTCTGATTTGCATCCAATCCATTAGCCCCGAGACGTAGATACCATCGACTATAAGACATACCCGATTGGAAAGGGAACACTATTGCAATGAGGGCTTTGGGTTGTAAAACAAGGACAAAGGAAAATAGTTGAAGATTAAAATTGTACTTGACAAGGTTTTCTTTAATTATTCAAGTACACAAAAAATGTTTTGGTACGCCTTGGCGAGAATGTAAAAGTGTAGGTAATTAACTTTGCTATAATTAATCACGTCGTGACACACCCTTTAATTAAGGGATTAACCAAATGGTATTTCAGCATGACATTAAATTAAATATGCTGATTCTAAGGCAATCTAAAATGATTCCTTCATTAAATCACTTCCCAGAATTCTTCTTCTTTTTCTTCAAGTTTTTTTTATTTTTTTTTGTACCCTCGATTCGTCAGGACGTTTAGATCCTTCTGATTTCTTAAATCCTTGAAGACTTCAAATTCTGTCCTTTACACGTCTAAAGCTTTTGAAATTGTTCGAATTATTCAATTTTTTTGCTGATTTTCTTTTCATTCTTCAAAATTTCTTAGGTTTCTCAGATTTTTCATGTTTGTGATATTTCAATAAGTTATTTTCTTTTGCCGTTTTGGTCTTTTACATTTGGTGGATAACCGAGACGTAACTTTAACCGAAATGTAACTTATTTTGCCTTTTGCATCTTTTTTGGCTTTGGTGTTTAACCGTATTTAAATCTTTTGCTTTCTGCCTTTTACATCTTTGCAAACTACGTTTTGTAAGTACCGTAATTTTGAGCTTTCCCGTAAATTCATTTATTGTTTCGCTTTCCTGCATTTGATTTGATTTCTCATAGAAACCGCTACCGAATCCGATTATTTACTGGCCGCGCTTAGGGAAAACTTTGTTTTAGCATTCAGCAGTAGCCTCCCACCGCTTGCCCTGGGACCGCCGTTCTCCATTCAAGTTACCTTCGCCGACCATTTTTTCCAGAAGGAAGAGAAACCGAAAACTTATGGGAGCGCGCAACGCACTTCCGATTGATTTTCCTTTTTTTCTTGCCTTCATTAAATTTCATTTTTGTAATTATACCGTTTATTTTTTTGTGTAAAGGGAAACCGAAGCCACCGTTGGTGCGCGAGTTTCCGGCGTAAGTTGAAAAAAGAGATTTGGGAAAAAGAGTGGAAAAGAAAAGAAAAATTGAGGGAATTTAAATACATGTGATGCATACAGATGGTACAGCGAATGCACTAACAAGGAAATTAAAAAAAGAGACAAGTATGTGGAATTAGGAGAAAGGAAGTGCAAGAATGCGTTTAGTGTAAGAAAGTACCTATTTTAGACAAAAGCAAAATAAGGATCTAACCACAGAGAATGCGCAGAGGGACGTAAAAACATAAAAATAATAGCCAGGTTCAGCTGTGGAACTCTCATGGAGGAATGAAGAAAAAAGGAAATGTGGCGGGAAATAGCAATCCTTTTCAGGTCGTTGTCATGTCCTCAAATTCCCTTAACTTTTCTCCTTCACTTAAACTTCCCTTTACTTTCATGTTCACTTTTCAATTTCTTTTTAAAGCAAATTCATCGGAAACTTCTCGAACTTTTTTTAATATCTTTCATGACATATTGTAACGTTTTATTTAAATTCGAAATTCAAGTTTGATATTCTTACACCATCTAGGTATTTTCTTTGTAAACCCGATTAGTTAAGATTTAAGTTATTTCTGTAGTGATCGGTCACCTTAGTTCTTTAGTTCGCCGCTATAGGCCATCCGAGTGTTACAGGTTTTATTTTATTTTCGCCGCTAGAAGCCATCCATGATACTTTTAATTCCATACCTTCTGTAATTTGGTCTTCCGTACCGTTGTGTTTCTTTTCGCGCAGAGACGATCTGGCCTTCACAGTGGTTATGTGCAAATTTTTCTCGATATGTAATGGCTTTGTACTTTACTTAGGTCTAATGTTTTGGCTATCACCATGTCCCTTTTGGAAGTAATTAGTGTGGGGTATGTACCATTATGACTCAGCCATCTCTGCGAGATTAACATTGGCTATGGCACCTAACTATTACCTACCTCGAAAATTTATACCTGGGGATTTCATTAAAGTTCTTGTCTAACTGCAAGTACTACGAAACTTTCCTAGACCCGATTTTATCTACATCACCTACGATTAATTCTGTGACTCCGAAGATTCATTCGTACTAGCTTATCTACTTTTCAGATCCTTTATGTTAGTCTATTTACCTTTGCTATGTGAATTGGTTTTTGAAGATACCGAAACTTAATCCGAAACCGATATCTACGATTTTTAGTCATTCCAAAGAATTTGTTCATATTATCTTATTTACATTTTGAATTAATTAGATTGCATTGCTGTTGTATAGAAATTTAGTTATTTGTGCATCGTTCTTGAATTTGTACATACAATCCGAGGTCGAGTCAACATTTTGCTTTTCTTTAGTTAACGTAAATTGAATTATTGGTTCTTATTGAGTATTAATTATATTATGCGATTTATCTTAGCGTCAGGCGTTAGACATTGCTATCGCAATATTTTGGTGCTGCACTATTCACTATCCCTCTTGATTGTTTGTTTGTGTTGTTATTTGTAACAGATAAGGCACAAAAGTGCCCTACTGAGCTCAAAAGACCGTTACAACAAGAGTTCAGAAGTAATTTTTATTCGTTATCGTAGATAATCATCCAGATTTACACTAAATAAATTGGGATATTTTCATACACAGCGTGTTCCGTCATTATTTTTGGTGTTTAGATATAAATATCGTCTACATGAGGTTGTTTACACAATAAACAGCCCTGTGATGTATCAGAATCGTTAAACTTAACGTGCAGATTATCTGTCAAAAACGTCATTTCGCCTATTACTAATTAATGCAAAATAACGTTTTTTTGACAGATAACTTGCACGTTAAGTTTGACCTTTCTGATACATCACAGGGCCGAATATCAACATATTGTTTATAAAAAAATGAAACATACTGTCGAAACATGTTTCAACGAACACACCCTCTTTAAATAATAAATAAGTGTGGGGGATGTTTAAAGCCTTTTTTACAATTCAATTGAACTCGAACCCATATAAAGTGTCCTACAATATTGACCAACGATAAAGAATTCGTTCGTTTTTATAAACATTCTGTCGCGCTTGATTCAAGAACTGTATTGGAAATGGAGCTTTTATTATGCGCGATAAACGGTTTATGATCTACGGCAATACTGGAAAAACGCATTCGCTAATAAATTAAAATAACGTTTGATCTTTTTATACGTGCCTACGTGCATTAAGAATAAAAAAATCATCAAAGTAAATAGATACTACCGATGTATGTTAGTGAAAACGGTTGATTCCTTTTAAAACCCATTAAAGCCGTCAAGGCGCATCTCCTCAATCGTCGCTAATACACAATTCTGTGTGAATTTCGAATATTCCAATATTTGCTTTGTATCAAATGTACAAAAGGGAGCTTACATTCGTCAGATCCTGCAATAACAGGCATATGTTGGTATTGCAATACTTCCGACCGTCACAAATCCCAGCGCATATGCAATAAGGATTAAATGAAATCTGCGTCCGAGGCCTTTTATTAATAAAAACTGGATTTGAATTTGGAAGTGTGTACATTCAAAATTAGGTACGTCATGATTAAAACGCGTCAGTGGCAAGTGTACAATACAATAATTGCAATTCGAGTAAAGCAAACAAAAATCGAGAACACTTCAAATATTGACCCGATCAAACTAAATCAATTTTAAAACCCATTTTCCTGTTGAAATATGAGTTTCAGCGACATAGATTTAAATTCAGAAATCGTAGTAACTAACCGCCAACATAATAACTTATTGATCTTCCGTAATCTTCTGACCTTTCACCTCAATAACTCCTAGGAATTTCGCATTCGAACTCGAAGTAATTTATTTCTTCGTGCCCGAAATGATTTTTAAATGTATAACGTTGTGGGGTTGCGTGGTATTTGTTAATATAAGCCAGCGATGATTTTCCCATTTTATAAGGGCTTATTGAGATCGAAAAGACGATTAAACGTGACAATGTCCCCTTTTTGCATGACGTTGATTCTCCCTATAAAAGGTATAAGTTTGATATTTTACGAAGAACTTCGGTCGTGTCAAACCTGTTTTTACGAAAAGGGTACATATTTTTGAATTATTGTATTTGAAAGTGTCCAAATGTATTCATCACAAGATTTGGGTGAACCAACCACCTGTAACGGGAGCATTTAAATGGGGTTTATTTTTTCCATTATTTATGAGGTAAAGTTGTAACGGTTGCGTATGTTTATAAGGTTGGTAGTAGAAAATATACAGGGTGTCAAAATTAGAAAGTCGATTATTCCCAAATTTTAGTAAATCTCGCCAGTCTGTACGTGATCAAAACTGCTGACTGGGATATGCGTGGCAAGATTTCACTAAAGGTTCTGGAAAAAGCAAGTTTGCCCATTTAAACTAAAATGACATAAAGATAGGTAGGGATTAATAGAGAGGAATAATTTCCGGACATTCGGTTTTGGGCCATCAGTGCAATAAGTTCGTGGATTTCTTGGAATCGCGAGTCAGTAGTGAGAGCCGACCGGAATCAGCACATTCCGTAGAAAGGTTTTCATGTTACAGTTAGGGAAAATCGACCTTAATCGCGAATGAACCTTTCCGATAAATGAATATAAGTTCAGGGTGGCGGTTTGTACAGAATATGGCTATTTATTAATTACTTTGGGAAACGGAATTCTTCATGACAGTAGACAATAAAAACCACGGCTAGTCAATACCCACGAAATTTTCATCAGGCGCCCATCTCACGAGGTGAACTGCAGTGCTACTTTGCCATTAAACTAGGGCAATTTACAAGGTATCAACTCTACGAAGGGCTGACCGATTCTGTCATCAATTCCAAGGGACTTTATTTAAGAGGTACTGTAAATTTTTCAATGACAATAGTGAAAGAAAATTTTTCTTGTTTGAAAGTACCAGCTAATTACATCCTGATAGTAAAAAAGGATATTTGGAATGCGAATCCAAAAAATTGAATAATTCAAAAGCCATAAGCGCACAAATCGTATATAACAGAAAAACGAAGGTAGATAACGGGGGTAAAAAAAGTATAAGGGAGGATGACACGAAAGAGAAGGAGGCAATACAAGTCAGACCAGTGGAGGCGGGGGGAAAGAAAATGAGAGTGATAGAGATATACGACAGAGAAGGTATAAAGGAAATAATATAGAAAATAAGGTAGATGAAAGGGAAGATTAAGGACTAACATTAATGCCGGAACAGGACGCGGAACAGGATTTATAAAAAGTGGGTACAAATAGGAAGAAGAGGACAAACTAGAAAATCAAGGGATAAAGAGTGCGAGAAAGAGGAAGTAGGATTACTGAAATTATCCGAAAAGAGAGGTTAGAAAGTATGGAGGAAGATGGGCAATTCACATACTTAGGGCAAACGAAAAAATAATAAATAATGGAATCGTTGAGTCTAAAAAGGAAGATTCGAGAAATGAAAATGCGCAAAGACGAAGGGAGATACAGTTATGGTTAAGAGACACAGTGGAGCTACATAGAGGGATACTAAAGGGACAAGGAGAATAAATACGAGGGAATACAGAGAAGTGGTATAACATAAAGGGCGAGTATTAAAAAAGCAACAACGTGGAAGCAAATAACTGAGGAGGAGGGGAGAGAAAAAAGAAAGGTATGGTGGAACAAAGAGTGTACAAAAGAAACAACAGAAATGATGGAGAAAGAAAGAAGAAGGGAAAGAGAAAGATGTGAGATAACAGAAAAAGGAACAAAAGGAAATTTACAGAAAAAAATATGAAGAAACAGAAAAAGATGTTTGGAAGGTGATAAAGAAAGGGAAAAGAAAAATAGAAACCGTGAAAGGTTTTGCCAACTTACTACAATGAAAGCAGAAGAAAGAGGTAGGAACAGTGGAGCTTGAAGTAGATGAGAGAATCGGAGAGATCGAGCAGGAATTAAAAAGACTGAAGCAAAAGAAAGCGGCAGGGAGAGACGAAATAGGAAATGAGTCTTGGATTTTCGCCACAGATAGGGTCAAGGAAAAGCGAGAAATTTACTAAACAAGGTATGGAAACGAGAAGGTTTGTCCTAAGAATGAATGGAAGGGATAAATGTGCCGATCTTCAAAAGAGGGATGGTATATATGTAATTACTATAATGACTACGGCGTATAGAATTTATGCAATGATACTCAATGGAAGACTAAAAAGAGAAATGGAAAATAAGAGGATGTTGGAGGAAACACAAATTGTTTTCAGAAAAGGGAGGGGAACGATCGAGTGCATATTTGCGTTACACAGATTGGTTGAAAATGAATTGGTAAAAATGGCTGAAAGGTGTTCCCGTTTTTCATGGACTTAAAGGCAGCGTTTGACACAATGGCAAGCGAAAAAGAATGGATGATAATGGAGGATGGGAAAATTGACAAGAATCAAAGTACTATATGGACAGACAGGATTGGTAAGAATAGAAAGAAAGGAGTCTGAAGTGTTTTGAACAAGTAAAGCAGTAGGCAGGGATGCTCACCTTGTCCAACCTTATTTAATCTCTACTTAAAAGACATGGAAAAAGTACTAAGACAGGGGTAAGGGAGAGGGATAGTAGTGGGAAGAAGAAAGATATGGTCCGTGGTAAACACGGATGACGCAGTGATCATGGCAACAGATGAAGGAAATGATGGGAAGAATGGAAGTATTGGGATAGGAAAGAAATGGAGCTAAAGGTAGAAAGTAGAGGAAGGAAAAGGGCTATAGAATGAAAGTGGAAGGAGGAAAGAATAGAAGAGGTAAAAGAAATTAAATATTTAGGGTACCAAATGCAAAGAAACAATCGGGCAAATGCGGAGATAAGAGAATTAACGAAAAAGGAGGCGGTGGCGATGAGACAGGTCTGAGGAATTGGAAAGAAGAGGTTCAAGAATGTTTTTAGAACAAGAAAGTACCTGTTCAAAGAAATGGTAAGAGGGGTACTCATACACGGAACGCGAGATATAGGAATGAGAGAAAGTGGAAGAAGTACAAAGAAGATATTATAAATGAGTATTAGGATTAAAAGGAAGGACACCAAGTTATATATGGAAAAGATAAAGATAGTTCTTTAAATGCTAGTTTAAACTTCTCATTCTATTCTTGTGGCTGTAGTCTATCATAAGTGTGACCGAGAGGGAGCGATAAGTAAAATTGCTAGCGGAATGATTTTTCCATATTTTGCCACTTCTAGCTTCTCCCCAGAATTAGTTACCTATAGGTTTTGATGGTGCAGCTTAACATGAAGCAAAAATTTATTCATGAGAAAAGAGGAATTTGAAGTATTAGTTTTTTAAATAAAAATTTTTTTATCACTTCCTCAAGTTTGAGCTGCACTTGTTTAATTTAGACTATAAAACACCCTACACAATACAAAAGAAACGGCAGGTTACAAATGAGACCGTACAAGAAAACACTGTGGCAATATTCTCTTCGACGCCTGAATATCTTATCCTAAAAAGATTATGTTCGGTATTTCCACGTTGAAGAGTGACAATTTAAATTAATGAAAGAAGCGAAATACCTTTGATGTCAAAAAGCTCTATCGTTGAACAGTGGCGCCCATCTCATTTTAAGCGCTGTCGTTTTTCTTTCTTGTATAATATCCTTCACAAAGGAACGACTTTCATATACTTGGATTCAATAAGTTATTGTGCCGGTCGACAATGAATTTGGCCAAATTTTAGTGCTCCATAAATAGATCGCAGTAAATCACATTCGAAAATTAGTTGTAAGGTTATCGATTGTAACCGGAAACCATTCAATGGTTCAATTTTATTTTCAGCATTAGTCCCTATTGTCTTAGTTTCGATATTATAGTTATCTATTTGACATCTTGCAGTCCAATGAATAGAGAATAATTTGCTTTCTCCTCATCATTCGAAATTAAAAATGGTCTTTATTAGCACGGTTTCCTTTTTACAGTCTGGTAAGTAACATTATTTCAAAAGTTATTACTTTTCTTATTACATTTCTTTTCATCTTTGATACGCCACAGTATAACTGTAAATTCCTAGTATGAAACAGTTCACTTTTGGCTTTAAATCTAGCTATTCTCTTTTTTACTTTTTTTTCTGCTCCTTAGTCGTCATTCAGGCGATACGTTACTAATTTTAGTTTTAAGATTGATTCTGATTAAAATTTGCGAGTATATGAAAAAATGTCAAGGGCTAATCGAATATGGACAAGACTTGCTTTAAACTAAGCCTTTGCAGATTATGCATTCGGTTAACGATAACTATTCTTAATTAAAATGAAACCTTTCTAAAAATATGAACAGCCACAAAGAAAAATCCCAAGATTGACCTAAATTAATAATTTGAGAAGCCCAGTAGCCTTGATAAACTTTTAAAAATTTCAAAGAATTAGGTAACTAATACAATTCTTGAGCACGAGACGAAAAATCTAGGATGAAAACTTTATCCAGGTCGAACAATGGCTTGGAATAAACACACAGTTAATTGTTTGCCAATGGCAATTTTTTTCCGAAACACTTGAAAACAACGTTTAACAAAATTCCTGAAAGAAAAAGAAGCTTGTTTGGACAAATTACCCCGCACGCAAGCGTTCGACAAAAGAAATAAGAAAATCTCAAAATTACTTACCGTTTTCTCTTCTAATAATCCTAATAATACTGTCTTTCAACGGTTTGCGATAAACACGACACAATGAAGTTCGTACATAAACGTTCACTGAAAGCTTCGAACTTCACTTTTCTTTAGGACACAAATCTTGATGACAAACAACATAACTCGATGAATGAAATGACGAATTGCCGGAGTCAAGAATCTCCTGGAAGTGTGCCACTCTCCTGCTCCAGAAGACGTTTGACCCAAAGAAACCGGCGCACCAGCTTTTCCGAGGCCTCTTCCAAACGAAACAAGGCGACGCTGATAAGACGGAATTATTCATCGCCCAAAAACGTGCCGTATTTCCCTCTACATGATCGACAGTGAAGACATTCATCCAGGACCCGATGAAAGAACGTCCCTTTTCGTGCCCCAACAGGCTAAACTAAGCAACCTCCTTGCCGAGCAAGAAGACATTTTTACAACAGGAGGAGGAGTGCTGACACCATACATAGTCCAACACATCGATACCAAAACCAGATCAATTGCATCCCCACCATATCGTCTAAATGCCGTGAAAACTGCCATACCGCAAAAACAATTGGACGAAATGCTAAAACTGCCTTTAATTTGATGGGGGTTGCGGTGACACCCACACGAGTCAAGTTTTGGAATGTATTTTCTATGACACTAGTTTTTACCCATAACTTCATAGGCGAATAAACATTACCCTCTGTCTCAATGTACTTTTTAGCGCATTTTTTAAGAATTAAAAAAAATGTGCTATTCAGTCCAATTCTGTAACTTAAAATAACCTTAGCAACTTGCATAGTGAAGGTAATTGCTAGATGAGCAATATTTGTTAAAAGTGGTATTCTGTACTGACAAACTTAGCAATGTTGCGAAAAATTTTAACAATTCAATTGCTTGACCATAGCAATAGGTAAAGTGCTGTTGTTAAGTCTTAGCAAGTGTATTTCACCCGTTCAAATATGGCAGGTGGATGGTTTAAATACGAATTTTTAAACGCTGTTGAAGATTCAATTCTTCCCATAATTCACCTAGTTTTTAATATCGTTTGCAGCAGTTCTTTCATGAACTAACATGGCATTCTTAGCGCATTTTCCAAGGAAATTGGGTGCGCCACTTTCTCTGTCCGTCTGTCCGAGGCCTTAACTATTCCTACAGTTCAAGATATTTAGTTCGTTTTTTTGCATTCGGTAGCGTATAACTCTGGCATCTGAGCCAAGCAAAATCTTGACGACTAAATGGCGTAATGTCAACTTTCCTATTTATAGAGGTATGTTTTGAAATTTTAAACATAGATGTCTCTAGTAAAGATAAGCATATCGCATATTGTAAACATCAGATGTGCGCATGCGCAAACTGCGCAACTGCCAAATTTTATTTCTTATTTATAGAGACATTTTAATAACAGATGCTTCTAGGAAAGATAATCGCATTGGGCACCTGAACCAAGAAAAATGTAACAATTACACTGCGCCTTAGGGCGAAAACTTTTTTACTTGTTTTCTAAATTGTCCACAATTATGGAATGTTGCTCCTGTGTTGTTCTAGCGCCACGCTGTTAGGTATCTGTATTTTCCATGGCGAGCAAATACAAATTACAAGTCGCACGTCACTTTTAACTCACAACGCGCCTAATCGGTTAAACTTAAACCAAAAATATACCTAACCTTACAATTAAAAAGTTGTGAATTTAGGTGGTAAGAGTTCAGTAGGCCTAATGCGTCTAAATTTAGGCCCTCACTATTAAATTCTGGCTAGTTCGTAGCAATTTAACGAAGTGTAGGAATATTAGCAATATTGCTCAAGTTGGTAGTTAGAGACAAATTTGTTATTATTGCTCATAATATTGCTAGAAAAAAAAGCGTGAGCAATTTTGCTATAGTTAGCAATATTGCAATCTTGTTAGTTACAGAATTGGACTGATTGTTTGCGTTTTGTCCGTCCGTCCGGACCCACTTCTGCCGTTTTGAACTACTTCTAGGGGAATGGTCCTAGAGTCCTGGAATTTTTTGCAGTAGGTAGCCTATACCTTGAAGATGTGCCAGACGGCCATCAAATTTCGCTGTCGAAATGGGGGCCCCCCACGAATTATTTCCTGAGCTGCTGTTTTTGAATGTAAAACGTGCATAACTTTTACATACGACAACCAATTGGTTTCAGATTTTGTACACATGCTTTTAGTGGTGCCAAGTTAAACTTTAGAAAATGGGGGGAGGGGGTAAACACATGTTCTACCCTTCATGGCATTCTTCGACCGTTCTGCGCAGATGCCGGTAATCGGGGAATTTGCACATGAAGGGAAGAATAATAAAGACGTACTAAATGCGTGAGAAGAAGAGTGGGAGGAACGAGAGTCGTGGACGAAGGGACTGATAGGCAATCTAAAAAGCTGGGTAGGAAGAAAGCATGGGGAGGTTAACTATTTCCTCACACAATTTCTGAGCGGGCATGGGGAGAATGGGGTTTACCTGAAATGGATGAGAGGTAATAAAAGGGATTAGGGAAAACCCCCTCTGGAAGAATGCCCTAGCGATACCCAGAGGTGGAGTTTTCCAAATTGTAAGGGAGAAGGGGTTTAGTGAGTGAGAGCCCCACACTATCGCCACCCGACAGATACAAGGCGGCGGGGTGCGGTAGGAACATTTCCTAATTCCCTCAAAAAAAAAGGAGAATTTGCACAACGAATCTTAGCAAGAAAATGGGGGTGTGGCGTCGGTTAACGTTATTCGGAATGTGTCGATAAATGACACGCATAACGTGTTCTTAATTTTTTAGTTTTGGTTGTTCTGACCACCAACAAATCCATAAAGTCACTTTTTTTTATACGTACGTCATATGTGTCATTTTGGTGATCATATTCAAACAGCGAATTATTGTTTCGTTGCTAGGAGCAGAGAAGCGGAAAGGAGACAGAGAAAGTTTACTTCTCTATCTCTTTTGTAAAAAGGGCATTAAAGCTGTTACAGTAGATATATCTAATTATAATTTGCCTTTCGTTTTTGAATGCAGCGCGATTGAAATCTCAAATCTTGTCATTGTTGTCTGTTACAGACCAAGTGGGGCTGATCTAGATGCATTCTTTATAATTCTAAATGAACTTCTAAATAAATTATTTACACCAGAGAGAAACATTTTGTTAGGAGGAGATTTTAACATTGACCTTATGCATAATAAATATCACTGTCAAAATTTCAAAGAAATATTGCATTCATATGGGCTTGAACAAACTATTTTTGAGCCAACCAGAATCGGACCAAAAACTGGTACATGTATTGACAATTTTATGATATCTAGCAATATGAAACATAACACAGTTAAAACAGTGGAAAATGGCCTTTCGGATCATATGCACCAAGAAATAATACTCCGCAAAACAGTAAACAGAAGTACAAACAATTCCATAATCGTTAGAAATATTTGCCAAAAAACCATTAACGAGTTAGTCGTCTACTTAAAAAAGGAAAGATGGGATAATGAATAAAATGAGACATGTCCAGACAAAGCATATAATAATTTCTTGGATTCTGTTATGTACTACTTTGATTTGTGCTTCCCTTTAATAAAGACACGCCGCAAAGAGAATAGAAAACAACAATGGCTTACACCAAACCTAATTTCTCTAAAAAAGTCAGTCAATCTTTATCGCCGAACTATCGCGGAAACTCAAAGATTTTAAGAAAGTGTACAGTGAGTTAAATGAAACATACAAAAATGAACTAAAAGCCGCAAGAAAATCATACAATGACAAACTTATCCGAATGTCGAAAAACCCACAAAAAGCCATGTGGAATATTATTAATTCCACTCGTAAAGGTAACGAACCCGTAAGTACAAAAATATGCATAACAGAAAATCATCAGCAAATAACTGGAGAATTACTTGCAAACAGTTTCAATAACTACTTTATTTCAAGTACAAACAACTTAAAAAATATAGTCAAAAAACTTATTCCCATAAATAGTAAAACATTCTTTTTAAGCCCAGTTTGCAAAGACGACGTAAAGGTGCTATAAAAAAACTTTCAAACTCTAACGCTTCTGGTGACGATCTCTATTCAAACAGACTAATAAAAAATTGTAAAGATATAGTCTTTTAAGTCCTCTTACTCATATAATAAATTTAACTTTTAAATTCTCTAAATTTCCAACCAAATTAAAACACGCAGTAGTAGGTACTTCCCTTCTTTAAGAAAGGCGATAAAAGTGAATTTCAAAATTACAGACCCATCAGCTTAGTTTCTTCTTTCTCAAAAATTATTGAAATCATTGTTAATGATAAATTAATGGCGTTTTTCGTAACAAATAACCTTCTTAATGATAATCAGCACGGCTTTATGCGAAACAAAAGCGTAGAAACATCACTCTTCGCATTTATCAACAAAATAGTCGAAACCATTGATAATAATAAATGTATTGCGTTAGGAGTTTTCATAGATATTAGCAAGGCTTTCGATTGCGTGTAAGTAGACCATACAATTCTGTTGGAAAAACTGGAAAGATACGGTATACGGGGTGCGTGTTTGGAGTGGTTTCAATCACATTTAGAGAATAGATACCGAACAGTACGATTAACTGAAAACAATGAAATTGTCGTATGAAATAGATTGAAAGTTAAAATGGGCGTGCCTCAAGGAAGTGTATTGGGACCAACACTGTTCATTATATATGTAAACGATCTGCTAAATCTTTTTACTTACAACTCTAACATTCACATATCACTACATATGCGGACGACAATAATATATTAATTACCTGTCCAAAAAGTAGCGATATCCGACCAATTCTTAGTACAACTATGGATACTATTTTAGAATGGCTGGAAACTAATAAATTGTGTCTAAATATAAACAAGACAAAATGCGTTCCTTTTGTTACAGCTAGATCTAAACATGACTTTCCCCAATACATTATCTATAAGGACTCGAAGATTGAACTAGAGCAAAATACAAAAACATTAGGCATAAATTTAAATGAAAACCTTAAATGGGACCATTATATAGATAACTTATGTAAAAAACTATCGTCGTTCATTTTTGCAATAAAATCCCTAGCAGACAAATGCTCTAGTACAACCCTCAGAACATTATATTTTGCTTGTTTTGAAAGCCATATAAGATTTGCAATAATTCACTGGGCGCAATCTCCCAACCTATTAAGAATATTTAAGCTGCAAAAATATGTAGTAAGAATAATTTGCTCTATAGGCTACCGTGCCACATGCCGATCCAGGTTCAAAGAATTAAGCATTCTAACGGTACCATGTCTGTACATCAGCTATGAAATCATAAAATATGCTTATCAGAATAAAAAACACTTTAATTCCCTTTCTCACAACCACAACACTCGATTTAAAAATAACTTGCTACCTCATAAGCATAAAACGACATATTACCAAAAAAGTAGTCATAATAACGCCTGTAAATTTTTCAGTTGCTTGCCAACCGATCTAAAAAACATAAATAATATCAATAAGTTCAAAAACACCTTAAAGTTCTTCTTAGTTAATGCTGAATATTATTCCATTAATGAATCCTTTACATAATATGGCGTTGTCGCAGACCTTACATTATAACTGCATACTCTAATCTTCTATAAATTTTATAATTGTATCGTATTTGTTTGTACCGTTTTATTATTTTACATTATATTGTAACTGTTGACATATTTTCCACTTATATATGCGGACTCACTGCATGTACTGTATATATAGTGAAAATAAAAACATACTCTACTCTACTCTACTCTTTTCTGCTTCTCCGCTTCGAACAATGGAAAATTCGAATGAAGCGATGTGAGGATAGAGAAGAGGACTACTTGGAAGTTTTATTAAGCGGCAGAGCAAAGCGATGCAAGCTTTATGGGGAAGTCGATGGTGTCCGTCTGTCCGTGAACACGATAACTACCAAACACTTGGACCGATTTGGTTCAAACTTTACACATTTAACATATATACCACATGTAACATGCCAATTGAAAATGGGTCAAATCCAATGACCCCATAGGGTCACACCGAGGTGCTCTGCCGCTTTTTTAGATGCTCTCTTAGGGGTTGATTGTGTATCTCATGGTGTTTAATAGCTCGTAATTAATTCCATTGAATCAATCGCTTTGGTTTGCTTTTGCGTTGACAACTACCGTTTAAAGCTACGAAAATATATGCTAAAACTCTATTCACATTTGACGTTTACTTTCATAATTAAATAACTTTAACAATAATGTTGTCACGTTACTACAGTCGCTGAAACATGTTAATTCGCCATCAAAGAAAGTATGTGTTTTATGGTATTACCTCGTACTCCATAAATACAAATTTCATCAAAACTGACTTTACAGTAATTAGGAAACTTTCAAACTTACGAAACAATAAATTTCAATAAAATCAGATACAATTAGTATCACAAAAGCACCCATTTATTTATTAAAATTTACACCGCTGAATGACAAGGTAGGTAGTTAAAATGTGTTAAAAATGACCGTATGAAGAGATTATGATGTTATGTGATTAATTGTTTTATTTTGTACACATAAGCTAATTACTAAAGGAGCATTGCGTGTTTAAAGTTCTCTGAGCTATGTCGTGTAAAGCGAGAGTTCTGAGGTGAAAGATTAATTGCTCGCTGTCTATATAAGCAAAATGGAGCACCTTGGTGTGACTGCGTTCTACTAGTCTAAGCAAAACAAGGAGCAAAGCATAACAGAGAATCCCCCGTGGTCTTCGCAAACAATACCTAATAAACGTCTACAAACATGAATTTAGAAGCACATTTGCGCATTTCGTATTAGGATCTAAGCAACGACGCCGTTTTTTAGTACAAAATTAGCGTGGATGGAGATGAACAAGATTACATTTTGTCGAAATTGCTTAGGCATCTGCAACTTCTGAGATTAGCATTACTCATGATCCAATTGGCGGAACTTAAAATTGAGAAAGTATTAAGATGCCACGTGGGACACATGGGTATAGCTCCCATGGGAAACGACCGAAGAACAAGAAAACGAAAGCACATAAATTTGCGTAAATTCTCGCCAAATAGTTTCTCTGACAGACCTAAACAGTTATTAATTAACAAATGGGAGATCAAAAATCTTCGCAGCAATATTTTTCTACACAAATAAATGTCGATGTAGGGTGGAATACTGACTTACATTACGTGCAATTTAAAATAATTGTCGAATCGACGCGTAACGCTTTTGTCACGCAGAAATCCCATTCCGCTAGACACCAAATTTATTATACATCATCGACGGCGGCCGTCCCAATGGTTTTCCGATATTCCGCTTTTCTTTTTAAAACAAATTTATACCGCACTGTTTATTATCCGACTGCTTTACGTTTAAATTTTTATCGTGCGGAATAAATAAAGTAAGAGATCGAACGTTTAGAAAAGATTCTCCCTTTAGATAGATTACTTCGCAGTCGAGTTGCCGTTGAGAAAGACGTTCCTTTGTAAGATATTTCGGAATAATTGGAAAACTTATGGGGAAAACTTTTTGTGTGCTACGTGATTTATCTAAGTGCGGGAGATGACTGTCGCCAACCAGAAACGTGGACAAAAACTGCAACGTTGTCTGTTTAGATTAGTGGAGTAAATGTACACAGTTTCCCGATTATTTTAACAAAGGAGATATGGGAGTGTCAATCAGTGACAACGAGGATAATTTATAAACTTTTAGCGTTGACAGCTTTGTGTTTATTTGGCATGTGAAATACAGACCGTGAACATATACCCAGAATGGAGCACATTTGGTCGTCATGTTGACAACACCGGTATAACATGATATTGCCAACTATGCAAATGTATGCGTAGTTTTCATCCATACACTATAGTTTATAGTCACTTTATGACAGTTTTTTTGTTTTGAAAATCCGATAACACAAGCGTTATACCGTGAATCACGTCTTCGGGTAAATTTACCGCTCACCTTCTCCAACACTCTGACTTTCTAGATGAGATTGTTAGGACCCTAGATCCTGTGTTGTGTCTTGGTAGTTTAAGTAAAAATATAATATACGATGTATCTATCCTTCTCAGTTTTGCATATTCTCTTCATTTATTGTTAAACACAATAGACCATGTATAATGATCAAGGACTAATTATGTAAACAAGTTTATCGAAAAGCTGTACAATATTTGACTGGAGATGCACAAATACCTATTTCTGTTACCGTTGAATATAGTATATTAAGATACAAGTGTATAATCAAGTCTTTAAAGCACGCGCAACGAGTTTAAGGACACGACGCAAAGCGGAGTGCCTTTAACGTTGCAAGTGCTTTAAAGACCAATTATACACGTGTATCTTATAGTATTTTTTATTATACCTGCAGTATAATTTAAAAATAGGAAATTCAATGAAGTCATATTGACGTTATACTCGAATACATGTCTAATTAAGTGGGCGTTATACTCGAATACATTTCTAATTAAGTGGGCTGGGTGTTCGTAATTTCACGATTGCCATGGAAATGTCACTTGACGTTTGCTTATAAAAATCATCGTTTTTGGAATAAAACGATTTGCGTTGAAAAAGATAATACACCGTCCATTAAATCGATTGTTGTAAAATCTAAACAAACGTTGGTAGGTGTAAAATCCATTGAGTTAGAAAACTAATGGAGGGAATCAAATGCTTGGCCAGACGTAGACCATGGGAACCAAAAGTGGCCTCTAGCTGTGATTAAAGTACCACACCATTTCCGTTATCATTAGCGTCTCACTTCAGTGGCGTAGAGATATAATTTTCTTTCCACTAATAGGAATAATAACAAAAAAAACGTATAGAAGGAGTAAAATACATGCTCGTGGTAAAGTAAACAAAATAGACAAAGATGGGAAAGTATGCAGATTTAATATAATCATGGATTACAAATCTAAATATACATCGATGTGTTCCAGTAGTATAATTAAGGCCAGTTTACTATAGCCACTACAACTTGACAACTCCCATTAAATTCACTGTGTTGATCAATAGCTACAATTGACTGGTTGGTCTCAGGTTCATTACAACGGCAGAGGGATTCAATAATAATTTATTGTTTATTGGTCTCAAAATGTATCCGCACTCGTAAAAAAACTTAGGTACATGATATCCATATTATAAACTCACACGTTTAGCTTCAAAAACAAGTTTTGATAGTACCTACTGAATATTTGATGAACATTTTCCGCCTTTCCGGGGCAACCTTTGGTCGAAATCCAAGTCAATGAAGCGTTGTGAGCACAAAAGCAAATTTCGAGAGCTGTTCTTGAGATATATTTACAAATGTTAGGTAACCATTTTGCTCGAAGTACCGGTTCGTTTGGAAAACTAAGAAACATAAACTAGGTACCTACAACCTCGCCTACAACATGATAAATGACATGTCTTACCGATGAAAGGAAATGCCCTGTTTCTTCCCTTTATGAGAAATTTTGCATGATACGCAGCTAATTATTCTCAATTCACAAAATTGCGTGTAAAAACACTATGCGGCAGTTAGTTATTTATATAAACCAGAGCACAAACCGATCCGAAATTATTAGGTAAGTACTTTAAAATGGCAAATTTAATAAAATTTGAATTTGATGGAAAACTGACAGTGACAGGACCCGCGTTTTCATATGTCAAATAATGTCGGCCAAAATGTACCTCACGGGAACCTATCCACGCGAGTGACCTCTATCTGTGGCAACTTCCGTCTACAAAAATTCTTACCCCCTCTACCATTATATTCCCTCCATTAGTTTTCTAACTCAATGGTAAAATCCAACTCCAGTAAAGCCTATTATAAAGAATATGAAAAGTTGTTTCCATGGATGAATAGGAAGTTACTTACGAATAAAGTCTTAAATGCATCCATAATGCTGGCATATATGAAGGAAATGTCAAAGGTATTTAAATCTTCTATATTTTGGTGCATTCATTCAAAACTAAAGCAATGCTGCGATTAAAAAGTGGAACAGATTTGGAAGCATACCCTAAATTACGCGCGTTTGTGAAAGCTTCAACCAAAGGATAGGTACAAAAGCCAAAGAAATGTTCTGCATTTACAGAAAGCGACCTAAGAGGATTTTTTATTTCATCCAGATGACAGTTTCAAAAGTCATACTTGAAGTATCGTTACTTAGCAACTTTAAAGCACGTGTGTTTTAAAGGCCTTTTTTCGCACGTATTTGAGTGTTTAAAACGGAGATTGTGATTCAGGTATAATAAAATAGTTATAATAATGACACCTTCTGTAAATTACCTGGTTTTCAGGTAATTAGTGGACTAGCTTAGCATTGGTTGTTATAACATTTTTTAATTACCCCTTTATTTCTTGTGATTTGTTCTAATCATTTTTACTGATTTATAGATGAAATTACTTATTCAATGCATTTACTGCATTTTTCTATAATGACACCTTCTGTAAATTACCTGGTTTTCAGGTAATTAGTGGACTAGCTTAGCATTGGTTGTTATAACATTTTTTAATTACCCCTTTATTTCTTGTGATTTGTTCTAATCATTTTTACTGATTTATAGATTTTTATAGTTATTAGGTATCTACATGTGCATGAATGAATTCACTTAGGTATGGTAGATCCTAAAAAAACCGGCACTTCGAACACCTAAAATCTTTACTTATATACAAGGATGAACAACAACAAAAATTGTATGTTTTTCATAAAAATATTTAAACATTTAAAATTCTGTTACAATGATTAAAAGTATAACATTTATACTGATTCTAAATAAATCCTTATTTTTTCAAAAATTAATAACAATTGTACATTTCGCGTATTACTTATTTATATCTATGCACGACCCATGGAGAATTTTTCCGAACATCTTTTGTGCGGTAAGATGACTTCACTTTTTTGCCCTGAATTCAATGGTAAAAATAAAATTTACTTGATCCTCCTATTTTTTGAAGGACAAATATTCCTGTTGATAAAGTTGATATCAGTCCATATTGAAAAAAGAAGTAGGTAGTAGTAAAAAATTTACCGGTTTCTGTCGCTACATAGTATTGGAAATTTGAAAAAAATTCGCCAAGTTGATGTGAAGTTTGTGGGACTCCATCAAAAGGTATTCTCAAACGGAAAGATAAATAGTCGAATTTTTTTAACAGTGCAAGAATTTTTTTATATCCACCACTTTCACTAACTTGACTTTACATGAGCAAATAGTGACACTTTGTTTTAAATAAAATTTGTCAGTGTCGGCCATTGTTATCGTATCCCGCTTAGGAATTTAACTAAAAAGGGGAATTGTATTTATATCGGTAGCGTTTCTTTTATACCACGACGTTTCCTATGTTTATGTTCCGCTAATAAGTGAAAAAATGCCTATGTGTCATTTGTTATCTATTGGGCGCAACTTTATGGAAAGCAAAGGGCATGACGTGCATCTTTTGCTTTTGGTCGCATTTCTCGAAATAGATAATTTTCACGAAGACTTACTTACTCTTAGTCCAGTATGCAGATAATTTTGACCTGCAAAAGGTGGTGTAAAAGATTTTATTGTTTTAAATAATAACTTTATTGCCCAACTGTGTATAAACCAATTATAGACAAATACAAAATACAACAAGTAAGTTAGACTTAAATAGCATAGACTTACAATTGAATAAGTGACGTAATTACACGTACGTAATTCCAAAGGAAAAGAGAACAAAACAAAAAAAAAAGATAAATGTTCTAAGAAAATGCTGTTAATTATAAGGGTAACGAAAGAAATGTAGTCCATTTGGGTCCAAATAACATGTATTTGAAGAGTACGCACAAATGTTTTCCCGGCACAACCTCAAAATTTTTGGCATTTTGTTAGTTTTTCGCTTAAAACTCGAAAACGGTCCATATTTTATGAGTAACACTTCTTTAGTAAAGTAAAGAAAACAAAATTATGCGTCGATAAAAAAACAAACAACATCGGTCAAATAGAAAAATTTTTACAAGCGATCAAAAAACGCCCATTTTTTGCAACGAATTTCAAAAATTGGTCCAATTTTAAATTGTTGGTACTTTTTGAACTCTCTGATTGATGTTTTACAATCTTTGGGGAGGGGGGGTAGTGGATTTTATCGTTCCTTTATTAGGAGCCACAGCGCATTAAAAAAAGGTTAACTCAGTTCTTTAGAAAAGTTGGAAAAAATGGGCGTTTTTTGATCGCTTGTAAAAATTTTTCTATTGGACCGATGTTGTTTGTTTTTTTATTGACGCAGAATTTTGTTCTCTTTAATTTACTAAAGAAGTGTTATTCATAAAATATGGACCGTTTTCGAGTTTTAAACGAAAAACTGAAAAAAGTCCGAACGTTTTGAGGATTTTTGGCTGCCAAAAGCTGTGCCGGAAAAAATTGGTGTGCACTCTTCAAATACATGTTATTTGGACCCAAATGGATCATTTAAAACGTTAAAATCGTTTACACCACATTTTGCAGGAATCGGCCCTTATGACTGCTCCGCATACTGGAGAAAGCTGATAATTTTAGATGGGAAATATACACAAACGTGTAATTTATTCATATTTGATTTGATCTAACTAAGCAAAGTGCTACGCTCTGGTAGTTTGAAAGGATTGTTATAAAACAGAGTTCATATTCAGCACTACTTATGATATAATATGTGAAGTACCTAGTATTGTACGTATCCCCCGCCCCGTCAAAGGGAAATATTATTACAGCCTCATTATAGGGTTTTTTTTTTATTTCTTGAAGCATCCTGACGGGATGCAAAAGGTTTTAGAAATAGAAAATTGTTTCCAATGTACCTACCTATAATAGGATATCCATTTTTCGTCTTGGGAATATGTGACATTATGATTTACAAATCAACAGCATTCAAATAAATAAATAATAAATACTATGTAATTTATCTAATCCATATCATTAGGAACGGCGTAACAATGTGTAGGGTAATGCCAGGTAGTTTCTTTTGTTTTCCCTTTCAAGTAATGAGTTGTCGCCTCAGGCGTTTTAAGTGCAATTTGAGTTGTCTATCCTTACGTTAGCGTTTCGATTTTTTTCTGAAGATCGCGAAACATATTTTTTTAAATATATGCCTTATCATAATAGATGGAAGTAATATCTTTGAGTACCGCCGTAAGAAATACTGTCGGATTTCCAAATTGGTGCTATACGTTTTTCTACCCCCATTACAACGGCGGTTATTTACGAAAAACGATTTTTCTATTCATCGATCTTCCTAAAAAACTAAGACCGATATTTCAATTTTTTTTAACTACTGCCGTTCTTTTCATCATTGCAAAGAATATCCACTATCGAGAATTTGTTAGACTTCAACTACAAAAGCAGCATTTCATAAGAAAGTT
This sequence comes from Photinus pyralis, assembly GCF_008802855.1. Taxonomy (NCBI): domain Eukaryota; kingdom Metazoa; phylum Arthropoda; class Insecta; order Coleoptera; family Lampyridae; genus Photinus; species Photinus pyralis. The sequence continues at coordinate 29,770,640 of NW_022170819.1, read as the reverse complement.
TAGCTATTTTTCCAATATGGCGGATTGACTACAGAGGAGCCTTAAGAAGTAGTTTCAGACATGAATTACATTTGGAACTTACTTGATTTAGCTGACCCACGTCAGTTGTTCAATCTCGGAGGAAGAAATTGAGAAGATTGTGGATGTGAGGGGTACGCCGTCATTCGTGCCAATTGTAGACTGTTCCTCACACCCCCGTGGAGTAATTTCCCAAATGGCTTTCTTTCAAAGACAAAGATTATGTCCTAGTTCTAATTAACGTGTGTTTGTTATTTTACTTAAGCGATTTCATTAGGTACAATTACTTTGCATCTTTATGCCCTACTCACATCGCCACATTTCTTTCATAACAATACTTCTACTAACAGATTGCCTAATATTATCTACAATTTATTCTTCGGTTGTATCTATCTATATCTATCATCCCATGCGAAGAAAAAGACATAAGTTTTGCAGTAGGCCGCTACCTGCGTGATTGACGTGACTGTTTTTATACTGGAAGAGCAATAATAGTTCAATTGGTGCATCATACCGACGTCACTTAACGTAATATGCAAACTATGCAAATCAGCCATCCACTCTCCTTGGAAAACTGGAGAAATCTCGTTACTTACTGTAGTCTCTTGTTTCCAAATTACTTCAAAACATTTAGGTATGCTAATTCAGAATCTGTAATCCTCCAAAGAACCAGTGTAGTATTTTCTCGTTTCTTTTGCTTTCGTATACCAACTACTGTGCTGCGGACCTGCGGTTATCTTCGAGCCACCCGGGCCTGGACTTCGTCTCTTTGCTCTCACTGGTGTTCTCCAGCTTATCCAAAGACAGCTAATGTTTCTTTAGTACAGACTGCATAGTTAATCTCGCTCGGACACTTTTTCGAAATGTGACCCCACTTAAGACGACGGAAACACGTGTTTCTCGATCATGAACTTCTTCTCAATCATCGGAATGTTCGCAGCCATGGTGCGTCCGGTTTGTCGCAAATAACGCGGGTGATGACCATAGGGTCGTTGTGATTTTCTCCACACCTTCATGTCTTATTTCTTTTTTGAATTTTTCTAAACCAAACCGATCGGAAGAAAGAGCTTGAGATTTGGTCGAATGGATTAAAGGATTATTCAATTAATTGTACGTTTATTCGAATCCATTATGCGACCCGTATAGAGTTTTCATATCAGATTTTTTCTATTGGTGCCCAAGATTTATTTCAGATGTTAATCAAAAGGTGTTTTTTTTTAATTTTCTGAAGTTAATCGAGGCCATACAGTCTCTCAAATTAAGCAATTTTGGTTTAGTGTTAGACACTTATCTACCTAGCTCAAATTACATACTTAATTTAGTTTTTTTTTTCTCTTTTTGAATTCTCCTTCAGGGCACAACAATAAAACCATAACATTGACCCTAAGCTCTTATAAACTTGAGAGTCGAAGGCCTCAATCAAATTCCATAAAATGCGGGTCACTCTGTAATTGGGCGAAAGCGTGTTGAGAGCCCATAACAAGAGAGGAACAATAAATAAATAAATAAATAAATAAAGAAAGAAACATGAGGACGGTTAATTGTTTTATTTTTAAAATTGTGTTACCGGTACCAAAATTAGCGTCACAGATAATTACGGTCTGTTTTAAAATAAAGGCAGGAACATACTTGCCTGAGGCAACGTGACGTGACGCTACTCAACACAACACAGATCTACATGCCGAATTATTATAGGAATGAACACATTTCCCTGACGCAACGTCTCGTGATGCTTTCTATTCTTATCAGAATTCGGCATTTAAATTTGCGTTGTGTTGAGTAGCATCACGTCACGTCACGTTGCGTCAGGAAGGTTCCTGCCTTTACACGAGACAGCTCCATTTACTCGTTTTCTTAGTAAAGCAAAAACCACGTCCTCTAATAAAATTAACATCGTTATTCCCGAATGACACTCCAAATTCCAACTACGCCGCAAGAACTGATAAAATACCTGCATCGCTTATATCGCAAGTGACCTTGTTTATTGAAAAACCAATTAGTTCTTGTTCGATAACAACTTTTTATCAAGACCTGACCGGATAAAACTTTAAATTCACGTAAAAATTTCGATTAAATGTTCTCCGTTTATCATACAAACTAAATACAACAAATAGAATTAAATGAATTAAACAAATACCGACTAAATTTACAATAAGAAACTAACAACAAATCAACAAAATTTTTCCAATTCTGTGTCAATTTGAAATATAAAAAATTCACAGATTTCGCAATGCATACATCCATCGGAGACATTCGAAATGACAACCGTATAACGGCGTATTATCGTCTTCTGAATGATAGATTTCATAGACGCGATTATCGCAATTTTTATCATTTACTTCGCGTGAACGTTCGTTTTGTATCGACAGTATCCCCGACTTTTACAAAAATTTATTCCGAAAAACATGATAAACAAAATTAAACAAGACATTAAAAGCAAGAAAAGCTTATAGAACCTGGTTTTTTTGCACATACCCCACACGCAAAGAGACAATTAAGTAAAAAAAACTACTTACAGTTTTTTGTATAATCCAATAATGGCCCTAACAATTTTGCGATATTCAGGCGCGCATAGGACTGACACAAAAACTTGCCGACAGCTTCATAAAACCTCACTTCTTTTCTACTACACTGAACTGAAAGACTCGGACCTGGCCTGTTGAATTATATAACAAAATTTTCGCTTTTCGGACAGTAGAACATTTTTTAACTTTTAATGAACAGAAAACCTTAACGAGACGCCTCACTCTGCACTAAAACTGGTTGTTACGATAATGGACAAAATCGTTTTGAAAACTCCCTTTTACTACCTCACTTGACGATGTAATACTTAAATCTTTTATTAAAGCTATTTAAGTTCCTCTGCATATTATTTCGATACAGGCGGATTACGTTTTTAAATAAACAGGCTGACTGCCCGAAAAAAATGTCGCATAAAATCAATGTACGCGCTCTCAAACCGTCGCAATAAAAAGCTCCATCTTCTCGTCGAAACATCCCACCATAAAATAATCTCCTTCGATAAATTTTCAGCTGACTGACTGCTTAAGTGCTTAACTCTTAATGCTCGAAAAACAATTTATTTCTGACCACGTACGTGGTGATCTGGTGATCCCAAACCGCTATCTCTTCGGGACGGGTCCCTGCTCTTGAAATTTTACTAAGATCGCCCACAAAATGGTGCTAATTGTTAAAGCGCTATTTTTTATCATTAGCCAATTAGCTTCTTGAAGCTCATGTAGCTCTATGATTTTATAATGACCAGATTTAGCTGATTTGGCCCCGTAAAACACATTAATAATTGTTAATAATTAATTATATTATAATTATAATATTCGCACGACATTCGTTGATGATAATCCTTCTTAGATTTAAAAACATGTACCAAGTTTGATTCAGATTGGATCGGAATTAAGTCTGACGTACTAAACACCTTGAAAGAGCCATATTTCAGCTCCGCCCTTAAATTTTTTCGCAAATACAAGGCAATCACGCCAACTAGCCTCGAGTAATTACACAAAAACGTTACACATGACAAAATATTTTACTTTCCGAGGGACATTAAATACAAACGTATTGCGTGTGCCCAAACTTTAAATTAGCTGGAAATCACTCCGCCGTGGTCCGGTATTTTACACGTTCTAATGAACGTTCGTCACGCAAAAAGATTCGGACAATGTCCAATGAATAGGCCGAATGTAAACTTGGAACTAGAATATTTTACGCACAAATTTGTAAACTTCGATGACCTTAATGTGCATTTCGCATCGTAAACAATGGGAAACGGTTTTCCACATGCGATTACACCCCGAACGGCTGCGCTACCTTACTTTTTACGAATTTAATAAACAAACCGACTGCCATATTTCAACCCTATAGGCGTATATTACGGTGAATGGACAAGATAATCTGTGGGTTTCAATTTAATTCGTATCGCCCGGTTTATTTCGGTTTAAATTTTGAAATTTGGTTGGGTCGTGTATTCACGCGCGGAATTGCTTGTTTCTTATATAAAAAAGTCATTAGACGCAATTTTCTGCTTTATGATACGATCTAAAGCTTTTTACGTATGGAATTGAGCCATTAGTTTGCGTCACGTCAATATTTGGTAGTTTGAAATTATCGAGCTTTCTATACCTAATTGCTTGCTTAGAGCTGTCGTTAGCCAAAACCATTCAACCTGTAGCGTGTAAATTAATGTTAGTTAATAGGTAGTTATTACCTAGACCCAAACAAGTATATTGATGTTGTAGATCAGAATCCGGTACGTACCTGAAAAAAAAACACCGATTTAGTTATTCCGAAAATGCTATAATAGGTAATTATATAAATCTTAAATCGTTCGATCCGTTAAGCGGAAGCAAATTCACAGCGGGGAATTGCTCGGCGTTCATAAATTCCAGACTGGGAACGCTGAAAGCGCTGAAAAATTTAGAGGCATTCATCAATTTTAATTCACTTTGTTAACGTACCAAACCCAAAATTTCAACGTCTATTGTGCGGTTTAATTTACTTTATACAGTTTTCAAACGTCAAGGTGCAGCCTTTGATTCGCAATGTAACAAATCTTTTCAGTTTGATGGGCTTTATTATATTATAATATATTGAGTCTAAAGCTTCCATAATGGAGAACGGCGAAATTGTTATAGTATCTCAGGTGAAATAAGGAAAAGCGCCCGTTCAATGGGCGATTGTTTAAAATTGTATACTAAAAGCTCGCGCTTAATATTAAGCCTTAATTAATGAGAAAGCTGGGATCTTTGTCCAAACTTTTCACTCAGCCTCTGATTTTTATTAAAGACATTAGGAGATATTTTGTTTCAGTTAACAGGTGTAATTCAATCAAGCTCTTAACGTTTTCTCATTTTCTTTTGTTTCGAGTAAGAATAAATTTGTTTACTGTTTTCCTACATTTTTTTTGATAAAATTTAATTGCTTTGTATACATTGATTTATTATTCCACAAAGCGCGCAGTTGGACGATTCTATAAGTCAGTTTCCAAATAACGTAATAATACTTAGTTGTTAGAACTAGTACATTATCCAATTATCAAGGAATAAAAACTCTTCTACTGTACCGATGACATGTGTTAGGTATGTTAGGATAGCACCACAGATCAACACCAGATGATCTTATCGTCGGGGCGATACCAACCGTAACGACATCCGGCTCCCCACTCGTTTATTATTGGTTTTGTATACCATTTATGTTTCCGGATAAATCGTGAAGCCTGGGGCAAGCTTATGTCCACTCCTTTCTTTGACTGAACCCATAATTTTCGGTCTACTACGAGCGAATGCATAAATGGCAGTACTCGGCACCGATTCGCCACGGAAACGCAGGCTGGTATTAAGTGTTGAAATGGCCTGCGGTTTACAGAACAAACGTTGGAGGTTCAATGGCCCCGCTGACAGAATAATAATGCCTTTATTATAATATGCGTGGTCTATGGCCTAAGTCTATTTCTCTACAGAACACAAAACTTAAGGCACTTACTGTCAGCAGTAGTAAAGATTTTAAACCCACCTAAACTAGTATAAATTTCTTTGAAACACTTCAATGCATATTCATGAAATGATCAAGTTAAAATATGAGTCAATTATAAGAGGAGAATAAAAAGGTCCTTTCAGTTATAATTTACTACCAGCTTGCATAATTAGCAAACTCAATTTCCAATCACAAATAGCTAACAGCTGAAGGCATAGTTTCGCGAGGCTTAATTTTAATTAATTATTATTAAGCACAATGCATAATTTCGGCATTAAGTTTAATTAAGTCTGTCCTCGACTCACGCCTCCAACGGCGGTGTTGAATGACATGTTCTTAAAGTTTTTATTTATGACAGATCTATTTTATCTTGTTGTCGTGGATCCAAAATGCATGCCTGCTTGCTTTATGTAACAGGCGGCATTTCGCTGCAATTAGACCACTTAGTTTCTGAAATTATAAACAAAAGGGATATTAAATTAGGTGTGCAATTCAATTATTCAATATGTACTAAAAGATATTACCTTTGCAATATTTCTATGGCGGATTGTAACTGAATAAAATTAACAAAATGCCTGACCACATTTCACGATTCAATTTAGTCGATTCTGTACATTTTTAGTAACGGTCTACGCATTGAATGACCAAATTTCACCTTTTTTTACTAAGTCAGTTATACTCTACCAACGAATTTTATTGATTGCCACCACCCGAACGCTTTCTTTCTAATTTCCAAAAATATACACTCCCTAAAAATCAAATAAAGCATTCAGGCACGCTTGCTCATATAGGGCATCTAAAATCAGAACGACCCCGAATTCGTTATTTCGATTAAGTAAGTTACTCTGTTTGTTATGCATATTACTATAGTTAAAGCGCGTCTAACAAGTTTCGAACACAAAATTTACAAAACATTTTGAGATATTTTTATTAACCTACTTATTCAGCCTGGATCACTTCAGTACCTTAATTTTTATTTAATTTGCAATGCAAAATGAAGCAAACAAGTTAAAGATGTCCGATTGTGCTAACAAGAAGCCATTTTGTAGGCGTTCATTAATCAGTAAAAAATTAAAGGTAGTCATTTTGGGGGATTTTTGCATTCATTCGCTAGGTATTTACCATCGAATTTTGAATAAAAATTTAATTTCGGGAGTACAGGTGAGATCACGCTATGGCACGTTACGGAAGCCTTAACTTCACTGATAAAATATTGCTTATTTTCGTGAAAGCGCACAAGATTTCGGAGATCGCGATAAAATTCCGCCTGTGTGCCCAGGGTGTGTAAAAAAAATGGTGAAGTTCATACAGGAATTTGGAAAAGTAAAGTATTTTGAGTAAAATCCCAGGTTTCGGTAAAGTGACTCATCCGGAAACATATCATGAGCTTCTAATAGGGAAATTTGAGGATAGTTTTGATTTTTTCATTATTGTAAAATATTAGAAGTAGATAAGCCACGAACTAAAAAAAATTAGGGCTAAAAAATTAAACCAGATAAGAATAAACTGCACCAATATTATAGGCAACGAGCGACAAGTCACTTCCGGTTCACGAGTATTGACTTGATCATTGAAATTAAGTTTCAAATAAACATGGAAAGTTTTCGTATAGAGCTAGCCGTTTTAGCCCCCTTTTTAGAATGCATTAAGGGAAGTTTTAAATAGAGCAAGATATACACAGATTACGAATTGAGTTTCGGGCAAAAATGACACCGAGCGAGATTAGAGATGTCGCGGAGAGAGAAAAAGAGAGGCACAAATGGAATTACAAAGAAAAAAGATTTGTGAGACTTTATGCGACAAAATCAATCAATAAAGCCGAAATAAAAACAGGCATTCAGGGTCCGAGTACGCATATCAGGCAACGATGGAAGCAATTAATTAAGAAATCTTAATTACCAATAATCCAAAATATTCGGTCGTGACTGCGACTGTCATTAAATGGCGTACAAAACACAAACCAAATGATGATACTTCGGAACTTTACTTCTTTGATTGCGCTTAAATTTCGATTAAGACGACACTGGGTTCGTTGTAATTACAGATGTAATATTAACTAATAAGCGATTGACAAAGAGCAACGTTTAATGTCCGCCACCAAAAAAAGCTTAGTTTCACGTCCGCTTCTGCTATTTTAAAACAATCTTCTCTCTCTAAGTTTCCGCCTCTCCACTACTTGAGTTAGCGTATTCGAAATTAAACACGTGTTTTCTTATCGGCGACACCTGCTTATCTTCAAACTAATTAGCTTACGCAGCGATAACAAATTTCTTATCGCAACGACTGATTTAAAACAAAACGCTACTACGCGATTATTTAAACAGAATTAAGCAACAAAATCACATTGACTTCAGATTCAAATACCATGATCGAAATTACGTTCAGTCTCAAATTAACGACCACATTTAACGTCAACAATAGAAGAAAAACTTTGGAATTTGTACTTTGATTACAAAAGTGTAATAGATTTGGTGGAAATGCACGGTCAAAGCATATTGATATTCCCCACCACTTTGATGAGAGTGCTAATAGAGACGAACTGTCTGAAACTTAATCATATTCGTAGTGAAGATAATGTTTCGGACATATTAACCAAGCCACTTCCGATAAAGTCATTCACGAGATTCAGTAGAGATGTTTTGGGTGTCACAAAATGCAGTTCCAGTGGGATGTTGAAGAAAGAAACTGAATTTTGGTTTTTTTTCTTAAATTAGATCCAAATAGATTCTTCACTTCATGATTATTATTGTTCTTTTGTACTAAACTTATTAATTTAACCGGCTTTATGGCTCAGTGGTAGAGCGTTGGGCTATAAATCCTGAGGTTGGGTGTTCGAACCTGGGTTCAGGTGAATTTTTCATCTATGGCAGAGATGGGAATTACCTTAGACCAGTTTCGAGCATTCTGCCGGCTACTCCGAATTAGGTTTTGCTGCAGTTTTCCTAATTCGTAAGGTAAATACCGGAGTAGTATAGAACAACTTAAAGACCTTCTGCAGAGGCACCTCTAAAAAAGCATTATGCGGGTCACTCTGTAATTGGGCGCAAGCCTGTTGAGGGCTCAGAACAAGAGAGGGATAATAATAATAATAATTAATCACGTTAAGTGTCCACGAAAATGGTGCCAAAGCTTTTGAGAAACCACCCCACGAAAGCAGATTTCCTAAAAAAAAATGATAATGGATTTTGCAAATTTATGATCTCGCAAGTGGTGGATGAAAAGATCACGATTTGGCACTCTGGATCCCGTTAAACAAAAATCTACTCTGAGAAAATGACCTGCATCACCGCTTCTAACAGTGGAAAATTTAAATGGAGCGGTGTCAGAATAGGAAAGGGGGCTACTTTGAAAGGGACAACTTTCATGTTTCATAATTAACGACAAAACCATTTTATAGTGTCAGTCCTGTTGTTTAATAGTCCAACTTCTAATGTAAGGATACTACGGTCACTCTTGACAAATCACGTTAATGTTAAACAATTAATTACGTTCGGCAGTAATCCTTTCGAAGTTGGGCGATATTGTAACGAGCTTGATAGAGATTAACTCGTAACGACATGCAACTTAATCGTTTCTGTTATACAACCCTAAAAAAGAACGTTCGCCTCGAAAATAAAACAAAGAGAACGAAAAGAAAATGTGTACTCTCTTAGCCATTGTATCGGTTTCCAAATGTAAAAGAAAGGGGGATGTTAAAATATTTACTTCTCCGTAAATAACGTCGATTTCAGTCTGATTGAAGTTCCATTTACAACCTCAATGTTGATACTTTACGTCCCATTCGACTACGCAGCGCAGTATATAGCAACCACTCAATTATGCACGCGAAAGTAGAAAAATAAAACGCTCGATGGAAGAGAAAAAATTTCAATCGCAGACCTTCCATTCTACTTTGATTATAATAAACGTCTTACTGGGTATAGTCATTTGGGCAAATGAAAAAGAATGTCCTTCCCTAAGCGGAACATGTTAATAATTTTCTTGACGACTCAACAAAGTAGTCAGCCAGGCGCAATTTCCAAATACAAATGTGCTTCGTGTTCGTTATTTTAGTGCTTCTCTATTTAATTGAGGTTCCGGCTTATCAAACAAATACGAACAAATTTGTTCTATCTATTGTCGGCGGGAAAATTGTATGTAGGGTACGGAAAATGACTGTGTTCGATTGGAAATTATATATCAAGAGCGGTATCGTTTCTCTTCGAGATCAACGTTTTTTGTCTTCTTAATAATTTTTAATATAATAGTTTTTTATGTAACGTTTCGTTTTCGGGCGAGTCACAATAACGAATATTTTCTGTTTCCGCTCAGTATCTTATTTGGAAAAAGCGGAACTTAGCAAATTAAACCCTATAAAAATGATGTCGATTGCTATTAGCACAGATTAACTATTAGCTATTACTGAAGTTGTATTTCGGCCCTTTGACGCTTACGTGTACTATTAAGCAGATTAGTTCGCTCGAACGAGTTATATATAAATGCATTCGATATAGCTTCGATTACTTCATCTGATGAACGATGGAAATTTCAAATTTAATTAGCCGCTAGCTTTTAGCGAAAATTGTTTTGGACATTTGGCGAATAACAGTACATTTTATGTGTAATGCTTATTTATCCGCAGCTTAATTACATTATTTAGAGACGAGTTGCATGCTGAAGCCTAGTCTGAAAATTGAATGCAGCTATTCAAGTCTGGTTTGCGATGTTTGGCAACAACATGTGCATACGGTATTACCGCAGAGGATTGCGCTATGTGTTGTATCAGAGAAATTGTTAATAGAATGTACGTGGAACCGTGACGGTCTGTTCTAATAACGGAAACTTTTCTATTAGTTAAGGGAACCATCAGGAAAGATATATACAGAACATAGACAAAAAGAATATTTCTATTTTGAGGAATAATCATTTACAAATCGCGTAGGTACCGTAGTAGGACAGGGCTAATTACACTTGTATGTTATACCACTCACTTTCTCCCAGACTCACACTTAAAAGTAATCATAGGTTCCCCTCGGGAGCGGGAACACTCCCCAGTGGGCGCTGGACGATCAGGGGGGGGGGTAGGGGCGCTCAGGAGATGATATACATACAGAGGAATGGTCATCGCGTATCTATGAACTTAAACAAGTTAAAAAGTAATCGTAAACGATTTACATAAAGCGCATTTCCACTTGCATTCATTTGCCATTTGTAAGATGCAACTTCTGTTAAAATCGTAAAAATCCTGCCACAAATATGAAAGATAGCGTTGCACATGGGCAATCCATTGTTGACGTGCTACTTCAATTTCAGTTTATGAGAAGAATTTCATCTCAATGCTTTTCTAAATAAGAAAGTTGGAACTGCGCATGCGCAAACCTAAATTTTAAAACTAATGTTAGATTTTCCTTTGTTCCAAGCGCCTAAGTATCAAATTTCACTTAAATAGTTCCATAGATAAAAAGTTGACACTGCGCATGCGCAAAATAAAATTTTGAAACTGGCGCTAGATTTTCCTTTATTCCAAGTGCCTATGTATCACATTTCATTTAAATTCTTTCATAAATAAAAAAGTTGGCACTGCGCATGCGCAAAACCAAATTTTGAAATTGGCGTTTGATTTTCCTTTATCCCAAGTGACTATGTATCAAATTTCGTTTAAATTCTTCCATAAATAAAAAAGTTGGCACTGCGCATGCGCAAAACCAAATTTTGAAATTGGCGTTTGATTTTCCTTTATTCGAAGTGCTAATGTATCAAATTTCGTTTAAATTCTTCCATAAATAAAAAAGTTGGCACTGCGCATGCGCAAAACCAAATTTTGAAATTGGCGTTTGATTTTCCTTTATTCCATGTGCCTATGTATCAAATTTCATTCAAATACTTTTATAAGTAAAAAAGTTTGCAATTCGGTTTATAAATGGTCGAGATGCGAAAGGGGCACTGTGAATTTTGAATCGATTCGATTCAACTTTTGGCATTGCGTATTATATGGCTAAATCTATGCCCATATTGAATTTCATGCAATTCAGTTCATAATTAACGGAGATGTAAAAGCGATCGAACATTTCTAAACAAAGTTATCGTTCACACGGACAGATAGATGGACAGACGGACAAAGGAACAGACCGACAGACCAACCGGCAGGCGACAGATAGCAATGCAAAATGATAAACGATCTCTAGGATCGTTAATAAACGGCAAAAGTGTAAAATTATAGGACATGTAAAAAACGGTTTTTTGTTTTTTTTACAATAACTTTTTTTGTAAGCGGTACAGAAAAAATTCCTTCCTTGGTACAAGACTCGACACCATAACGAACCAAATAGCGAAAAAAAGTAGAACAATAGCTCTTAAGATAAAGAACTAGTAGCGTCGCAAAACGAGCGGACGGACGGACGGACGGACGGATCGACGGACGGACGGACAAAGTGGCCACAATAGCGCATTTTTTTTTATTTTTGTGGAAATGCGCTAAAAAGTGTTTTCCCGAGAAATCGAGGTCGATTTTTGGCGAAAAAGGAAGGTTATTATACACTGCCTTTTTTTGAGGCTTGAAGAAAAAATTGTGTCAGATCGACCCGGGAAAAAATTTTTCTTATAGAATGTGGCCTGTAGTATCCACAATTTCAAACAGTTCCAAGATTGGATTACTATTTCAAAAGTTACAGCCCTTTGAATTTTCTTTCGAAATTGGATTGTGGTCTATAACTGTTGATTGAGAAGTCTAATCGAAAAAGTACGAATTGTTTTGGATTCTACGCACCAAAATTAATAAGAAAAAGTGTTTTCCCGAGAAATTTTGGAGTAGTCGTTTTTTGGTAAAAAAGGAAGGTTAAGTATTCAAATACTATGCGAAGTATTCGAATACCTCTCAAAGTATTCAAATATCTTGCGAAGTATTCGAATACTAAATATTAGTGAAAGTATTTGAGTTACAAATACAAATATTGCTTCCATAAAAGTATTTAATTACAAAGTATTTGAATACTTTAAAGGATTTGAATACTAAAAAGTATTTACAAAATCGAATAGTCCCCCAGTTTGAAAGACAAGGCATCCCTTTTGTTAATTGTTTATTTAATATACTCAGTGACATGGAAATTGCAACACCAAGAAGGAGTTGGAATTTTTTGACCAAACTTTGCAGAAACGTTTAACTACTAAAAGGTAACAATTGATTAAAATTTCATTCATATGGATCAAGTGGTAATGGCTTATTTGACAGTTCTTTCATTTTTTTCTAGTATTCTTATATCGTGTACGTTTTGCGAGATTTTGTTCAGTTCTTATTGTTTTCGTGTTTAATCGTTTCTTTTGAGGCTGTGATCATGCCTAGATACGCCAAAGTGGAAATTACCGCGAATTAAGAGAAGTTGACAGGTGTCATATTGCTGGTTTGGGCGGAGGTGGTTTTTCGTTCACAAAAATTGCAAATCATCTTAACCGAAGTCAATCCACCATGATTCGCTGCAATCGGGCATGGATTTGGAAAGGGGCAGGATCGTCGTAGAGAGGAAAGGGAGGGGGTAGGAAAGGGTGGGAGGCGAAAAAGAACAATTGAAGTGCGGGATCGCCATCTTTCACTTATGGCAACAAGAAACCGATTCTCTAGTACCAGGTCAATTGCCGACCAATTGTTAGCTAACGAAGGTCGTCCTGTAACACTTCGAAAGGTTTACCGCAGAATCAGAGCTTACGACTTGCAATCCTATCGGCCACATCTTTTGTTACCATTAACAGCTCATCAGCAGCGTTTGGAGTGGTGTAGGTTGCGACTGCACTGGAACCTAGAGTAGCATTGGGTGGTGTTCAGTGATGAATCCCGATTTTGTTTGGGTATGCATGATGGCCGTATGAAGGGCAGCCGAAGACGAGGGGAACGTCGCAATGTTGAATTTTCTGTTATGAGGCATGTGCACTAAGCTGTGGCCTGTGGGGACTATGGTATGGAGTACTATAACTTATGGGAGTAGGGCTCGTTTGTTATTCATTCGAGGTAATATGACCCCCCCAGCGATATGTGGATGACGTGATAGAACCCGATATTCTTCCATCTCTTCAGCAGTTGGAAGACCCACTTTTCCAGCAGGATAATGCCCCTCCCCACATTGAAAGACGTTCTATGGACTTATTTGCACATGATAATGTCAATATCTTGCCATAGCCACCCAGATCTCCCAGTATATCGCCTATCGGGCAAGTTTGGGACATTATGAAGAGAAGACTGATGAACTTACCCCATCCTCCGCAGACGCTGCAAGCTCTACACAATGAATTAGAGGTTACTCACAGTTGCTTGGGACACAATGCCTCAAGAGGAAATCGGCCGTCTGCTAAAATCGATGCTACGAAGCGTGAGGGAGTGCGTAACCAATAGGGAGGGACTACTATTATTATTATTAAAAATATGTTTATATTTCATCCTTTTTCTTTTAAATTTTAATCATTTGTTACCTTTTAGTAGCTAAACGTTTCTGCCAAGTTTGGTCAAAAAATTCCAATTCCTTCTTGGTGTTGCAATTTCCATGTCACTGAGTATAAATCAATTACTATGAAACCTACGATGATCGGGTTTGTCATATTGTTTTGTTATCAAAATAAGTTACTAAATACGGATTTTCAAAAAGATCGGAAGAATTTTACTTGGTAATAAACTGTTAATTTTAGGGATTAATTTTTCACATTTTTCCATAAACAACAATAACAATTGAAAATGATCGTTCCGGACCAACTGCATCTTATAGAAAATGTTATTCTAAACAAGTTCATTTCTATTCATTCTTTCCCTCAGAGCAATAGTTAACGAGATATTCGAAGTCAAATGCGAAAAAACTCGACTTTGCCTCCTTTTTTCTTCGTTTTTTGTTAATAACAATACGTTCCGGGCGTTTCCGGCCAGGGGGACTGTGATTTTCGGATTCAGCGGATTTTTTTACATAGGATGCGCTTGGTTTCGTTGAGTGAAGTGACAACATCCAGCCCAAACCGTTATTTGACTGGACTACAAGGATAAACTAACCGTATGGATAAATGGAGGTATAGTGAGAGTAATGTGCGCCCGGGGAAAATTTGCAGATGTTACGAACGTCAGAGTTCATAAAATATTTTCAAAATGGCTGCACTTCTGGAAATACCGGAAGTAGATAGTAACTTCGATATTTTAAATGGCAACCCCTATTTTTTATTGCATTTTTGGATTCTACGTGAAATTTCATTTCTTCTGATACCCACATGTTGATATCTGCCATTTATGATTTTTAAGTTATTTTCACTTTATGAAAAAAAATGTCGGATGCAGATGGTACCTTGATAACTGATTACTTGAAAACGGTTGTAGTCATGGCAACCCATTTTTATCTGTTCATAGACAATGAATAGGGCTTTCTTTTAGTGCACTTACTCACCTACTGAGATCCAAATTTAAGAAACTTCAAAGACTAAAACTCAGTTTTTTTAAATGGAATGACGTTTAACGTTTCTGATTTATTCCCATGTCATTGAATTGATACCATTTTTTTTCGCATTTTCCTTTCAGTAGTTAGCCATGATTTTATAGCAATCGAATTTTAAACAAATCAAGGAAAGGATTCTTTAATATCATTGATTCTAGTCTAAATAATTCATTAATAAAAAAGACAACAATGTGATCAGCTATAATTTAAAACACAAAACTTATATGAAAATAGGATCAAATTATTTAAAAAACCATTTCTTCTTCAACACATGCTCAAAATGAGAGCCTTCGTGTTGCAAACACAATTTAATTCATTTTCTTAAATATTCTCTTGTACATCTCAGAAGAGTTACCAACAGACTTGGAAATATTTCTCCATAATATCAAATAAATGACGTAGATCGTGTGGTTCAACAGTTCCTGAAGTGCGGTTCACGCCCTACTATCAAACAAAACCAAGACAATTTTCAAAAGTTTATCAAAATTCATCATCAAACCTATGGAATACGGCTGGTAAAGTATAATAAGCAAAGAGAAGATACAAATAATATGCCAAAAATTCAAGCTAACATTGAGGGGAGAAGCGCCAGAGGAGATCCACCCGGGAGCAAATTTTTGGGGGTGAATTGTCCGGAAGAGAAATGTGAGGAGCGAAATGTACCGTAAGGGAACTTGAATGAGAGCCATTGTAGTAGCAATTCCAATAACAGCAAATAGTACCTACCAGTACCTACTCTTGGTTGGCAGATACCAGAGGGTTTTGGTTTCCCAAAGTGCGTACGGTACGACCACAAAATTCCTTACTGGTAGAATCGTTTCGATTAAATTGGTACAAGTTTGTTGCGAAAATAACGGCTCGAAATTTTTGTAGCTATTTTTACGAGAGATAAGGAAAAACTGCACAGTAATTGCAATAAAATTACAGTTATCATTAAATCACGTTAAGATAACCATTAACCTAGGTTATTAGTATCGCTAATTTAGCAATATCAGGTTACTATGTGCACAAATCCTCACAGAAGGTGACTGATAGCACAAAATGCTGATTAAAAGTAGTAAGTGGGCGTGTGCCATTTTTAAAACTATGTTATCTTAACTGCTTTCGATGATAAAAATTACCAATATCATTCAATGGCATCTAAATGTTATATGCAATTGCCGTAGATTACTTACGTTTATCGCATTTTTATAAGAAGCGTCTGGGGGCTGGAGGCTGGAGTCGTTCTCGATCGTTCCAGTTATAACCAAACTATGTTTTGAATGGCAGGGAGCATGTAAATGCTAAAATATAAAAACGGCAATCTTTTTAGTACCTAGGTACAACGCTGGTCTAAGGGTTGATTCACAGTTAGAGAGTTAAGTGGTATCCTTACGACAGGAGTAGCTGGGATTTCTTTCAAAATTTCGAAAAAGAAAGTTAGATTTTTCATGTTCACAGTTACCCTGGAGACCAAATCTGGTCGAGATCAGAATTTTTACAAAATCGGCAATAGCATTTTATAAAGCTTCATATACCTCCATGTGTTATACTTTGTGAG